>NC_140177.1:33400350-33976240 GCF_963971535.1 Notolepis coatsorum | reverse complement strand
GACTGGACCCCGGTGTGTGTGAGTGTGTGTGTGTGTGTGTCGTGTGTGTGTGTGTGTGTGTGTGTGTGTGTGTGTGTGTGTGTGTGTGTGTGTGTGTGTGTGTGTGTGTGTGTGTGTGTGTGTGTGTGTGTGTGTGTGTGTGTGTGTGTGTGTGTGTGTGTGCTAAATGTGTGCGCTGGTGTGTCATTAACTTACAATCTTTGGGTTTCTAGATGCCTTTTCAATTGTCTTTTGAAACTTGATTTCAGAGACAGAGAGGAAGGAGAGAGACAGAGAGAGAGGCAGATAGAAAGACAAAGAGTGGGTGAGATGGAGAGACAGAGGATAAAGAAAGAGAGGAGGGGGGGGGGTACCAGCTAGCTTCAGGATTCTCTGTTGATCTGAGGTCAGTGTTTGACGGTGTAATAGTGTTCCTTGTACTAATAAATCACAATGGAATTGTTTTGAACAATCAATTGATTTTATTTCAACTATTCAGTGTGATTTGTTTCGGACTTGAGAACTAAATATATAGAGATGCGAAGTCTGTGCGAGAGTAGAGAGAGAGAGAGAGAGAGGAGAGAGAGAGAGAGAGAAGAGAGAGAGAGAGAGAAGAGAAGAGAGAGGAGAGAGAGAGAGAGAGAGAGAGAGAGGAGAGAGAGAGAGAGAGAGAGAGAGAGAGAGAGAGAGAGAGATTAGAGTGAATGTGTGTTCTGGTCTTGGCTTTACTGACACCTGGTGGTCAAACCAGAACTTTACATCTAATGCTGTTACAACACCATCTCAGTCAATATTATTTTCACAATCTGAATACGATTTACTCATTGCCAAGTACTTATACTAGGTAAAAATATTAGTGCTGTCAATAGATTAAAAAAATTAACAATTAATCTCACAAATTTTGTAATTAATCTAGATTAATCTAGATTAAAAATAGCATTTTCTACTGTTCCACCCACGGGGACAGTAGTTTCAGTTTCAAGTTTCTTTAATAGTTGTCATACAGAAGTACAGAATACTTTCATACAAAATGCTTCTTACTGTTACGCTCCAGAGACTGTGCTAGACAAGATAGTATCAAATAACATAGTATAGCATGTAATTTAGAAGAAGAAAATGAGGTCACAGTGTTCGGTATAGACATATGTACAATGTCTGAGTTACCATATAATATACAATACTATGCAGTGTACTAATGTACAGTACTATATAGTGCAAAGCAGAAATGGGATGAGGTACAATTTAGGTACAATTTACAGTAAGGTGTACGAGTTGTAGTGCAATCCTTCATCAATAAATAAAAGTGTGGGGAGTGGGTGCTACAGTGTGTTTGTTTAAAGTGGGTGTGTGCTATAAAGTGTGTGGAGTGGGTGCTACAGTGTGTTTGTTTAAAGTGAGTGTGTGCGTGTGGATGTGTGTGCTATGTGTGTTTGGTGGTTGTTGTTGTGTAGTGTTCATTGTTCGTTTAGCAGCCTGATGGCCTGGGGATAGAAGCTTCTTCTGAGTCTTTCTGTGCTCGCCTTGAGACTCCGGTATCGCTTGCCTGACCGCAGCAGTTCAAAGAGGCAGTTGTTCGGGTGACTGGAGTCTTTAATGATTCTCTTAGCCTTGCCCTTGCAACGCTTGTTGTAAATGTTCTGGAGGGTGGGGAGCCCCCCTCCAATTGTGCGTTCGGCTGAACGTGTCACTCTTTGTAGTCTGCTTCGGTCTTGTGCAGTGCTATTCCCAAACGAGAGGTGATGTTGCCGGTCAAGATGCTCTCTATTGTACATGAGTAGAAGTTCTTAAGGATCTTCTGACTGACTTGGAACTTCCTTAGGCGCCTGAGGAAGTAGAGGCGTTGTCGTGCCTTCTTCACAACACTGTCAATGTGTGTGGTCCATGTCAAGTCCTCGGATATGTAGGCTCCGAGGTACTTAAAGCTGTTGACTCTCTCAACCGGTGCCCCGTCGATGCTGAGGGGGCTGTAGTCCTTGACCCCCGACCTCCTGAAGTCCACAATCATCTCCTTTGTTTTGCTGACGTTCAGGGAGAGGCTGTTTTCCTGGCACCATCTCGCCAGGACCTTGACCTCTTCCAGGTAGGCCCTCTCGTCGTTGGCAGAGATCAGGCCCACCACCACTGTGTCGTCAGCAAATTTGATGATTGTATTGCTACTCCGCTGAGCCACACAGTCGTGTGTGTACAGGGAGTAGAGGAGGGGACTCAGAACACAGCCCTGGGGGGCCCCTATGTTGAGGGTGATGGATGAGGAGGTGCAGTTGCCTGCTCTCACCACCGACCCCTTTTGACATTATTATCATATATTAATATTTTTATAAAGATGCAAAATAATTTGTGATTTTAAAATCAACCGTTTTCAAGTATTATTATCACTACTATGTCACAAATACATGTAGAATGTAAAACGTTAGGTTGGCAATAGTTTAGCAATAGGTTAAAAGTGTATTTATATCATTTTAAGTTTTTATTTTCCAATCGTTTTTTGACCCGGAAGCAGAAATAGAAATGTTGAACCATGGGAATAGACCACCGTAACACTTCCGGGATTCTGAAATCAGGGAGGAGATTGCGGGGGGGGGGGGGGGGTCAAATGAATGAATGTGGACGAGAGCCGTGATGTAAGTGGTTGCCGATACGGCTGTGGGGGTGCTAGAGACATGATCGAATAGACGTTTATGCGCCTCGCTCTCCTGAACACGGCGTGACCCAGAACTAAATCGGCAGAGAAAAAGCCCATTTTAAAGCACCTATTCCGCATGGACATGCGCAGAGTGCCCATGGAGTCTGGACGACGCGAGATGACGCTCGAATGAATGTGGACTGTTCTATCAGAGGGGGAGCTTCGATGGCCAGTGTCCTTTCAGCTGAACAGGATAATGAAAAAATTATCCCACTAAATGGCCAGACGCGTCTTATGGCGACATCTACAATTACCTCATTGAGTCTCCAGGTAGACTAATGTTTATATTTAAGTGCAGCGGTCTGTAGCCACTTACATGACCATCGAAGCTCCCCCCTCTGATAGAACAGTCCACATTCATTCGAGCGTCATCTCGCGTTGTCCAGACTCCATGGGCACTCTGCGCATGTCCATGCGGAATAGGTGCTTTAAAATGGGCTTTTTCTCTGCCGATTTAGTTCTGATCGATTAGTTCTGGGTCACGCCGTGTTCAGGAGAGCGAGGCGCATAAACGTCTATTCGATCATGTCTCTAGCACCCCCACAGCCGTATCGGCAACCACTTACATCACGGCTCTCGTCCACATTCATTCATTTGACCCCCGCAATCTCCTCCCTGATTTCAATGTAACGCGGAAGTGTAGTGGTCTATTGGAATCTTTTTGCGGCCATTTTGAAGAGGACATCACTAGCTATCGTTCAGTGTTGGAATTTCTCCGTTCTACACTTCCTGTGGTCCACTATGGTGCTTCAAAGTTCAGCGTTCTGAATGAATCATATCAATAATTGTTATGATTCGCGATAATAAGCTACAAAAGGTAACGTTTTTGACAAATATTGAAACGCAGTCAGTTTCCAAGTCAGTCAGAAGATCCTTAAGAACTTCTACTCATGTACAATAGAGAGCATCTTGACCGGCAACATCACCTCCTGGTTTGGGAATAGCACTGCACAAGACCGAAGCAGACTACAAAGAGTGACACGTTCAGCCGAACGCACAATTGGAGGGGGGCTCCCCACCCTCCAGAACATTTACAACAAGCGTTGCAAGGGCAAGGCTAAGAGAATCATTAAAGACTCCAGTCACCCGAACAACTGCCTCTTTGAACTGCTGCGGTCAGGCAAGCGATACCGGAGTCTCAAGGCGAGCACAGAAAGACTCAGAAGAAGCTTCTATCCCCAGGCCATCAGGCTGCTAAACGAACAATGAACACTACACAACAACAACCACCAAACACACATAGCACACACATCCACACGCACACACTCACTTTAAACAAACACACTGTAGCACCCACTCCACACACTTTATAGCACACACCCACTTTGTTCCTGTTTGCGGACGACTCAGCCCTGCTGGTCTCTGACAAGAACAAGTTACAGGTTGAAAAAACCCTCAGCTCGGAACTAGGCAGAATCTGCATATGGCTCGCTGATAACAAACTATCATTACACATGGGCAAAACAGAGTCCATTCTCTTCGGTTCAAATAACAAACTCAGCAAGACCGACGGCTTCTCAGTTACAGTGGGTGACAATATTGTCACAAGGAAAGATGAAATTACCTACCTGGGTTCCATCCTAGAGGCTAATCTCTCCTGTGACAAAATGGCATCCAATGTAATAAAAAAAGTCAACCAACGAACTCGATTCTTGTACCGGATCTCCTCTCTGGTAAACAAGAACACCCTGAAGACTCTGGCAGGAGCACTCATTCAGGGGTACTACGACTATGCTTGCACCTCATGGTACCAAAGCACCTCAAAGGCGCTAAAAACAAAATTACAAACATCTCAAAACAAACTGGTCAGACTACTGCTTGACCTTACTCCTAGAACCCACCTCACCCCTGCCCACTTCGACAACCTAGGATGGCTTAGAGTAGACGACAGAGTACAACAACTTGCAATGGGCCTGGTCTACAAGATACACTACACGACCAAGGTACCCATGTACATGTCAAAATACTTCCCAAAGGTCAGTGAATACCACGATCACAACACCAGAGGGAGCTCCACAAATCATGTTAAACCCAGATTCGGCTCAAATAAGGGACTAAACACGTTTCGCAATTATGCCACATCAATGTGGAACGCCCTACCCAAAGCTGTAAAGGAATGTGGATCACTACCCACTTTCAAAACCTCTCTCAAGGGACACCTACGGGAGACTGCAATTCAACACTGGCCCCTGTAAATATCCTAACCCAACCCCCTCCAATGTACAGTCATTTACCTAGTATGGTTTTGTCAATAGTTCAATGTACAATTGTGTTTGTTTGTACAGTGTCTCCTCCCCCCCCCCCCTCAATGTACAGTGTTACTTGTTTATACAGTGTGCCCCCCGCCCCCCCCCCCCCCCCCAACCACCTCCAATGTAAATTACCCAGTATGGTTGTCAATATCCCAATGTACCCAACCCCCCCCACCCAACCTCCTCCAATGTACAGTTTCTACGTCAAATGTATATACTCCCTTTTCTTGACTCCTTCTGTATCACAAACAGTACTGTATTTGCAAATCTGGTATGTCATAAATGTATAGATGTAGCAGTACTGACTATCTGTATGTCATGTATGTCATATATGTCTATATGAATTGAAAATGGGGGACCCTGATGGAAACAAGACAAACGTCTTTCTCAGGTCTGCATCCCCTTAACAATTGTATGTATTGAGCCGTACTGTATTGTACCCATTCTGCAATCTGTTAAATAAAGTTTTCATTCATTCATTCATTCTCCATACTATTGTAATCATGTAGGAAGAATTAGATCTGAAATTAGTTACAAAATGGTTATACTGTGGGGGAAATAAAATAGTACAGTCGTTTACAGTAAATATCAGTATCTGTTATTATGCAAGCCTGGTGATACTATATCCAAATTGAACTCGGCCATTTGAAAGATACTATATGTATATATATATATAAATGTGCGAATTGGCTATAATAAGGTAATGTATAAGCATATATTCTATATTCTATAATAATATTTCAAATTGCATTGGTCCGGATGGGAGAATTCAGTACTGTATATACAAAACCTTCAATTTGATCATCTTCCCTTTATTAATTTCCTTAGATCTTTTGTACACATGATCTCAAGAGGGTACTGAATGAGCTCAGTGGCAGGTTTTTAAGTTTGGTCATTATTATCATGGTTTTATTCACTGTCAAAGATGAAAAGAAAAATCATAATTCATATTTTCCTTTGTTTCATCACAATTTAAGCAAGCCTAGTAATAGACACAATATTTCTGACACTGAGAATACATTCATTGAGGTCCATAGATATTCCTAGATACCAAGAATATGCAAATAGCCCTTGTAGAAGTGGAGCAATATTCCATTTACCTAGGTATACATTTTATGCAGATTTGCACCTGGGGTGGAACAGGTCCGAAGCTTGTAACAGATTAAAAAAATCATGGAATTAATGTAAAATCAACACAAAGAGAGTATATTTAGATTCAAAGACTATTTTAATAGCTTTCTTTGAATACAGTTTCTCTCCTGTGAAATACAAATGTTCAACAAAACCATCAACATTGACTCAGCTAGACCTCTTTCTTATATTCGCGGCGAATATACTGCTGAAAGTTCAGAACGTTGAAGATTTTTCACTCCATAGATTAATCTAAATTAATTTATTTTAATGCTTTAAATTATTTAAATGAATCTCCAAGCATTAATTTTGACAGCCCTAAAAAATATACATTCTATATACAATATAAAAACAGGTGAAGTATACAGAGAGATGTTGGATGTATTTTACAAATGCAGTGCGGGTAAAAAGAAAAAAGGTCAAAAATAGAACCTGAGAAGTGACTATAATAATAATAATAATAATAATAATAATAATAATAATAATAATAATAATAATAATAATAATAATAATAATAATAATAATAATAATAATAATAATAATATAATAATATCTTCTTTGCTGTACATGATATACATACTTTATACAGTCTTCCTGTTGCACTTGAGGATATGGAGATATATACCAAATATATATACAGGTAGCGGAGATAGATACCAAATATATATACACGTAGCGGAGATAGATACCAAATATATATACAGGTAGCAGAGATATATACCAAATACGAATATACAGAGGTAGATGAGTTCTATACAGAATATATACAGAGCATGGAGCTCTGGTAGTCAGTTTTAAACTGAGGGCCCTCTCCCAACATGGAGCTCCGGTAGTCTGTTAAACTGAGGGCCCTCTCCCAACATAAGATAAGATAAGATATTCCTTTATTGATCCCCTTGGGGAAATTCAGGCATCATAGCAGCATGGGGGAAGGGGTGGGGGGGTACAGGTAGTCAAAACAACACAAGCAGTGTAAACAAATAGGTCAATATAATTTACTATCTAACTAACTGAAATATATATTCACAGTATTCACAGTGTCACATAAGGTGCAGTATGCATAAGGTAGTGTTATAATTTACTATCTAACTAACTGAAATATACATTATTCACAGTATCACAGTATCCACATAAGGTGCAGTATGCCTAAGGTAGTGTTATTGTCCTCCTTGGGTTCCTATTAGTTCTAGGTCAATGTCTGGCAGCAGTCGCTGCCCACTGTTGTGGAGCCTGATGGCCGCTGGTATGAAGGACTGTCCGAGGCGGTTAGTTGAGTGTCGGGGGTGTATGAGTCTGTGGCTGAACGTGCTTCTCACCTTGACTAGCTCGTCGTAGAGAGGGTGGTAGGGGTTCTCCAGGATGGCAGCCAGCTTCCTTCTCATCCCCCTCTCTGCCATCACCTCTAGTCTAGGTAGCTCGACTCCCACCACGGAGCATGGAGCTCTGGTAGTCTGAGTCAGTTAAACTGAGGGCCCTCTCCCAACATGGAGCTCTGGTAGTCTGTTAAACTCAGGGCCCTCTCCCAACATGGAGCTCTGGTAGTCTGTTAAACTGAGGGCCCTCTCCCAACATAGAGGCTAATCTTTCCTGTGACAAAATGGCATCCAATGTAATAAAAAAAAGTCAACCAACGAACTCGATTCTTGTACCGGATCTCCTCTCTGGTAAACAAGAATACCCTGAAGACTCTGGTAGGAGCACTCATTCAAGGGTACTACGACTATGCTTGCACCTCATGGTACCAAAGCACCTCAAAGGCACTAAAAAAACAAATTACAAACATCTCAAAACAAGCTAGTCAGACTACTGCTTGACCTGACTCCTAGAACCCACCTCACCCCGGCCCACTTTGACAACCTAGGATGGCTTAGAGTAGACGACAGAGTACAGCAACTTGCAATGGGCCTGGTCTACAAGATACACTACGCGACCAAGGTACCCATGTACATGTCAAAATACTTCCCAAAGGTCAGTGAATACCACGGTCACAACACCAGAGGGAGCTCCACAAATCATGTTAAACCCAGATTCGGCTCAAACAAGGGACTAAACACGTTTCGCAATTATACCACATCAATGTGGAACGCCCTACCCAAAGCTGTAAAGGAATGTGAATCACTACCCACCTTCAAAAACACTCTCAAAGAACACCTACGGGAGACTGCAATTCGAAACTGGCCCCTACAAATGTCTTAACCCAGTTGTACAGTAAATTACCAAGTATGGCTTTGTCAGTATTCCAATGTACAGTGTACAGTGTCCCCCCCCTACCCCAACCCACCCCCCCCCCCTCCAATGTACAGCCCCCACCCACCAACCCCACCCCACCCACCCAACCTCCTCCAATGTACAGTTTCTACGTCAAATGTATATACACTCTTTTTCTGGACACTTTTTGTATCACAAACAGTACTGTATTTGCTAATCTGATATGTCATAAATGTATAGATATAGCAGTACTGTCTATCTGTATGTCATGTATGTCATATATGTTATGATGAATTGAAAATGGGGGACCCTGATGTAAACAAGACGAAAGTCTTTCTCTGGTCTGCATCCCCTTGACAATTGTATGTATTGAGCTGTACTGTACTGTAACCATTCTGCAATCTGTTAATAAACTTTTCAATCAATCAATCAATCAATCAGCTCTGGTAGTCTGTTAAACTAAGGGCCCTCTCCCAACATGGAGCTCTGGTCGTCTGTTAAACTGAGGGCCCTCTCCCAACATGGAGCTCTGGTAGTCTATTAAACTGGGGGCCCTCTCCCAACATGGAGCCCTGGTAGTCTGTTAAACTGGGGGCCCTCTCCCAACATTGCACAAAGCCGGCAGGATTGTAGATGGAGAACTTTTTATTCCTAAATCTACACAAATAGATCTTTCACCCAGAGTGAACATTTCGTAGTCCCCCAAAGTTGGAACGGGATGAAACAATAACGGGGTTCACCTTATGGCCTAGTCAGTAGGTTTGCAGATACTGTTGTTAGCTTTTTAGTAACGCTAGCTAACAGTATCGTCCCCATGAAGACGGTTCAGGTTTTTCCGAACCAGAAACCGTGGGTTGACAACTCCATCCGAGTTGCCCTGAATGCTTGCACTGCTGCTTACAACTCGGGCTGCGCATCTGGAAATATGGACGAGTATAAGGCAGCAGCATAGTCTGCATAGGTTGCAAAACGGAGATATGGGAACAGGCTGGAGACACAGATTAATCATAACGACACCGTTATGGTGGGGACTACGGAAGATAACTGACTACAAGGTCAGCCCCTCCTCAATCATGAGTGCTGACGCCTCCCTAGCGAACGAGCTCAACTCCTTTTACACATGGTTTGGGTCGGCGGTGGCGACGCTAGCTCAATGGCTAGCGACATCACTGATGCGCCGGTTACTGCGACGCATGACGGAGCACAGCATGAGGAGAGCGTTTATATATAGACGGGGTCAATTTTCAGAAAATCATAACTGTTGTGAAGGATCAGATTAAACCGAATATATATATTTATTTATGGATATATATTTAATAGTATTTGTATATCGTTTGATATCCCTTGTATATTCCTTGTACATATACACTGAATATCCCTTTGGTCTACTAACAGCCCATAATAGTTTCATTCTCTCATTGGACAAGAACTTGGCGCCAGCAGCCAAGCCCCTTGGTTCAAGTTCAATCGTGCCGACGAACATGTCGTTACTAGCCCCGGTTCCGCGTAGGAATACGCCTGCCGAAATACGAATGGTACTATTTGTTCACAGCGCATATATATATGGCGCAAGTAAAGTAGAACTTCCCTTAGCCCTTAGTTCTTTACCCTCCAACCTAGTGGCAAGACGTTAAGCCTCACCCACGATACACGTGTGGTGCAGTATGGTCAACTTGGCCTCATAATGGCATTGAGACATCGTGTGGATTAATAGTTGAATTGTCATAGTTTGGCACTATACCGTCGAGTGGGACGTATTTCTATTAAGTTAATAATAGTCTATTATGTATGGTGCATCGTTCGGTTAGAGTTATAAAGTGAGCAGTACCCCCATCGTTTTCCTCGCGTTATCTAGAGTCTTAACCAGGCTGGGCAGACCACGTGTGGTGCTTTCATCCGAGGAGTTCTGGGCAAGGACGAGTGGACCTGCACATTGGATTACCTTACCCGGACGACGGCGAGCCCTACACGGCTTGGATTATCTACTTGCTTTGGGTGCTTTGATTATGCCATGGATAACAGCCAACACTGGTAAGTGTTGGAACTACCCCCGAGAGGAGTCCAGGTGAGACGGCGCTCTAACCCGAGTGAGGTCGCCTCACGTCTCTTCGTTGTGGACCGGCAGCTACCGTCTACAAGAGGGCCCAACTGTATTCATCTGTGGACCAAGGTTCTGTGGGCACCGTGTTCAGCACTCTGAATTCTCCCAAGAAATCGTTGGCCAGATGGGATATCGCCAGCGGCTCTCCTAACCCCCCCCCCCCCTACTGACTTACAACCAGCGGGACCCCCTTTAGTGTATCCAGCTATAATCATTAAGTACCATCGCTATAGTTCCCTAAAGAACCAGGTTGTATACTTGCTTCCTGCGTAACCAGAGATTGGACATTCAATGTTGATTTGCCTACGAATACTCATTTGCCTTACAAGTGCATTCAAATCATAAATGTCATTACGTGAACGTTGTATATACCCTTTGCTATATATTAAAGATTCGACGGATACATTTGTGTGGACTTGGTTTCATCAGGTGGGAAAGTGTTCATCATATCTATATCATGTACTGTGTGGCCAGTAGTTAAAGTACATAAAGCGGTAGTGGTTTAATGATACCATACTTATCAATACAGTCAGGGAATTGTACCCCTCAGTTACAGTTGGTCCTTCGAGCCAGAGGGTAACTAGTGTAATATTAATATAGTGTTATTAATATTGAAATGGCCTATGATGAACACTCCACGAAACGGTCCTCCTAACGTAGAACGCCCGCGGCGCAGACAACAGACACCTCCGTACTTAGAGGATTACGCTGTCAGTCAACTACCTAGCCTTCTACAGACGGTAAACGCGGTAAAAGTAGAAAGTAAAATTATGTCTGACCTTAACGACCAGGTTACCCCGACCACAGAGGCCCTAGTGGGTTCTAATGTAACTGACCAAGCTCACGGTGGGGACCAGGAGGGAGCTGACATGCCTTTACCCCCCGCCAATACCGAAGAAGTAGTCCCCGACCAGCCCCGGGAGGAAGACAACCCTACAGAGAGAGAACTCTGCACGGAACAAGATGAGGAGAGCGCCGAGGAAATAGAGCTCCAGGACTCCCCGACGAGTACAGCCAGGAGCGGCTCACCTCTACAACCGTCTTCTCCCAGCGAAGCGGAGAGGATGCTATCACAGGCGTTCCTCGTCAGCCTGACAGCCTCTACCGAACGTGATCGACTCCAGGGTGAACGCGATCGACTTCAGGGTGAACGCGATCGACTCCAGACACAGCAACGGAGCGAAGAAGAGCGCATACGCCTGGAGATGAGACGCCTTCAGACGGAAGAGAATATGGCAAGAGACCGAGCAGACACCCAGCGTGCCGCTGCCGGTGCCCAAAGAGAAGCAGAGCGCGACATCGCTTTCATCAAGCGCGAAGCCGAGCGCGACAGACTACAAGCGCAGCTAATGGAGCAGCTGATCACCAAGGCAACACCCTCTCCCTCCGCCAGGGGTTCAAGGAACTCGTCGAGACAACAGTCAAGGGCAGCATCCCCTAACCGAGCAAGCGACCCTGAACTTGACCAACAGACCAAGCCTATACCCCCCGCAGACCCCCTTCCCAGACCGGTCCAAGCGAGACCCAGCTACAAGGAAGGAGCAGCATACACTGCGGAGAAGCTAAATAAACGACTACAGGATCTAGAGGACCTGATAGAAGAAGAAGAGGGAGAGGAGGAGAACCAAGCCCGACGACAGCACAGTACTCCACTGGACCAGGAGGTCCAGTACAGCCCAGGCTATACCCCCGCGGCGCTGCGCTACAGACCCCCGACTCTATTCACGGGTGAGCATGACGCACGACCAGCCCCGAGGAATAGCACCTGGACCAGCGGGCCATGGTACCCTGCCGGTACCAGCCCACAGAGAGGCGCAAGAGGAGACTCGCCTAGGAGGCCTCTCCCCCAACGCTCGCCGATGTATCAGCCATCCACGGCGTCATACATTGCCACACCGACCATCCCAGACTTCACCCATGAGAATCGGGCACAGTACACGGAGCTCCGAATGTGCTTAGAGACAATGATGGTGGATGTCGTTGATGAACGTCACAAGTATGCAATATTACTGAAGCACCTGAAAGTACCCCGAGCGCACAATATAGCGCTAGCCTATGCCACCTCTACGACCCCATACACCGCGGCTCTAGCAGCGCTGGACCAGAGATATGGACGTATATGGGATTACGTAATCCAAGAGATAAGGCATATTGACCGCCTACCCCCAGCAACAGACAATCGCTCATTAGACGACCTGTCTATAAAAGTGCAGTCCCTGGTAGGGATGCTGGGAGCGCAACGAGAAAAGGGTATGCACGAGCTATACGCCAACTCTAACGTCGAGAGGATTTTAGAGAAGCTGCCACCCGCCAGACAAGAGCGCTTTAGGCGGCAGAGAGACCACCGTGATCCTAACGGTCCCGAACCATCCCGCCTCGATCTAGCCGACTTCCTGGCGTGAGAAGTCAGCAGCTTACGACTGGATACGTTCGTGCGGAGCACACCAAGCTCCAGAGAGGGACCCAGGAGAATAAACGATGGAAGAAGATCGGTGACTGTCATGCACCAATCAGAATCAGTACCGAGCAGTAAGAACCACAGTACCCCCTCGAGAAAAGAGAAGTGGAAGATGGTGTGCCCGTACTGCGAGAAGGAACACTGGCTGTCACAATGTGACCTGTTCACAAAGATGAATGCAGAAGAAGTGAGTCAATGGATAAAGTCCAACAGGCGCTGTTACCGATGTGCGCGCAGTCACATGGCAGCCGAGTGCCGCCTAAAGAAGAGGTGCAGTCGGTGTGACGGAGCCCACCTAGATGTCCTACACGACAGTAACAGAAGAAAGCCTGCACCTGCACCATCGAGCAGCACCAAGGCAAGTGTCATGTACATTGACCCCGCCAGCAGCAGCGGCGCCCAAGTGCTCTTAAAGGTAGTCCGTGTAACATTGAGCTACCAAGATAAAGTCATGGACACTTACGCCGTCCTTGATGACGGGTCAGAGAAGACCCTTCTGCTCGCGTCCGCTGCGGCCCAGCTGGGACTGCGGGGGAGCGAGAACCAGATGACGATTCGGACAATAAGAAGAGATTTAAAGACGATAAAAGGCGAGAATGTCTCCTTCACTATCGCAGCAAGCGGGCAGCCAGAGCGACGGTATAGGATTACAAATGCTTTCACCAGCCAAGAAATAGGACTATCACAGTACACCTACCCCATCGCCAAGCTGATGGATAAATATGTGCACCTGCGTCAACTACCTATCCCGCTCATAGACGGCGCCACCCCGACCCTGCTGATAGGCTCCGACCATGCAGACCTCATAGTCCCGATAGACCGGGTCCATACAGGACCCAGAGGCTGTCCTGCAGCAGTCGAGACCCGCCTAGGATGGACACTACAAGGCCCCCTCGCTAAATCTCTCAACCGAACAGCAGCCACTAGCTGCCTCCACTCCAGAGTGACAGAAGAAGACACCACTCTCCTGCAGCATGTCGAGAGGCTATGGACACTAGAGACAATGCCCTTTAAGAACGAAAAGAAAGACATTCGTTCTAAAGAAGACATTTACGCCATAAACCTCCTCGAGCAAGGGACAAAGAGAGTCACAGTCGGCGGAGTGATGAGATACGCAACTCCACTCCTGAGGCGAGAGGGAATGCCCACCTTTCACGCCACGAAAGAAGCTACGGAGCGGTATCTATTGAACACAGAGCGGCGCCTAGCCAAAGACCCCGCTCAAGAGAGTGTGTACCGCGCTGAGATTGAGAAGCTAATCACAGCGAGACACGTAATGAAGATTGACATTAAAGAGGCCGATCAGACGACCGAATCATGGTACGTGCCGCACCACAAGGTCCACCACAACGGCAAGGATCGCATTGTGTTTAACTGCAGCTACCAGATCGGATCCCAGAATCTGAATAAAGAGCTCTTGCCCGGCCCCACACTCGGCCCCTCTCTACTAGGCGTGCTACTACGCTTCCGCCAGGACAAGGTGGCTATCAGCGGGGATATCAAAGGGATGTTCCTGCAGGTGAGACTAGTGGAGGAGGATAAGCCCCTACTGCGGTTCCTATGGAGAGAAAGGATCGGAGATGAGCACCCAGCCATCTACCAATGGGAAGTCCTCCCCTTCGGAACCACATGCAGTCCGTGCTGTGCTACGTTTGCACTGCAGAAACACGTCGCAGAGGACCCAGCAGCAGATGAAGAGGTCCGACACAGTGTGAAGAACAGTTTCTACGTGGACAACTGTTTACAAAGCGTTTCGACCCAAGAAGAAGCCGAGGCTCTCCTACTCAAGCTACGCGCCTCCCTGATCAAAGGCGGCTTTGATCTCAGGCAGTGGGCCAGCAGCGACCCGCACGTATTGCGCAGCCTCTCCCCCGCGGACAAGGCTGCCAGCAGCGAGACCTGGATGGCGACAATCCCAGGAGAAGCCCAAGAAATGACACTAGGACTAGTCTGGCGCTTCAAAACAGACTCGCTCCACTATAGACACAAACCCCTGACCACGGAGCAGGGAAGGTCGACGGCGATACCGACCACCAGACGGAGTGTGTACAGAACACTCGCCAGACAATATGACCCGTTGGGATGTATTCTACCTTACACCACCAGGGCAAAGATGATTGTACGAGCATTATGGGACAAGGACCAGGGCTGGGACGACCCAATACCCGCACCCCTTGCCTCCACATGGAGAGAGTGGGAGACGGAGCTCCGCTCACTCCCAGGCGTCAATATACGCCGCAGCTACTTCCCACCCACAGTGAGGCCAGAGACATGCAAGATGGATCTACACGTCTTCAGTGACGCCTCCGAAGTAGCCTATGGATCGGTGGCCTACTTGCGTGCCCAAGAGAAGGGAGGAGAGATACACACTGCTTTCATCCTGGCTCGCTCAAGAATAGCCCCACGAAAGCAACAATCTATCCCGCGTCTAGAGCTCTGCGCAGCCCTAGCAGGAGCGCATCTAGCCACGTTAATCCAACGTGAACTCACCATTCCGGTGCACAGAACAATCTTGTGGTCAGATTCCACGACAGTACTCACATGGATCAAGTCTGATTCATGCAGATACAAGGTTTTCGTGGGAGTCAGAGTCACCGAGATTCAAGAGTTAACAGAAGCAGCGAGCTGGCGGTATGTGGACACCAAACACAACCCAGCTGACGTCATCACCCGGGGAATGTCCCTAGATGACCTCACCCGTCACAACATCTACAGTGACGGACCAGAGTTCCTCAAGCTCCCGGAAGAAGAGTGGCCTACGCCCACCCCACGGGAAGCGAGTAAAGAGGAGGCTGAGAACAAGAAACCTATGTTCTGTGGACTGAGCACAGTCGCCTCCACAGACCCCAACATAGATGACTGCCTCACCCTACAGAGTGCGCAACTAAAGACATTTCTGTGGCACCACCCAGAGATTCAGCCCACTGCCGACATTTCAGCAGCTGACTACGAAGAAGCAGAACTTCTTCTACTACAACGAGCCCAGAGAGACTCGTTCCCCGACGAGCTAGACTGTCTACAGGGAGGAAAGCCCGTCCCATCAGACAGCAGACTGCTCCACCTGGCACCCGAGAGTGACGCCCATAATCTCATCAGAGTGGGTGGTCGTCTGCGGAGAGCCCCCGATCTACCGGATGACGTTAAGTACCCGATAGTCTTGAACAGCCGACACAAGGTCACAGAGCTGATCATAAAGAAATACGACGAGGATGTGCACCACGCAGGAGCAGAGAGAGTCTTCGCGGAGATCAGACGTCGCTATTGGATACTTCAAGGGAGAGAAGCAGTGCGACGCTTCCAGCGAACCTGTCTAGACTGCCGAAAGTGGCGCGCGCAGCCCAGCATACCCCGGATGGCTGACCTACCTCCCTGTCGCCTCCGACTCGGCGACAAGCCATTCCACTCCACAGGCATGGACTGTTTTGGCCCGTTGTATATAAAGAAAGGAAGAGGAACCGAGAAGCGGTGGGGTATTGTATTCAAATGCATGACCACCAGAGCGATACATATCGAACTCCTTCCAACCATGAGCACAGACTCATTCCTTATGGCCTTCCGAAGATTCACATCACGGAAAGGAAAACCGTCTACATTGTTGTCTGATCACGGGACAAACTTCAAAGGCGGAGAAAGAGAGCTGAGAGAGAGCTTCCAAGCTATGGGCCCAGAACTTAAGACCCACCTTGCTCCATCCCAGATTGACTTCCAGTTTAATCCCCCGAACGCACCCCACTTCGGTGGAACCTGGGAACGAGAAGTACGTTCTATAAAGACAGCCCTGTACGCCGTGCTTGGGGCCCAGACTGTGGCGGAAGAAGTCCTAATGACAGTCCTCACGGAGATCGAGGGAGTATTGAACTCCAAGCCCCTCGGCTACGTCTCCAGTGATATAGCAGATGTTGACCCAGTCACCCCCAACACACTCTTGATGGGGCGGCTGGACCCCGCGCTACCCCAGACAATGTACAGGCCTGAAGAAGCGAACGGCCGAAGAATGTGCAGGTACAGTCAAGTACTGGCTGACAAGTTTTGGAACAGCTTTCTACTCCACTACCTACCGTCTCTACAGACCCGCCAGAAGTGGGTAAAAGAGAGAGACAATTTGACAGAAGGAACAGTCGCCATGATTATCGACCAGTCACTACCCAGAGCTATGTGGCCGGCTGGCCGCGTAAGCAAAGTGATCACCGGTGCCCATGGCAAGGTCCGAGCAGCTGAGGTGCTCGTCCAAGGGCGAACTTACACACGACCCGTGGCGAGGCTAATAGAACTGCCCAGACTCCCAGACACTATCGATGACGACCATGACCCCATGACTTTGTGAGTTGACTGACCCTTACAGCGGACCTTGAGTGGTAGACAGTGCGGTCAATCTGTCTCTGCTTAGCTAATTAGGTGGGACTAATTAGGGGGCGGCTGTTGTGAAGGATCAGATTAAACCGAATATATATATTTATTTATGGATATATATTTAATAGTATTTGTATATCGTTTGATATCCCTTGTATATTCCTTGTACATATACACTGAATATCCCTTTGGTCTACTAACAGCCCATAATAGTTTCATTCTCTCATTGGACAAGAACTTGGCGCCAGCAGCCAAGCCCCTTGGTTCAAGTTCAATCGTGCCGACGAACATGTCGTTACTAGCCCCGGTTCCGCGTAGGAATACGCCTGCCGAAATACGAATGGTACTATTTGTTCACAGCGCATATATATATGGCGCAAGTAAAGTAGAACTTCCCTTAGCCCTTAGTTCTTTACCCTCCAACCTAGTGGCAAGACGTTAAGCCTCACCCACGATACACGTGTGGTGCAGTATGGTCAACTTGGCCTCATAATGGCATTGAGACATCGTGTGGATTAATAGTTGAATTGTCATAGTTTGGCACTATACCGTCGAGTGGGACGTATTTCTATTAAGTTAATAATAGTCTATTATGTATGGTGCATCGTTCGGTTAGAGTTATAAAGTGAGCAGTACCCCCATCGTTTTCCTCGCGTTATCTAGAGTCTTAACCAGGCTGGGCAGACCACGTGTGGTGCTTTCATCCGAGGAGTTCTGGGCAAGCACGAGTGGACCTGCACATTGGATTACCTTACCCGGACGACGGCGAGCCCTACACGGCTTGGATTATCTACTTGCTTTGGGTGCTTTGATTATGCCATGGATAACAGCCAACACTGGTAAGTGTTGGAACTACCCCCGAGAGGAGTCCAGGTGAGACGGCGCTCTAACCCGAGTGAGGTCGCCTCACGTCTCTTCGTTGTGGACCGGCAGCTACCGTCTACAAGAGGGCCCAACTGTATTCATCTGTGGACCAAGGTTCTGTGGGCACCGTGTTCAGCACTCTGAATTCTCCCAAGAAATCGTTGGCCAGATGGGATATCGCCAGCGGCTCTCCTAACCCCCCCCCCCCCTACTGACTTACAACCAGCGGGACCCCCTTTAGTGTATCCAGCTATAATCATTAAGTACCATCGCTATAGTTCCCTAAAGAACCAGGTTGTATACTTGCTTCCTGCGTAACCAGAGATTGGACATTCAATGTTGATTTGCCTACGAATACTCATTTGCCTTACAAGTGCATTCAAATCATAAATGTCATTACGTGAACGTTGTATATACCCTTTGCTATATATTAAAGATTCGACGGATACATTTGTGTGGACTTGGTTTCATCAGGTGGGAAAGTGTTCATCATATCTATATCATGTACTGTGTGGCCAGTAGTTAAAGTACATAAAGCGGTAGTGGTTTAATGATACCATACTTATCAATACAGTCAGGGAATTGTACCCCTCAGTTACAATAACCCTGAAGGCATTTCGTGTTTATTTTTGGTACACAACATTTCTAGGGGTATTAAGGGGTGCTGAATCCAAATCTGCTGTATACCAAGCTCAAAAATTTCAAATAAGGCCTCAAAATTGAGAAATCCAACATGGCCGCCAGCGCCAGGCTGAAATCTATTTAAGTGCATATCTTTTTGACTAAACAAGGTAGAAACATGAATGAAATGTGTTTTTATATGTTTGCATACATGAGGAATTTAAAATCATATCCTGATTTTAGATCAGTTGTGAAAATGTTGCTTGAAACTCATATTTATAGCAGAAACTGTGGTCGTTATTGATGCATAACTCATCAACCAAATAAGAAAGAAAAGCAGGATGATCCCAGGCCATGGATTTATTCATCAAACTCTTTTCTCTTGATTTTTGTTAATCAACATGCCATTTATGCAAATTAGATAGTCCTTAATATGCGTACAGTAGCTTAGGTACAGTTATTTATTGTCAGTCATCAATCGTATTCAGGCAGGTGTCGCAGGTGTCTTGCAGTTGCATGATTCATCCAATGCCACTTTTCCTGAATAAAATAGAATAGATTATAATATAATAAAATAAAAATATTATTTTACCATATCAATATAAGTGAATGTTCAAGTTTCTTTATTAGTTGTCATACAGAATACGGAATACTTTGCATAAAATGTTTCTTTCTGTGTTGCTCCTGAGAGTGTGCTAGATAATAACAAGATAGTATAAAATAAGTATAATAAGTATAAAATAGAAAGTCAAGAAGTCAAGTACGTAAACAAGTGTAAACAACTAAATTGTTCAGTGTATCTATATATACAGTATGTACAGCTGGTACAAAAATGGTGAGGTATAGCTTAGCTTGTGGTGCCACCTTGTAGTGGTGAGGTGCAATAAGGAATGAGAATGATGTGCAATTTCCTTACCAATAATATAAATATAAAGTGTAAAGTGTGTCTAAAGTGGTAAAGTGGGTGCTACAGTGTGTTGTTTATTTAAATGGGACCTGCATTGCTATTCCTAGCACTATTTGGGCAACTTTACACAATTCCTGTGAGTCTATTGAAGACATCTGTACGTTTTTTTTCAAAAAATAATTCTAATCAAGTACTCAAAACCATCATTTTTCAGCCTCAGGATTTCAGGCTGTTATGGCCTGGCTTTGTCCATAAGCACTTTGAGTGAAAGTCAGCCCACACAGTCTGCGACTGGTAGAGAGATGCGTACATCGGATTCTGTCATAGTGAGCCAAGAGTAGAAGCAGCACATCTGTGTCACGCGCTGACACGACGATTGTTTCCACTGGAGCCTGGATGAGAAAATTAGACTTCCTCATGGTCAGCACTCAGAGAGGAGACTTCAAGATCTGGATCTGTTGACTTGACAGTTGTCGCTTCAGCAAACCTCTCTGATACTACAACTACAGGTTCATCATCCGGGCTGTGTTCTATCAGGTGGTTTGAGAGTAGTTGAGCGATATCTGATTTGTTGTCTTCAAGGGCCATGAAGCTCGACCAATCGGCAGGAAGTGGAACAGACTTGTTTTTGATTTCACAACGTACTGGTCTGTGGCGCTGTTTGCGTATCACCCTTGTGCCTATTTTGATGGATTGGTCATGGTATCTGTCAAAGACGACATCTACTCTCTGGTATTTTGCTCCCATCTTCAACACGGTGTCAGTGAACTTGTTGGCATAGTCACCAAATGTTGTAGTGTCAGGTGGCTTTCCGAGTGCCATTACCAGAGCTTGGCCATCAATGACCAGGCAGCTGGGTCCCTGAAGGGTAAGATCTGCAGGGGTTTTAACTTGTTTCGTCAGTATATTTGCAAACACAGACTTGTTGGTGGAATGTAGACTCCCGTTAGTTGTGCCCAGAGATGGCGGGATGGGCATGAGCTCATGCTGGAGGATATTGTCAAGGTCTACCTTACGACCTGCTCTGTAAGCTGTGATGAGCATTTGTAGAATCTGCCTGTCCACTTTGATGGTGTTTTGCTTGTTCTTGGAAAGTTGCAGAACTTCATACAAAGAGGCAAATGTCTTGGCTTTGTTCATTCGAATGGGTGGTTTCAGGTTCAGGTGCTGGTCACTATCTGGAGGTTCACACAAACGTTTGTCCACAAACATGTTCAGTTGTGCCTGTCCAAGGTGTTCTGCGCCAAGTATGGATTCTTGAATCTCCGGTGTGACTACGTCCTTGTTGATGTATGTAAGAAAACTTACAAAAGCACATTTAATTCAGGTTTGTACCTTGTGTAGTCACACTTAACTCATTAAGCCCCACCATTTATTTTTTAAAAATTTGCCTAAAACAGCATGCTTACATTAAAATGCTTATATATCCAGATTTATAAGAGCTACCTGCATAAACTTGGTACCTGAAGAAAGCTAAGACTTGGGGGATTCTAATGTTGGTGTCCAACACTGTACAGTTATTACCAAATTGCTGTAGTATTCCTGCAAACACTGAAGACATTTAATTTTATTTATCCTCGCCTATACAAAGATTACAGTTAGACAGTCAAAAACACCCTGTTACTCATTGTTGCACCCCAGCTATATTCCTACTTTCTTCCTCCATGGGTGCAGATGTTCTGTGCAAAGTTTCATGTCAGTAGAATAAAAACTGTGGGTTTAGCACCTGTTTTTGTGGAGAGAGGGCCTGGTGCTGGCGGCCATGTTGGATTTCTCAATTCTGAGGCCTTATTTGACATTTTTGAGCTTGGTATACAGCAGATTTGGATTCAGCACCCCTTAATACCCCTAGAAATGTTGTGTACCAAAAATAAACACGAAATGCCTTCAGCACTTTATACAAGCACATTTTCAGAAATTCTGCCTAGTCTAATAGGGGTGAACACTAGGAAAGCTGCAGGCCCAGATGGTATAACAGGGTGAATACTTAAGTCCTGCGCTAACCAGCTAGCCCCAGTGTTCACCACTATATTTAACCTATCCCTGGCCAAGTCCGTGGTCCCTGCCTGCTTCAAGGTGTAGGGGAGAGTGGGGTAATTTGTGCCAAGGGGCAAGTAGTGTCACATAGAAGAAGTTGGTCATGTGACAACATATTTTTGAAGAGGCATCCATTTCACTCAACCTGCAAAGAAGGGAGACACATTTAAGCACATTTAAGTTCAAAAAACATTGTTTTGCCCTCCAAAGTAAAAATTTTATGATCAAGGTTTTTTTATTGCTGTGTTTGAACAATTATAGACAACTTTGAAAACAGTTCACACATGTTTTAGTGCTTTAGTAAGCTACACCATGAGTCTATACAGTTAGCATGATGCTTGAAGCACCACCTGGGTGGAGCATGATTTTTCAAAATGGTAGGCTTGGGGTGATTTGTGCCAAAGGGCCTGGGTTAAGTTGTTTTGATTGATTGATTGAAAACTTTATTAACAGATTGCAGAATGGGTACAGTACAGTACAGCTCAATACATACAATTGTTAAGGGGATGCAGACCAGAGAAAGACTTTCGTCTTGTTTACATCAGGGTCCCCCATTTTCAATTCATCATAACATATATGACATACATGACATACAGATAGACAGAACTGCTACATCTATACATTTATGACATATCAGATTTGCAATTACAGTACTGTTTGTGATACAAAAAGAGTCCAGAAAAAAAAAGTATATACATTTGACGTAGAAACTGTACATTGGATTGGGTAGGTGGGGGTGGGGGGGGACTGTACATTGGAGGTGGTTGGGTGGGTGGGGGGGGGGGGGGGGGGGGGGTTGGGTAGGAGGGGTGGGTGGGCGACACTGTACAACTGTACAAACAAAACTGTACATTGGATTATTGACAAGACCATACTTGGTAATTTACTGTACATTGGAGGGGGTTGTGTTCGGACATTTACAGGGGCCAGTTTCGAGTTGCAGTCTCCCTTAGGTGTTTTTTGAGAGTGTTTTTGAAAGTGGGTAGCGATTCACATTCCTTTACAGCTTTGGGTAGGGCGTTCCACATTGATGTGGCATAATTGCGAAACGTGTTTAGTCCCTTGTTTGAGCCGAATCTGGGTTTGATGTTCTGTTTGTTAAGTTGCCCCAAATTATAATTATTAACTATATATATTACTATTGTATTTTATTGTTATTGTACATTGTATTCTTACATTTGATCACTAAAACTATGTGATATTCTTAATTTTAGACCAAAATCCATCATGCCACGCAGATACAAACGGAAGACAGCCAGGGTTTCAACTCCTCTTGAGAAGTTGGAAAGAGCAGTGAAAGAGGTGCACTAGGGGAAGACTATACATCAGGTTGGAAAGGAGATGAAGATCTGCAGGATGCTTTTACCGCTTTTGAGATTAAAATGATCTGTTTTACTTAAATTATCAATGGCATTGGGGCGCCCTCGTGGCGCATACCATAGTGCCTCGCGCACCTACACGGCCGACCCGGGTTCGATCCCAGCACCCGACGTCATTTGTCGCATGTCCTCCCCACCTCTCCTCCCGTTCGCCCTCTCCTCTGTCGGTCCTGCGTGACCAAGAAAAAACCTGTACAAATGCTAAAAAATTATTAAAAAAAAAATTATCAATGGCACAATTTACCCCAGTGTATTCTCGCGAATGTCCTAATTTAACCCGCACTGGGGGCAAGTTGTGCCACAAAACCAATTTTTTTTTCTAAAGCTATATTTCTGAAACATTTTTTTTTTTTTATTTTATTATTGCAAAACAAAAATTATTAAAAGTCAGTACTCAACACACAATGCATAATGCAACTAACAATCAAGGTGGCTAAAATGACATGCAAGTACAGAAACAGAAAACAAACAAAAAAGTCTATAATAATATTTTACCGTATACAGTATATATCCAACGAAATTACCAATTATACCAATGCCTTATACAGGATATACCCCTAATACCTATTTTCTAAAACCCTACACACATATGCTCCAGCTCGAACCCCCCTCTCCCGGACCCCTCCTTGGATAGTACCTCCATTATCCCTCACTCCTAACCAGACACTACCATTATAAGCTAGCTTTTATTCTCTCCACCACTTCTAACCACATTGACATTTTGGATTCGTTGAGACCCAGAATTCTTGCTGTAGATATTTCTTGATAAATCACATCGAGATATGTAAGAAACCAAACCTTCCGGCACATTTTTTCTGGTTGAAACCAGCGTGATGCGATCAGTTTTTTAGCTACTGTGATACCCGATAAAACCAATCTCTTTAGCTGTGGATTTACTGCAAACTCAAAAACATCATTCAATAGTAATACAGAGGGGTGTACTGGTATATTCCAAGATACGAGTTTTGATAATTGATGGGTCACATCTTTCCAGAATGCCTTAACTGGTGGGCAGTCCCAATACATGTGCATAAATGTCCCTTCGTCTCCATTTGTACATTGGGAGCATTTTGAGTCTTGTTTAAGACCCATTCTGTTCAGTCTTATAGGAGTCAAGTATGTCCTGTGAATATAGTTAAGATTGATTTGTTGATGGTCCGGGTTCCTTGATGTAAGACGGACATTTGCCCATGCTTCTTGCCAATCAAAGTCACTTTCCAGGTCTGGTATATCCCTCCTCCAGACAGAGTCTAGTTGGAGGGTTTCATACGAGGACGTTAGTAATTGATAATAAAAACCTGATACAAAACCTCTCGATGTTTCTCTTTCATAGAAGAATTTGTGGTATCTGTGGTGTTCAACTGGTATGTGTAATGGAACACTGTGAGTCTTCAAACATAGGCCTAACTGTATGTAAAAAAGCCATGTGGACTCGGTGAGGTTAAACTTTGTGCATATTTCTCCATAACTACAAAAACCTTGGTTATTAAAAATATCCCCTAATGAGTGTATGCCTTGCTCTTCCCATATAGGGAATCTTATAGGACGTTTTTCAATTAAGAGTGCATTGTTATTGAATAAGGGAGTGTGATTATGCCATTTTTGAGGGTTAGGATATTTTTTGTGTGTTTCTCGCCATATCCGGATTGCATGGGTAATTATGGGGCCAAATTTCCGCTCACAGTGCTTGATTGGTAGTTTAGTGTGTGCTAAGTCCTTCAGTCTATGTGGGGCTACTATGTTTTCTTCCAATTTTCTCCAGGATACCAATGCCTGGGGATCAAACCATATTGTCAATGGTCTTAATGTGTATGCCTTAAAATATTGTAAAAAATCTGGAACTGCCATGCCACCGTCTGCTTTATTTCTCTGTGCGGTGGATCTTTTTATGCGAGGTGGTTTGTTATTCCAAATAAATTTGTATGTGGAGGAGTGTAATCTTTTCCAGTAACCCTCTGGAGGGGGTAACGGTAGCATTGAACTGATGAAGTTGATTCTAGGTAGTACATCCATCTTAACTATTGATACCCTTGCCTGTACTGAGTTTTTAAGTTTTGCCCACCTGTCCAGGTCGTCTTTGTTCTGTATTTTTGTGTAATTGTGCTTCACCGTTTGTCTTATGGTGGGAAATATTTCCACACCCAAGCATCTAAAATGTTTTACCATAGGTATCTCACCTGGGAGGGTTGTATCTTTTTTTGCATGGGTGTTAAGTGGAAGGAAAGCCGACTTCGGCCAATTTATTTTAAATCCCGATAAATCACCAAAGTTCTCTATCAACTTGAGTAGATGAGGCAATGTGGTGTTGGGGCTTTGCATAAACAATATTACGTTGTCCGCATATAGACTAATTTTATGTTGTGTGCCCTTGATTACGATTGGTTCTATGGATTGGGATTGTCTTATATATTGTGCTAAAGGCTCTAATGA
This sequence comes from Notolepis coatsorum, assembly GCF_963971535.1. NCBI lineage: Eukaryota > Metazoa > Chordata > Actinopteri > Aulopiformes > Paralepididae > Notolepis > Notolepis coatsorum. The sequence goes on along the minus strand of NC_140177.1, from coordinate 33,950,840 downwards.
TAGATTGAATAGTCCGGGACTAAGAGGGCAACCCTGTCTGGCTGAAACAGTTTATTTAAGATCCAAAATGATTGTCCCCAGGGATGCACAACATCCTAAACTATATGTACATATTTTAGTTGGGGGCATTACTGTAATCCCCTTGCTTTAAAGGCACTTTATGTAAACATAGGCACTTTTTACCCCACTCTCCCCTAATCCCTGCACCAATGACAACAGACCGGTGGCTAGGGATGCACGATTTTGGGAAATAATCTAATTGCGATTTTTCGGACAGATATTGCGATTGCGATAAAATTTGCGATTATAATTATAAATTTTTTTAAGCAGCCCCACAGAGTTTTATTGTCAAATGCGGCTTGCATCTGGCCTATGCGGTGGGTCTGTTCGGGACACCGAGCCTGAAAATGTTTCTTTTTACCTGGGAATCAATACCGGTACCTTTTTTTTCTGTACTTTACTCTCCCTCTCTGAAGTCTAAACTTCACAACACACAATCTAAAACCCCTTACCTCCCTCTCCCAAACCGTTCCTACAACAATAACAACAAGGAGATCTTGTATCTCAATGGGACTTCCTGGTTAAAAAATATATATATATATATATTGCGATTTTATCTTTTTTTGCGATTTGCTAATTGCATCATTTCAAATCGTGATTTCGATTTAAAATCTGTTGACAGAGTCACTTATGGGGCAACAATAACTTGGTCATGACGACAAGGTCCTCTCACTTCAGCCATTAATCGGCGTGGTTTATTATCACATTGAGCATACTAGTACATGAGACCTTCTCTCTGTGAGAGGTAGATGGGAGGAGACAGAGGGGGAGTTAACATCTCCTTTTATACCTCTTACCTGGCGCCAGCATTAATAGCTCCGCCTATAGCGCCCTCTTGTGGAAACAGTTATACAGTTACATGCAATCGTATACATCACATAACTTTAACACTCCCACTTACGGCTGTCTTGTATACTGTACAACTTTTCAAAAACAATCTTCAAAGAAAGTAATATAGTTCAGAGCATCAAAAAGGATATGGCAGTCAATACTACATAACAGTCAATATATATTTTTTAAGGATTTATTTTTTAGCGTTTATCGCTTTTTTCTACTGGGCAGTCCAGTAGAGAGAGAGAGAGAGAGAGAGAGAGAGAGAGAGAGAGAGAGAGGAAGACATTCGGCAAATGACGCCGGGTCCGGGAATCGAACCCGGGTCGGCCGTGCCGCGACGCAGCGCGTTACATGGTTCGCCACTTGGGCGCCCCTAACAGTCAATATTTACACACCAAACATGACCTCTGCAAATCTTCTCAATTTCAGTTTGGAAACAGGCTTCGTCATAGCGTCTGCTACCATGTCGTCTGTAGGACAATAAATCAGTGTCATCCTTTCTTCCCTGATGACTGATCTGATGAAATGGTATTTTATATCCACATGTTTACACCTCTGTCGGCACACAGGGTTTCTAGCAATCGCAATGGTTCCCTGGTTGTCTTCATAAACAACAGTTTTCTTATATACATAGGTATCCATTCCTTCGAGCAGTTGTTCTAGATAAATACATTCCTGTATTGTCATAGCTAGAGCCATGTATTCGGCTTCACAAGTTGATAGTGCCACTGTGGGCTGCTTCTTTGTTTTCCACGAAACCAGTGAGCTGTTTGTGTTCAAACTCACACAATACCCTGTGGTACTTCTTCTGTCTGTGGTGTCTGCCGCCCAATCTGCATCACTGTAGGCTTTAAGCCCTAAGCCCTCGCTGCTCTTTCTGAAACAAAGCTGTTTATCTGCTGTACCTTTGAGATAACGAAAAACATGTTTTGCTGTAATCCAGTGCTCCTCTGTGGGGTCAGCAAAATGCTGTGATAATTTACTCACTACAAAACATAGGTCAGGGCGAGTACATGTTGTCAAATAAATGAGGCTACCTACAGCTTCTCTGTACATTTTTACATCTGTCAATTTCTGAGCATCCTCTTGGTAGTCTAGCTTTTGATCACATGGTGTTTCCCTTGTTCTATATTCTTGCATGTCAAAACGTTTCAGGATCTTTTCCACATATCTCTTCTGGGATATATTTTTCAGGGCGGCTGGGTGGTGCAGCGGACATTGCGCTCGTCACCAACGCAGGAGACACCGGTATCAAATCCGGATGTCAGCGTTGCCTCCGGCTTGGGCCGGCCGTCATACTGACTCAATTGGCAGAGTTAGCGGGAGGGAAGTCGATGGGTGTGAACAGCGACTCCTACAGGTCGGTTGGGGGAGCCTGCACAGCAAAAGACAGGAAAATGTCGGGGGCAGTGTGAGCCTCCTACACGTTACTCCTCGCCAACGAGAGTCCGCGCTGGCAGGTGAAAAGATGTGACTGGCTGCCTCCACATGTATCGGAGGGGACATGTGATGGGCTTCTATCCTACCTACAACCGGCCAGTGGGGGGCACATGCGAGCAACGATCAAGACAGGGGAGGGCAGAATTGGCATGGCTAAATTGGGATAGAAGAAAAATAGAAAAAGGAGGAGAAAAAGTGGATAAAAAAAATTAAAAAATGTATTAATATTTATAGACAAACAACACTTAGACAATACTTACAATGACATCCATAACACAACAATGCATTAACATGGGCCCCTTGAATATGGCTGCGTTCAGCCTCCCAGACCCCCATAAGTTGGACCCCCCCCTCCCGTCATCCACCCCCAGAAATAGGGCTCCCCCACATCCCAGGTCCGTCCCACACTGGGCAGAGCACTCAGCGACACGGGTCCCTTGAATTTAATTGGGCCAGGCTCAGTAGAGGAGAGAGGGAAGGTACTCCCCCCCCCCACCGAGCCAAGCCTGCTACCTCCCATGTCACCAAGCACCCCACCCCACACACAACAACCCCACAACATACAAGACCCCACTCTCCCGGGCCAAACCGCGGAAACGATGCCCCCCCCGACATTTTCCCCCTGAGTTAAGCCCGTAGAACTCCCCCATATCCTAGGCCGATGCGCGCGGAGCCGGGCCACCAGCGACACGGGTCCCTTGAATTAATTGGGCCAGGCCCAGTAGAGGGGAGGGACCGAGACTCCCCCCCCCCCGAGCCAAGCCCGCTACCTCCCATGTCACCGAGAGCCCCACCCCCCGCACACCCCCCGCAACACACAAGACCCCACCGGGCAAAGCTCAGCCGCTCTGACCCCCATAAGAGAAACCCCTCCCTCCCGCCCTCCTCCCCGAGAAACAGAGCACCCCCATATTCTGGTCCACCATGCGTGGAGCCGAGCACCCAGAGCCCCCACCCACCCGACCCCCAGGCCCCCGGCCCAGGAGAGCCCCAAGCCCAGGCCCGCAGAAGGCCAAAGCACCACGCCTCAATGGCCCCGCGACCACCCGCAACCCCAAGCCCGGTGACCCCCCGGCCCGGTGACCAGACCGCCCAGGCCACGGCGGTCGAGGGCCCCAGGAAACCCCACCCCACCCATACCAATCCCACAACACACAAGACCCCCCTCTCCCGGGTCGAACCGCTGGAACGATGGCCCCTCCCCCCGACATTCCCCCCCACTGAACTCAGCCTGCCCACCTCTGTACCTCCCATGTCACCGATATCACTATATACATTTATGCTAACATGACTTAAAAAATAAACCTGACAACACCATAAGAAAAATGAAATGAAAATGAAATATGCTATAAGGTTAGCACTTTTTGTCCCCGTTGGCGGTTTGGAGGGGAATCAGCTCTCCTATTGGAGAAGCCCCCCCCCCCTAGTGACGGAGATACCCCCAATGGAGATTCTCCAAGCCTCTCTTCATGTCCAACATTTTTGAATTCTTGTCCTTCACAAATGTCCATGTGCACATTTAAAGCAACTGCTATTCTATCATAACTCAAATTCTAACATAACTCAAAGAAAAAAGACAACATTTGGCGCTCCCATGGTGTTAGAGGATCTTAGTCGTATCCCTCTGTTCCCCGTTGGAAGGGTGAGGAGTAATGGCTCTCCTAGTGAGAGGGCTCCCCCTAGTGGTGAAGTGCGCACTATATAAGTCCAACATTCGTTCTGTGGACGGCCTCAGAGCTCCCGGTCAATTATCTGAATTTGTCTTTCTTATGCACATGTTAATTTGTATTGTGTGTCACGTGTAATCCTGTAGTTCCTTCATACCAGTCCATCGTGTATTATTCCCCAATATGTTTCCTAAACAGCGTGTCTGTTCTCTGACATTTCGTTGATGCGTCGCTCGACACTTCGAGCTGACATCGGGATATCTTTTATCCTTGATTTGATTGTCTCTTTGTTTGGCAAGCCTTCAAACAAAACATCTGAGCTACAGAGAAAAGCCTCCTTGATATACTCGCCATCAGTGAATGGCTTTCCACATTTCGCAATGCAATGAGCAATGCGATAGCTTGCTTCAGTTGCGTGGTTTTTAGCAGTCGTGAACACTTTGAGGGTGCTGGCTTGCTTTCCATACCTGGCCACGGCACGTTTAATCGATTCTGCCTTATCCGCCTGATCTTTGAAACTTTTTTGATGCTTTGTCTTGTCGTGGAATATATGATCATATCATTGTGGATCTGTATTTACATTTACATTTACATTTAGTCATTTAGCTGACGCTTTTATCCAAAGCGACTTACATGTTCTGTACGACAAGCCATCAGGAAGGGCACAACTCTATCAGCTGAGCAACAATGTTCATCAAAGTGTTGAGTGCTATAGTGTAGGTTCGTTTATTAGGACAAGTTAGATTAGGGTTAGATTTATTTAATTTTTTTTATTCAGATAATGGTTGAAGAAGTGCGTCTTTAGTCGACGGCGAAAGATTGGACGTGTTTTGGCTGTCCTAACTGGGGTGGGTAGTTCATTCCACCATTGTGGGGCAAGGACTGAGAATAGGCGACTTCTCTTTGATGACCCTCCCGGAGCTTGGATAGGAGTAGGTCTGAGGCGGCCAGAAGATGCAGAGCGTAGGGATCGTTCTATCATTTATCAGTGTAATGTGTGTGTCTCTCTTTAAGAGAGACCAAAACAATATTGTTATGAACCATGTTTGCTATGCTATATAGGCCATAAGTCACATAGTTTGTGGGAACCGCTTTGTTTCCTTGTAAGACAGCCATAACAGTCATTTTAACCAACCCTCCTGGTAATTTTCCAGCTTCTTCTACGTCATATGTTTATATCAAATGTGTATCAACTGTGTTTTCAACCGGGACTTCGGTCTCACTTTGCGGTCAGCCATTGTTTACACTGGTCTGTTTCTAAACTGAGCATTCCTTATTATGATCAAGTAAGGAATAAAATATATCTTCTATTTTTATTCAACTTTGGACTCGGAAGTAATTTTGCTCACATTATATTATAAACTCCCATTACAGGGGAGCGGTTAGGTGGCGTAGCGGAGATTGCGTTCGTCACCAACCCCGGAGCTCCGGGGTTGTCACTAGCTTGGCTGGCCGTTCACACTAATACAATTGGCTGTATTAGAGGGTGGGAGAAGCTGGCGGGGTGGGTCCGGGTCGTTGTAAACAGCGACTCCTACAGTTCGGTCGGGGGGCCTGCTAAGCGCGGATAGGACCTGAGTGGGATAGTGTGATCCTTCCACACGCTACGCCCTCTCAGGGAGGATCCGCGCTGCCAGGTGAAAAGAAGCGGTTGATTGGCTGGACGTGTGTCGGAGGAAGCACGTGATAGCCTCCACTCTCCCAGATGATCTGACTGTGGGGGGTAAGTGCGCAGCGACCAGGAAGGGGATTGGGAATTGGCATACGACTAACATTGGGATGGGAGAAAATCGGAGGAAAATGGAGGGGGAAAAAGATCAATAAAAAAATAAATAAACTCCCATTACAGATGGCGACGAGATGTTACAGTTAGATTAGGGTGTCTAGATTGACCAGACAGCGGGTGAGCCAGAGTGGTGCATTGCCGGCGAGCAATCCGGGGGAGTACTATTATTCCTCGCCTCAATCCTCAGAGAAAAAGACAAGGAGAGAGGGGACGCCTGGGAACCGACTGTCTTGTCATCTCTGGCAAGTTAACCCGTGTGGATGCGTGCGGGAGCTTGGAGGGTGAGCTGAGATCTGGGTCCAGATGTTGTCTAGGACTAGAGCATAGTATTGTTTTTTTGTGTGTTTCCCTCTTGTTTTGCCTCTGAAGACTTGGATTTAAAGGTAGGTTCCGATATTAGGCGAGAATTACATTTGTATCCGAAGTAAGGCGTGGTGCAAAGTGTACTATGGGTATGTTAGAAATTACTTAAGTCATATAACAGTCCCGGAATTAAGGTGAGGGCTGCGGTTTTATATCTTTTTAGCACTGATCTGTTTTTATTTTATTTTTCTCACAAGGAGGCGGGAAGTTGACCGTGCGTGAGACATTTTAAATTACTTAGGTCATACAGCAGTCCCGAAATTAAGGCGTGGGCTAGCGTTTAATATCTTTTTAGGCACTGATCTGTTTTTATTGATTTTTTCTCACAAGGAGGCGGGAAGTTGACCGTGCGTGAGAAATACCATAGAGAGGAGACAGTTGTTTTTCTTGTGTGATTTATTTTCTGGCACTTTATCTAGTCAAAATGCAGTTATTTCAGGAATGAAATTAGGATAAAGGCGCGTTGTCTGTGCTACCATAGAGCTTTTTTTCTCCAAAGTGTTTAGAGAAAACTAATTGTCTGCCACATATTTTATTGTTGTTTTTAATTTATTTTGTTTTATTTAGTTTTTGTTTCTTGTTTTTTTTTTTTTTTTTTTTTTTTTTGATTTTCGCTATGGGTAGAAGCAGGAGCAGGTTGGCGAGACCACAGGAGGAGGAGAGTGGAAAAGTGAAGTTTATGAGAAACACTTATGGATCGAATTCTGTGGCCTACATAGACTTGTGGGTAGAGGAGAACAATTTTCTAATGGGGGGTTCTTTTTCTTTGGGAAAATTGGGAGAGCTAGATGAAGCTTTGAAGGAAAGGAGAAGTCGGTTGAGAAAAAAGAAGCGTGTTAAGATAGAAGTTATGGAGGATTTAGAGAAGCAGGAAGCTTGTTTAGTGCTATGGAAGAAGGAGGCGGAGAGGAGAGAGGGAAAAAGGGCGATGAAACTTTTGCCTGCAGACAGCGCAGAGGATAACATTTTGCTTTCTCTCCCTCACCCCACGGCGGTGTCGCTGCTGTGTTTGGACCCTGACCTCGATGCCCTTCCGTGTGTGGCGCCTCCCCTACGTCAACCACCTGGACCACCGGCGGCTGGGCTGAGGCCTCCCCTACGGCAACCACCTGGACCACCGGCGGCTGAGCTGAGATCTCCCCTGCGGCGGGTTGCTCCGCCACACCTTGATCCCTCCTCCCCTGGAAATACCTCAGCGTCTAGGGATTGGCTATCTCCTCCTCCACCCTCGCCGTTCACGCCAAAGGCTGGATTAACAACAACAGATGACATTTCCAAGCAACTAAGGGAGCTCCAGCTGAGCGTGGAACGAGGTACACGGGCTACGTCAGCAGTCATAATGGGGGCCAGGTGGACCCCAGAGGACCCCTCCTTCACGGAACTGTCTTCGGAGGAGAATCCACAAAAGAGGAGGAGGGGGGATGGTATGAGGGGGCAGGAGAGAATTGACTATAGTGGCCAGTTGATGAAACATGCCATTGACCCGCTGATGGACCCGCTACTCGTCAGTAACCAATTTCCTATGGTTCAGGTGGCGGGGCCTGAAGGGGTGATTCTCGTTCACCGCCCATGAAATTATGAGGACGGAGAAAAAGCTATGGGTCATTTGCCGGACATCATGGCATCAGGCCAACGTTTTGCGAGCCAACTGTTGATTTTCTGCCAAGAATTCATGCCCACTAACACAGAACTACGACGGCTGCTAATGAAGAGGCTGGGACCAACTCATTACGCAAAAATTAAGACAGCTTTGGGTGACGAGGATTTGAGAATGGACCACAGAGATTGGACGCATGCGAACAATGCACCTTATATTGCTAACATAGCGGCAGTAAGGGAAAGAATCATTGAGGCTTTCCCACTCAAAGTGGACATGAAAAAAATCACTGCTTGCAAGCAGATTGCGACTGAAAGCACAGAGGATTATTACATTAGATTGTATGGTGTTTTTTGTATCAACAGCGGATTACAGGAAGCGCATGACCTGTCAAACGAACCCGATGTGTGGGAGAGCCACATGAGCAGAACATTTTTAGATGGACTGCTTCCGCCTATCGCAGAAAAAGTTAAGAACTCTTGTGTTCGTGTTGCGGATGCCAGGCTCTCAGATGTGAGAAAACATGCGAGATACGCTGAGCAAAGATTCAGAGAGGAGACTGAGGAAAAAGGAAAAAAAGCCAGCAAGCTGTATGAGCAGTCGCAGTTATATTATCGTACTTGGCCATCGCGTCCCGCTCTTAAGCCTATCGAGATATACCTCATCTCATGTACCTATTGTACTCCAACGAAAAAAAAATACGCCCATCACCTGCCGGGCCCCGCCCCTATAGAGGCGTGCTCTATAAGATACTCGGCATGGTCACCAAACACTCTTCCTCTATTTTCGTTTCCATCATAAATCGGTCGCAAGGCGCCTTATGTAACTAGTTGTTATGAAAAGATTAGAGAAATTGCGTAATTTTTTTTTGTATTTTATTTTTTTATTATTTTTTAAACAAACACATAAACAAACATGACAACACACGATAAGATATACAAGCATTAGTTGACAGTGCACATCCAATGAAATCACATTTTAGTTAATTGTCATATATAGGATATACCCTTAATACCTGTTATCTAAAAACCTACACACATATGCTCCAGCTCGTACCCCCCCCTCCCGGACCCCTCATTGGATAATCCATCCATCCACCTCGCTCCTAACCAGACATTACCATTATATGCTAGCTTTTATTTTCTCCACCACTTCTAACCACAATGTCATTTTGGATTCATTGAGACCCAAAATTCTTGCTGTAGATATTTCTTGATAGATCACATCGAGATATGTAATAATCCAGACCTTTCGGCAATTTTTTTCCGGTTGGAACCATCGTGATGCTGTCAGCTTTTTAGCCACTGTGATACCCGATAAAACCAATCTCTTTAGCTGTGGATGTACTGCACACTCAAAAACATCATTCAGCAGTAATACAGAGGGGTGTACAGGTATATTCCAAGTTAAGAGATTTGATAATTGCTGGGTCACCTCTTTCCAGAATATCTTAACTGGTGGGCAGTCCCAGTACATGTGCATAAATGTCCCCTCGTCCCCATTTGTACATAAAGAGCATTTGGAGTCTTGTATAAGACTCATTTTTTTCAGTCTTATAGGAGTCAAGTATGTCCTGTGAATATAGTTAAGATTGATTTGTTGATGGTCCGGGTTCCTTGATGTGAGTCGAACATTTGCCCAGGCTTCTTGCCAATCAAAATCACTTTCCAGGTCTGGTATATCCCTCCTCCAGACGGAGTCTAGGTGGAGGGTTTCATATGAGGACGTTAGTAATTGATGATAAAAATCTGAAACAAAACCTCTTGATGTCTCTCTTTCATAGAAGAATTTGTGGTATCTGTGGTGTTCAATTGGTTTAGTTAATGGAACACCTTGAGTCTTCAAACATAACAATAACTGTAAGTAAAAAAGATGTGTGGACTTGGTGAGATAAAATTTCTTCTGTATTTCTTCATAACTACAGAAACCCTGTTTGTTAAAAACATCACCTAATGAGTGTATGCCTTGCTTTTCCCATAGGGAATCTTATAGGTCGTTTTCCAATCAAGAGTGCATTGTTATTGAATAAGGGAGTATGATTGTGCCATTTATGTGGGTTAGGATATTTTTTTTGTGTTTCACGCCATATCCGGATCGCATGAGTAATTATGGGGCCAAATTTCCGTTCGCAATGCTTGATTGGTAGTTTAGTGTATGCTATGTCCTTCAGTCTATGTGGGGTTACTATGTTTTCTTCTAATTTTCTCCAGGATACTAATGCTTGGGGATCAAACCATGTTGTCAATGGTCTTAATGTGTACGCCTTAAAATAGTGGAAAAAATCTCGAAATGCCATGCCACCGTCTGCTTTATTTCTCTGTGCGGTGGATCTTTTTATACGTGGTGGTTTGTTATTCCAAATAAATTTGTAGGTGGAGGAGTGTAATCTTTTCCAGTAACCCTCTGGAGGGGGTAACGGTAGCATCGAGCTGAAGAAGTTGATTCTAGGTAGTACGTCCATCTTAACTATTGATATCCGTGCCTGTACTTTATATTAAACTATCCATAGGCAAACGTAAAGTTTAATGTGCCCAAGGCCGAAGGTGCGTGAAATCCACTTGTAGTATATGTTTTATTTGTATATGTATGTGCGTGCTGCCATTGGAAAATGTTGAGCTGCGGTGGCGAGATGCGGGTTGCATTATCCCAGACCACCGGAGAAACGAACCGAACATTGCAGCTTTCCCCGGTGAGTATGAAAATCATAAATATAGATGCTTTGATTGATTGATTGAAAACTTTATTAACAGATTGCAGAATGGGTACAATACAGTACAGCTCAATACACACAAATTGCTAAGGGGATGCAGACCAGAGAAAGACCCTTGTCTTGTTTACATCAGGGTCCCCCATTTTCAATTTATCAGGACATATTATGACATACATGACATACAGATAGTCAGTACTGCTACATCTGTACATTTATGACATACCAGATTTGCAAATTCAGTACTGTTTGTGATACAAAAGGAGTCAAGAAAAGAGAGTATATACATTTGACGTAGAAACTGTACAATACACAACTATCATCTCAGTTACAGTAAATTACAACTATCTCAGATCACTTGAATGTTTATGTTGCTTTAATTTACACATTATAAGTCACATAAAGCTAGTTTTAAATAGGATTCTAATCAATTGGATAGATTTGATCTAAAAGCTAAAGAAAGAATAACAACCTGGCGGCACGGTGGTGTAGTGGTTAACACTGTCGCCTCACAGCAAGAAGGTCCAGGGTTCGAATCCCGCTTGGGGACCAGGTTTCCATGATGCCAGTTACCCAGGTGGGGTATCTCCCAGGCCTTTCTGTGTGGAGTTTGCATGTTCTCCCCGTGCTCGCAAGGGTTTCCCCCCCCGATAAGATAAACCCAATGGAAAAACATGCACAACAACAAGATCGCTAACACTGTGGCGTCCTTGACGAAGACGGACAGGAGCACTTGGATTGGTCCCCTGGCGCGGCTCACGTGGCGCCTGTCTGCTCCCGGCTGCCCTTGGGGGGGAAGGACGACGGGATGGGTTAATCGCAGATACGCATTGTATGCATGGTTCGCATGTGTGCCAAATGGTGACCTCGGAGCAGGTCCTAAATTATTAAATTATTATAACCTTTCTTTAGAGATAATGAATAAATGCAGATAATGTTTAAATGAGGCCAAAATCATGCCTCCTCTTTTTCCACAGTAACATTGATGAGTGAGATGATGAAATAGAGAAGGACTAGATAATGTTTGTTGAGCACACAGACAGTCAAAGAGGATTCACCCAGAATAAAAGAAAAGAGTGGGAAATTAACATGTGTTTGTATTTACAGACAACCAAGAGATCTGGCTCTGGGTCAAGATGCAGAATGGGTGTAAACACATTGTATCACAAAAGTTGAAACTCCAGTGATTTGCATCTGAACACAGACAAGACACAAAGTGAGACCAGCTACAATCATTTAAATTGAGGACCCAAATAATCTACATTTGAACACGCAAACCAGCTGAGGACGATGTGGAGTTGAAAGACAATGCAAATAGCCAGTCTGACCACACCTATAGAGACTCAACTTAGTATCTCCACTTAGTATAGTAGGAAGTATCGCTTTAGATGCAGATTTTCTCTTTGTTACCACAAGACTCAGCCGAAGGTCGTGTGGAGCTGAGAGACAATCGATTGACCATTCGGAACAAATCTACATCCAAACACCCACATGTAAATTTCTTCAGAGTGGGCACTTGGGAGACAAAGCAATGCAAATGCCTGCACTCGTGACCACAGACTTGATGAACTCACCTGACGAGGAGGCACATGAATTAGAGAAGTGCCCGAGATGAAAGATTAATGATGAAAACAACTTTACTTACAATCCCCTCCTTCTATTCTCTGTTTATAACCAATAACATGCATGACTATTCCTTAGACTATTAACAACTAATACATTTCCATGACTGCAAAATATCAACCACAAAATTGAAACACAATTATCTAAATGTACAAGGTACATTAGCTGACACTGTATGACAGGACATCAAAAAGGGCACAACTCTATCAGCTGAGTAACAATGTTCATCAAAGTGTTGAGTGCCACAGTGTAGGTTAGTTTTATTAGTGTTGAGTGCTACAGTGTAGGTTAGTTTATTAGGACAAATGCATGACAGTAAGGTTAGTTAGGGTTAGATGACAAAACGAATGATGGTTTTTCATGCAAAATTAACTGACTACCTAGATTTTATGTTTTTTCCCCATGCTAAATTATGACGAGCCACACTGAGACGTGAATAACGCCAGAGAAGTCGTGGCGAGGTAAGTATCCTGAGGCACACCCAACGCATCCTGAGGTAAGATCAACTTCAATTTAACACCACAGACTATTTTATCTGATTCAAGACTTTGGCCATTCATTTACTAATTTTATTTAAAGCCTAATGCTGTAAGATCTAGTTAGATACAAGATCTGATAAGATTGTAGTGAATGTGACCTTCTTGACATAAGGAATCACTGCTAATGCAATTGGCTTGCATTTCCTATTTTCAATTAAGTGATTTTATTTACAATAAATTGAATTAACCCTAAATGATTTTCCTCTGTAGCAGAAAGGCGTTGAATCATTTATGTGAGGAGTTTTCTAAGGCAGTTTTTATCATCCTCAGATCACGAATTGGTGAGAGGACAGGACGAGGAACACAACCCAGCGACCTGAGCGACCCACGACAGCATACTACCACCAGAGACGCCGCCAAGGAGCTGCGGACACAACCAGGGCGACGACAACAACCGTGGGAGAACCACGAGCCCACACAACACAGACGTCCCCAAAGGAAGGGGAGAAGAGACAGAAAGGACGACATGCAGCCTCACCCCAGCGACCCGCGGCAGACCATCTGCAAACGGGAACTGAAGTCCCCGACCATCAAGGTGGATTCCCATGACAAGATTGTCATCCGTGTGAGAGAGAGCGTCCTACTGACTAGCCACTACACCGGCGGGCCCTCGCCCTCCATCAAGTGGTACCGCAATGACGAGGAGAGGACAGCGAAACCAGCACAACACATTCAAAAACGCCCGCCCCCTCGCCCCTCTAGTACCGCGATGACGAGGAACGGGGGGGACCAACCACCACACAGCACGTTCAAGAACGCCCTGACCACCATGTCTCTAGGCCTGATAGGGGCCAAGCGTGAGCACAGTGGCAGACATGTGATGGTGGTGGAGAACAACACAGGTTCTAGGAAAAGAGTCTGCAAGACCACTATAGTTGACTGCTACAGGTGACCCTTGACAGGGAATGAACGGCGACCAGTGAAACATTCTTCTTCAGGATATCCACAAATATCCCACAGAAGCCAGTGCAGAGTGGCCAGGACTGGAGTGATATGTTCTCTTCTCCTTGTATGAGTTAGTAATCGAGCTGCAGAGTTTTGGATAAGCTGAAGCTTCCCAATGGTTGCTTTGGGAAGACCAGTGAACAGTGCATTACAATAGTCAAGCCGACTTGATACAAAAGCATGAATAAGTTTCTCTGCATCCTTTTTATTTACGAAAGGTCTTACTTTCGCTATGTTTCTTAGGTGGAAGAATGATGTTTTCATGGCCTTATTTATATGAGACTTAAAGGTCAGGTCTGAGTCCAAGATGACACCTAGGCTTGTAACCTCAGTCTTTACATAGGATGACAGACTCCCCAGGTTTTCACACAGCACTTCCCTTTTCGCTTTTGGGCCGATCAATAGGATTTCGGTCTTGCTTTCGTTTAATTTTAGGAAGTTATTGTTCATCCACTTGTTTATTGCTAACAGACTATTTGTAATGGACTGTATGGCTGTAGTGTTATTTGGTTCTGCGGAGATATATAGTTGTGTATCATCAGCATAACTATGGAAGCATACATTGTGGTCTCGAATGATGTCCCAGAGGGGCAGCATATATAGTGAGAAGAGTAATGGACCAAGGCAGCTTCCTTGTGCAACTCCAAAGCTGCTGTCATGTTCCTCGGATACATTGTCTCCAAGCTTAACATAGAACCTTCTCCCCTTAATGTATGTTATGAGCCAATTTAGTACATGATCGGAAAAGCCAACCAGTCTTTCAAGACGACTGATCAAGATATTATGGTCAATCGTATCGAACGCTGCACTAAGGTCCAATAGGACAAGAATTGAGACTTTGCCAGCATCGGAGTTTAGCCTGAGGTCGCTAACTATTTTGGTAAGGGCAGTTTCAGTGCTGTGATTTGTTCTGAAACCTGATTGTAATTCCTCCATGATGTTATTATCTTTGAGAAAGGAGTTTATTTGTACTGAGACTATCTTTTCTAATATCTTGCTGATGAATGGAAGGTTCGATATTGGCCTATAGCTTTTTAGTTCGTTTACATCTAAGTTTGTTTTCTTTAGTAGTGGTTTTACTACAGCCGTTTTAAATGCATCTGGAAAAGTGCCTGTTTGAAGAGACATATTTATGATTTCAAGGACATGATTTGAGACACTATCGAACACCCGCTTGAGAAATGCTGTTGGTATAGGATCGAGGCAGGAGGTGGCGGAATTACACTCAGAGACAATCTTACAGAGGTCAGGTAATGTAATACATGTGAATTCCCCCATAGTTATCTCAGGTGGGTTTTCACTCACAGCCAGATCTATATCAGCGGTAATGCTTGCTCTAATCAATGATATTTTTTCATTAAAGAAAACTGCGAACTCTTCACATTTTGTGGCTGATTGCTGCGGTATATGGGGGGGTGGTATGTTAATCAGCCGGTCGATGGTGGAAAAAAGTACCCTGGAGTTACCCATATTTTCTGAGATCATTTTGGAAAAATATTCCTTTCTCGCAAGTTGTATTGCCTTATTGTATGCGCCCATGGCGTCTTTGTATAAATTAAAGTGAGCTGTGAGTTTGAATTTCCTCCATTTTCTCTCGGCTATCCTACATTTTCTCTTGTTATCTTTAACATTGGTTTTATTTAACCATGGAGAGATTCTATCAGTTTTTACCTTTTTAACCTTCAGAGGGGCAATAGTATCTAACACTGTTGACAAGGTGCTGTGGAAGTTTTGCACTTTCTGATTTAAGGAGGATTCACTGCATTGGTCATATGATTTCATCATACTAGAGAATTTTGCTTCAGCTCTAGCGTCCAGAAGCCTTCTGTGAACTAGGAATTCGCTTCTGGTCTTATGTAATATTAGGCTTGTACCATAGAACACACAATAATGGTCAGAAATTGGAATTTGTTTTACTGATACATTCTCAATGTTTAGCCCTGTTGTTATTAGTAGGTCCAGAGTGTTGCCATGTTGGTGGGTGGCCTCGTGAACATGTTGCATCAGTCCAAAACTGTCCAGTAGGTTCAGAAACTCACAACCCCTGGGGTCATCCTTTTTGTTGATATGAATGTTTAGATCTCCATTAAGAATGATTCTATCATACCTGGTAATGCAGATCGATATGAGTTCTGAAAATTCCTGTATGAAGAGTGGCGAGTACCTTGGTGGTCGATACAATGTCACACATATTACTGGCATTTCTGTTTTCAATACAATAGCAAGGTATTCAAATGATAAAAATGTTCCCAGGTCAATATCATTGCACACAAATTGAGTGGAGATGATTGCTGCTATTCCGCCTCCCCTCCCACTCTGTCTGTTTGATTGATAGAATTTAAAATTGGAAGGGCAGGTCTCAATCAGTGTTGCTACACCAGTGATATTGTCTAACCATGTCTCTACTAAAAACATACAATGTACACCATGTTTTACTATGAGTTCATTTATCAGAAATGATTTTTGTTTCAGCGCTCTAACGTTGAACAGTGCTAGTTTTAGCTGTACGGGTTCTGTAGTGGGGCGTGAGATAGTCTGTGGTTGAACACTGATATTGATAAGGTTAGATTTACATATGGGACGTGATAATGAGTAATTGATTAGTCTTTTGGTGATCAGAATCGGGATGACACTCAACGTGTTTTTTTGTAGCTTAGGCTGCTTCTGTATATAGTCTACAGAGCTAGATATGGTTGGTTGTCAGGCCAGTGATGCTACACTTTGTATGACGTTATGTATTAGCACATTTACCCCTGATATGTTTGGATGGATGCCATCGGGTCTGTAATGGTCTTTCCTGGACCAGAGCAGATCAAAGTTATTTATATAGCAAAGTCCTATAGTAGTACAGTAGGTCTGTAGCCATTTGTGCAACCAGAACAGACGGCTAAATCGCTCAGATCCACGACCTATGGATGGAATGGGGCCAGACACAATGCATATTTTACCCAGGCTTTCAAAGAAGTCATATGCTTTTGTAATCTGATGGCTAATACCTTAGAGTACAGTTTGATATCGGTTCAGAGGAGGCTTAAGGGTCTGTAACTACCGCACTCGGTGGGGTCTTTGTCTTTTTTGAGAAGGACTGTTATGAGTGCAATATTGTCGTTCTTATGGAAGTTCCCCTCCTTGACTGAGTATAAGATCATATTTAGTAATAAGGGTCCAATTATGTCCCAACAAGAGAGGTACATTTCTGGTGGGATACCGTCTCTTCCAGGAGCCTTACCACTTTGCATTTCGGATATGGCCTTCTTGAGTTCCTCTAGTGTGATCGGTGTTTCTAACTGTTTAGCGTCATCCTCTGAAAGTTTAGGGAGAATAATTTGATTAAGATATGTGTCCATTTTGTTTTGATCGAAGGTCGTTTCTGATTTATGTAAGTTGGAGTAGAATTCTTTGAATGTCACGTTTATTTTTTCCGGGTCTGTTTCAAGTACTTGTTGTGCTCTAATGGTAGTTATATCTGCAAATTTTGCATTAATTATTAATCGCATGGCTAATAGGTGACTAGGTTTAGAACCTTGGGAGTACTGCTGTTGTCTTGTGCTACGTATTTGTATTTCCGATTGTTGTCTGTATATGGCATTGATCTCTTTTTTTAGTACCTTAACTTGATTTTCTAGTCGAGTTGAGTTGTTGTATTGTAAAGAATTAAATAACGTTGAGTAAAGCGTTTCCAGTTCAGCTAGTTTTGTGCATCGATTCTTGCGCATTTTGGAGGAAAAGCTATCAGTGAAATCCTTGATCATTCCCTTTACCGACATCCATATTATTCTGGGGTCTTGCACTGAGTTTGCATTCTCCCGTAGGAATACTATAAGAGCTTCTTTGAGTTGTGTAATGAATTCCTTGTTATTAAGCAGCATCGAGTTAAATCGCCATCTTGGGGCTCGGGAAGATAGTATACCAAATGTTCCTTTTAGGAGTAAATAACAGTGATCTGATAGTGCATTGGGTATCATTTCCACTTCATAGTTATCAAATAGTCTCGGGATGCAAAGACATAATCTATTCTGGATAATGTGTTATGTCTCGCAGATCGACAAGAGTACTTTCGGGTTGTGGGATTAAGTGATCGCCATAAGTCATTTACACCTGTAATCTTCTACCAATCCTTTAATGCATTAGATGAATTCTTTTGTTCGCTGGAAAAGGCGAGGTAAGATTTGTCCATCCTTGGATTCCAAATGGCATTAAAATCCGCACCTATTATAAATGAGTAATCTGGAAGGTCTAAC
The DNA here is from genome assembly GCF_963971535.1 of Notolepis coatsorum. Classification (NCBI taxonomy): domain Eukaryota; kingdom Metazoa; phylum Chordata; class Actinopteri; order Aulopiformes; family Paralepididae; genus Notolepis; species Notolepis coatsorum. The sequence goes on along the minus strand of NC_140177.1, from coordinate 33,933,038 downwards.
ATTTCTTTGGTTAGTGTAGTGAAGAAACCCTCTTCGTACAAATTTGGGGCGTATACCGCTACCAACGCTATTTTCCTGTTCTTGTGTACAATCTTAGCTATAGTTATCCGACCATCTACATCAGACCATACTCCCTTTAATTCAATATTCAACTTACGTCTAACGACTATGGCTACACCTCGAGTTCTCGTACCAAAAGAAGAGTGACTAATATTATGATATGTGTTGTCCGCTAACGTATCTATGTCTTTCTCTAGAATGTGCGTTTCGCTTAGCAGAGCAACGTCCACCTGTTCTTTTTTCATCAGTGTGAGCACGCTTTTGCGTTTGTGTTGGTTATTTATTCCCCCAGTGTTCCAGATCATTATGTTCAAACTAGCCATAATCTATACATGTTGTTGTGTAGTTATTGGTAATGCTTCTGGAGTGCGAGGCAACAATAGATATACATCCAACTAGTGAGGTCCCGTTGAGAGCCGAGCTTAAAAACATACATATATACAAATAAAAATCCCCTTTCCCCCCCTCCCATCGAGAGTCGTACAGGATTGTGTCCCATAGACACATCCTACACTTATGACTCCCTCCCTTAGGCCACCGGATTACCCAAATTGAGCTTTGTAATCCTATTCTTCCTATGCTAATTGCCATAGGATCTAAAACTTTCATTCTAATTCGATAGAATGTCGCTTTTGGTCTTGCGCCTTCCCATTAATGTACTAACAATAGTTTGAAAAATGAAAAATATTCATTCATTAATATATTCATTTGAACCTTCTACTAACTTATGTAGGAAACATCAGAAAAAAGGAAAATAGTGGAGATAAACATTAACACCTTAAAATGAAAAAAGATAACAATGAAAGATAAAAAATAAAAAAAGGAGTGAGAACTAAAATAAAACTCATCAGAGAAAAACAGATAAAATAAATTTGAGTAAAGAGAAAAAAGAGAAAAATAGAGACTTTTAGAGCTACATTGTGCAAATCTCTAAATCAGTGGAGTAATTATTTAAAATATTAGAATAACCTTGTTGTGCTTATACATTTAGATGTGGCTAATGTCTTTTTATTTTTTATTTTTCTTTAAAGCCTTATTAAAGCCTAATTAAACTTCAGTCCTTGAATCCTATGCTTATTCACACCGGATGTTAGTGTTAAATTTACAGGCCTTCGTTGAAGGGGTGCATTATATTCTAGAAGGTTGTAGAATACTAGTAAATATGTAAACACTGCTGTTATGATCCAGAATGATCTTCCTACCCAGGGGTCATGACCTTCTAGTATTTTCCGGGATATTCCTTTGTGTCCCTGAGCAGTCGAGAGAGGAGCCCAGAATGTTCCAGAATATTCATAATGTCAATGTTGGATTATTGTCTCCACAGAGACCAGAAGACTGTAAATATAATGCCTTACGAGCCATATTAAACATCTTGTGCCTTATTGTTGCCAGCGTGCATATCATCTGTTACTTTTGTTGAGCCGTGGTAAAGTCATTCTAATAAAATTACTAAAATACAAAGAAATAGAGAGATGAGTAAGCTTATCTGATTCGAGCCAGTGTTGCGTCCTGCCCGGGGGGACCTGATCCATGTAGCTTCATGTAATCTTCGGCGGCTTTAGGCGTGCGTATTCCCTGTCTAATACCGTCTTTTCCCATGATCGATAATAGTGCCGGGTAGTTAAGAATTGGCCTGAAACCACTCTTGAACATTCTCTGCATCACATCCTTGTAGGGGAAACGCTGAGCGATGGCCTCCTTACATAGATCTTCGTAGATTTTCACCATATTTCAGTTTCCCCCTTTGATTGCGCGCTGCTCTAATGATGGCGTCTCTTATTACCGTCTTACGCAGGGTAACAATGATAACTCTCGGACCGTTACCTCTTTGGCCTCGTGTACCAACATTGGTCCACTGTCGGCGCTGTGGGAAGGTTGTTATTACCTAAAATATCTACTAACACTGTTGGAAAGCTGTCGTCTGTGCATTTGACTGATTCATCCAGTCCCACGATGCGGATATTATTTCGCCTGTAGTAACGTTGGGTCTCGAGCTGCCTCTCCATTGCTTTCTCTTCGACTTCTTGTATTTTCTTCCGACATTCTTCCTCCACCTGTTTTATCTCCGTCGATAATTCTGTTAATCCATCGTTGAGGTTCTTCTCGTTCACTTGGACCCTCTGTGTAATTTCTATCACCGTATTCTCCACTGCCGTGATTCGCCCGGCCTGTACAGCGGCTGCTTCCATCACCAGTTCGAATTTAGCATCGATGTGTGCTTTGAATTCCTCGATAGCGACCATCTGTTCCTTCATCAGGATAGTCAGAGAGTTGAAGTCGGGATGTGAAATTGCACTGCTTGTGTCAGATGATGTTGTGGGTGCAATGATGGACCCGATGAGTTTGTTGGAGATTATCTTCTCAAATTCCCCTGCTTTATCTTTTACGGTATTGTTGCGTAATGTTGAATGCTTACCGGAGGTTTGCTTACCCCTGGAATCTTCGGGGCATGTTTCAGCGACACGTCGGGCCTATTCTGATGTTTCCTCGTCTGGTGGCAGCAGGACCAGGAGCAGCATGCAAGGTTTGGCTATCGAGCCGGCTTGTACACAGGTAGGCCCTGTGTCAACAGGCATTGATGTTGGTGTTAGTAATGCTGGTTTGTTTTGTTACACAACCATGTTGTGTGTCGGCGCCAGGGGCGGGATGGTTTGGTGAACGTTTCACTGCAGTGGACGGGTTCCGAGCGGTCCTGGAAGAGTGCTGCTAAACAATTAAGCTAAATGCTAATGCTAATGCTAAATGCTAACACTACTGCTACGCTGTTCTAATGTCTCCGCCGTGGGATGTTGCCGCTTTTCCCTCCTCTTGCCCGGTTCATCAATGAAGGTCAGTCGGTAGCTAATGTGGGGGTTTTGCTGAGTCCTATTTTACCCTTTTTACGGGTAAATGGGTTGACAACAGGGTGGGCCGTGGCTAGGTAGCCTAGCCAGGTAGCGTTAATCCTGTGCCCCGGCGGGGTTTTGAACGGTGTTCCCACCTGGAAGCCGATGCTTGAGGCTCGGCGGGTGGCAGTAGAGCTATACTACTGCAGGATGGGACTTAACGGCGGCCCGTGTTGTGGCTCAGCTGACTGTTTTCTGTCCATAGTAGCGTTGAACGCTATGCTATAGTAGTGTAGTGGGCTACTGTTTGTTCTGTCTCTCTGCTACGAGAATGTCTGTCTATGCTACAACTTTCTCTCCTCTCAACCATTCATGCTGACGGTCAATTGGTGTCTATTGGGGGAGTAGTGCGGGCGGGGCTTTGTTTACCTTTTGGGTAAATGGGCTAAGGTCTAGGGCTGGTGTGCTGTTGTGAATATTATGAATGAATGCGGGACTGGTTCTCTCTGGTCCGCCTCCCCTTAACGTTGTGTACATGGGCTTGCTCATTCTACAGTATTTTCGTGGTGTTAGTTCTTTTATTCATTAACCCCTGCATGGTGCACACCACAATGGAGGTTGCTTTTTGCAACCACCACTGGTGCTCCGTGTTAACATCAGTCCTTTGCTTTTGACATATTGAAACAGTGCCCCGCCCGGCCGACGCCATGGGTGGGTCGGCCTGGCGAGTGGCTGGTGGGCTGCTAAAGCCTGTACCGCCACGGTATGGAATTGGCAGCGATTAGAACTGTGTTCGAATTGCTGTTTTTTCTATCAAAAAAATGGTGTCTGGTGGCGGGGCCTTGAGGGCCAGCCGACGTCGACACATTGCGCGAGGTTGTTGACATTATTAGCTTTGACCTAGCCGCAAGATGTAACCGCTCAGGGTTCCCCTCTCCGCAGGGGTTTTTGGTCTTCTGCTGGAGCGCGGGCGGTATTGTCCTAGGCCCCACACCGCCTCACACCGCACATCCAGATGAAGAGAGAGCATGGCCTCGTCAGCGGCGATGACGAGGGCCTCGACAGGCGGCCATGTTTTCCCCCGCCAGAGGTATCCTGGGCGTTGAATCGACAGGTGTCCACAAGGCCGACAGCCTTGGCGGCCGAGGGATCGGCCATGTTGGATGGGCTCGGCTTGAACAACAAGCCGTCACCGTCCTGCCGCGAGCAGCCCGCTTTCCGATCACTCCCTCCCCCAACAAAAAGGGGGCTCTGATTGTTTCCTTTGGCTGCGGGCCGCGTGCCTTCGTTGAAGCGCGGGCGGCCCCACTTATCGCTTCTCATGGGGACAGGGGCTGACACCCAGTTGATGGCTGAGCCTGGGTCTGTCCGTGAGAATGTTGTGCTGTCAAGCGGCTCCCACACCATAAGCTGTGTTGGTTGAGCCTGGTGTTACGTCTGTCAACTATAAGTGTTGTCAGCAGGGGGGCTCGAAACCTTTTGAGGCACACAGTGCGGGCTTCCCCGGCCTCGCCTTCGCCAGGCCAGGCATCATGTTGGTGCCTCCCACTCCTGAAAGATTGGCAGTGGTCTCGCAGGCACGTGTGATTTGGGTGGTAGTAATATCACTGCAGGGCTACAGTGTGTAGGAACCCATGGGGTCCTCACGCCTTGCATGTCCGGCTGCAGAACAACTCTTCAGCATGTTCTGGAGGGGTGTTCAGTGGGGGGGCTTTTGTCACCTACATCCGCTTTTGTCACCTACATCCGCCTCCTCACGCTAGTGAGTTAGATGCGGGCCTTCACCTGTCATGTCCGGTCCGTGCTTTGGGAATTTACCTCAGCCGTACTCAGGACCTCAGGGTCACCGATCAGCTTTTTGTCTGTCACGGTGGTTCTCATGCCGGTAAGGCACTATCGAAACAGCACCTGTCCCATTGGTTGTGCGAGGGCATTGCCCTCTGCTACACATTGGCCGGGCTGGATCCCCCTGGGGGCGTCAGGGCGCACTCCACTTGTGGGGTGGCAGCCTCTGCCGCTCTGCTGGGTGGGGCCTCGGTGGAGGACATCTGTGCTGCAGCCTCATGGTCCTCCCCGAGCCCCTTTGTAAGGTTTTACCTCATGGACATGACCGGGGGTTCTGTCTCCCAGGCGGTTCTGGGGTCTGTGGCCTTTCCTGCTTCCCGTCCTTTGGTAGGGTAGCAGGAGTGTGTGGGTATGGGCCACAGTGTGTTGGGTCAAACGTGGTTCCGCCTGTGCTGTGTGTTCAAGGGGTTCTAGTTCCCTCTTGCTCGCACTCGGGTGGAGTTGACTGCGCCCCCCCCTTCATTAGGAAGGATGGGGTGACGGGACTCCCCAACCCCTTGATGTGGGCTTACGGGTCCTCAGGGGGTACATCTGTCGGGCCTCGCGTCCGCTCTACCCCATATCTCGATAGGCTTAAGAGCGGGACGCGATGGCCAAGTACGATAATATAACGACAGGTTATGTATATAACCTAGTTATATGAGTACTGGCTAAGCGTCCCGCTCTTAAGCGGCCCTGAGTTCCCTTGGGAAATCTTTTCCTGGAAACGGGTTTTTTGGCGAGGTAGAGTGTTTGATGACCATGCCGAGTATCTTATAGAGCACGCCTCTATAGGGGCGGGGCCCGGCAGGTGATGGGCGTATTTTTGTTTTCATTGATGGAGTACAATAGGTACATGAGATGAGGTATATCTCGATAGGCTTAAGAGCGGGACGCTTAGCCAGTACTCATATAACTCATCGTTAACGTTGGTAAGAGCTGTCACACAGCTTGCGAAGGATGAATCAGCTGGCCAGAGCATTCCGAGACGAAATCAGAGGGGAAACGCCTATAAAAGGGATGGCCAGCGTCAACGCCCTGGTGCTTGTTTTATCTGCAGAGAAAATGACCACTGGTTCAAGGACTGTGACCAGAGAGACCAATTTGAGCGGAAGAAAGAGCAATGGAGAGCAGAGGTACAGCAGCGCCGCAGAGGAAGAGGAGGAGGAGGAGGAGGAGGAGGAACAGACAGCGCGAGGGGGTGACCTGGAGGAGAGCCATCACATTGACTAGGCGGGGTGCCGCAGCGGATGAGTGTCGAGGAGAGGGGGGCCACACAGAGCGACAAACACAGGCAGAGTATAAACACAACACAAACACACAACCTCAACCGACTTCGCACACATGCGATGTGCAATGAAAAACAAAGTAAAGAAAAAGAAAACACACAGATGCACACACTGATAACGGAAGCCATTTTGGATATTGAAAGTCGAATGCCTAACTTAGCTGTAGGAACATATTTAAAGTTTGAGAATACAGCTTACTTAAAGATGTTAATTATGACTTTGTAAAGTTGTCCGTGGGCAAGGATAAGTGGGCGCTATGCTTTTTCCCGGGGGGCGTCTGGGACTGTTATCAGGGAAAACATTACGCTGCCAATATCTTGCGTGGTACAGGATAGAGAGGGAAGAGCAGATGTGGGTTTTAAGCACTAATTTTTGTATTCATCTGCCTGCCCGTTTAATCTCTTGGGTAGAGATTTAATGATTATGTTGGGAATTCAATTGATATCAACGCCAGAGGGAGTGGAAGTTACAAAACCAGAACACACACTTTTGAAATCGTATTTCCCTTTTACATTTTTGTGGGCAGATATGCAAATGGCATCTCATCTACTTGAGATGGCTCGCTCAGTTGTTCCGCCAGACGCGGATTTCATGGGGGCACACCAGGTGCACATGACTGGCCATATGTCACAGGGGCCTGACCCTGGTTTTAGTGATCGTTTCTTTTCCAAGATAAATGATGAAATCCTTTGTTCTGCTCTGTATTGGGATAATCAGAGGTGCATAATGGATGTGGAGCTTACTCCGGAGCAGAGGGAGATTTACAGCATGTCAAACTCCTGTCCTCACATATCCCTGTCAAAACATGTGACAGACAGATGGGAGGACTTGAGCTCTTTTGCCGCAAGGTGTAACAACGTGTCTGATTGGCGGGCAACTCAGCGACCCGGGGTGATGTATTCTGCCTCTTTGGGCATTTACAAAACGCAGATTGCACCGCTCATTTGCAAAACGATAAGAAGTGTGTACATTCTCCCTGACTCAGAGGACACTCAATACAGGCAACAGCACACTGATGCGTTCTTGGTAGGGCCTGCGGGTGTGCCTAATGAGCTTGTGGGAGTGAACCCTGCTCTATGGGCATGGGACAAGTATGACGTGGGTCTCATTAGGAATGCACAGCCTGTTGTCATAGTGCCTAAGAGCGACTATAGTGTTATGGTTTGACACCGACCCCAAACGCAACGACACAAGAGAGTAGGATTCAGAGTTGCCAAAAACAAGGGCTTGTTTATTAAGACTAAATAAACAGCACAGACTGGGAAGAGTTCAAACAAAGACTGGAATACAAGCAAGGATGAATGTTGCTGCTCTGCAGCTTCTCCCGGGATGGTAGTCAGGGGAAGCAGACGCTGACGTCAGAGCCGCTCTGCAGACTTCTCTCGGCAGAATCTCCGAGGTGGTTGCGGGACCGAGAGAGAGAGAGGGAGCGAGTTAACTCAGAGTGCAGGTGGAACAGAGCAGGTGAACAGGAGAGGTGACTTGTACCCGAAAACAGAGTAATCCAAGTGACTGAATCTTCGGTGTAAATACACACTGTGAGTAACGTTCCAAACACAATCCCAAGTGATAGATATCTTCGGTGCAAAATAAACTGAAATATCAAAACGATCCAACAAAACTTGAATGGGGTATAAATAATACGGGAATGCTTAATTGACAAGCAGTGACAGCTGAGGGATGTGATTGATAAGCGTGTGGACGGGGGAGAACCAATCAACGACGTCTCTGGGAAGAAGCGTGTGAATAGGGGAATGAAATGATTAACAGAAAACAAATGGAAAAGAGCGAGTAGGCTTAAAGGAACAGAGCGAGTAAGTGAGCAAAGGACAAAAACCTCACATATAGGCCTGTAAGAAATCAGTATGCGCTGAGGAAAGAGGCTTTGGACAGAGTCCGGCCTGTTTTTGAGTCTTTACTTGAAAAAGGAATAATAGTACCATGCTTAGGGCGTTTTCACACCTAGCTCGTTTGGAGCTGTTGTTCCGAAACCTGGAGCGTTTACTCCCTATTGCGGTTCAGTTGGGCATATATGAACACAGCAATCACATTCTGTTGCGGAACAAAACAAGCGGGCCGAGACCACCTAGAGAGGGTGGTCTCGGCGCACTTCCAAACGAACCCGACGCAACCTGTACGCTGTGAGAATGCAATCGATTTAACAAACCGACACAACTCACTTGCCGTACTGTATATGCGCTGCATGATGACGCAACGCACACACGCCCTGGACTGTTCCATCAGAGGGGGGAGCTTCGGTGGCCAGTGAGTGGCTACAGACCACTGCACTTAAATATAAACATTAAGTCTACCTGGAGACTCAATGAGGTAATTGTAGATGTCGCCATAAGACGCGTCTGGTCATTTAGTGGGATCATTGTTTCATTATCCTGTTCGGCTGAAAGGACACTGGCCACCGAAGCTCCCCCCTCTGATGGAACAGTCCAGGGCGGGTGTGCGTTGCATCACAATCCGTGGGCAATCTGCGCATGTGCATGGGGGATGCTCTGCTTAAAAACTGGCTTTTTCGCTGCCGAATTAGTTCTGATCGATTAGGAATGGCTCGCGCCGTGTTCAGGAGATTCTGGCGCATACAAATCTATTCGATCATGTCTCTAGCACCCCCACAGCCGTATCTGCAACCACTTACATCACGGCTCTCATCCACATTCATTTATTTGCTCCCCCCGCTCTCCCCTCCCCGATTTCAATGTAACGCGGATATTCAGGGTTAGGGGGGGGGGGGGGGGGACACCCCAAAATCTGACCAATGAGTGACAGTTTGCTCACGCGTGCGTTTGTTTTGGTCCGCTGTTAACACAGCCGTGTGAACACAAACGAACTAAGGGACAAGTGCAACATTGTATCATTATAGTCCCTGTGTCTCCCTGAATCGGAACAAAGCAAACGAACTACAGGTGTGAAAACGCCCTTAGACTCCCCAGTTAGAACGCCTATTTTCCCAGTGAAGAAAATCAGAGGGGAGGGGCAACCTACAGAATGGAGATTTGTTCAGGAACTTCAGGCCGTCAATCAGGCTGTTCATAGTCGAGCGCCAAATGTGCCGAATCCTCATACTATTCTGGGTCAGATTCCAGCCAGTGCTAATTGGTTTTCGGTGGTGGATCTGTCAAATGCATTTTTTAGTATCCCGGTGCATAAGGACAGTCATTTTTGGTTTGCTTTCCTGTTCGACGGTAAATCATATACATTTACCAGGTTATGTCAGGGGTACTGTGAGAGTCCTACAATATACCACCAGGCCCTGAAGCTGAGTTTAGATCCTCTGGTCCTTACGGAGGGCACAGCTCTTTTGCAATATTGTGATGATTTTATGATAGCATCTCCGACTAGAGACCAGTGTAGGGAAGACACTATTGCTCTACTGAATCACCTGGCAGAGGAAGGCCACAAAGCTAGTTTATCAAAGCTACAGTTTGTTAAACAGCGTGTCACTTTCCTGGGTCATATTCTCACTCCAGAGGGAAAAGAGCTGTCACCTAACAGGATAGAGGCCATTATCAAACTCCCTAAACCCAGTACAAAAAAACAAGTCATGTCTTATTTAGGGATGTGTGGGTTTTGACGCACATTCATTCCTAATTATTCAGAGCTGGAAAGCCCTCTAAACAGTATGATCCATGGAAAGGGTCTTGTGTCGACAGGCAAGGTCACGTGGACCTCGGAGGCGGAGGCAGCGTTTGTAACATTAAAACAAGGACTACAGACCACTCCTTCTCTGGGAATTCCAGATCCCACGCAACCCTTCACACAGACAGTGGATGAAAAAAACAGTTACATGACGTCTGTTCTCTTGCAGGCACATGGAGACAGGCTCCGCCCTGTAGCATATTACTCAGCCAAGCTTGACCCAGTGGGGGCGGGCCTCCCTCCTTGCCTAAGAGCTGTGGCAGCAGCTGAGAAGGCTGTCACAGCCTCACGTGACATAGTGGGCTACACTGACCTCACACTTTTAGTACCTCATTCTGTCGCTCACATTTTGTTAGAGTATAAAACCACTCACTTGTCGGCGGCTCGGTATCTCAGATATCATACGACGTTGCTTGATTTACCCAACATTACTGTGAAACGGTGCACAGTACTTAATCCAGCAACTCTGCTGCCATCTCCTGACGATGGAGAGCCTCACCACTGTGTGGCAGAGTTAAATGACATTTGCACGCCCAGGCCTGACCTGTCATCCGTCCCTCAAATTAACCCTGATTTTGTTTTCTATACAGATGGTTCGGCCTCTAGGGATCCGGAGACAGGCCGGACCAGGGCGGGCTATGCTGTAGTATCTGACTATGAAACAGTGATATCTGGTCCTCTCCCCTCACACTACTCTGCGCAGGCTGCTGAACTTCTCGCATTGACTCAGGCTTGCATAATGGGGAAGGATAAGGTGATAACAATCTTCACAGACTCGTACGCGTATGGAGTAATTCACGACTACGGGGCACTGTGGAAGCACAGGAAGTTCCTCACATCCTCTGGAAAGTTGATTATGCATCAAGCGGGGGCAGTATTTGAGGGCGGGATTTGGGTGGGCCCAAATGGTAATCCATGTCTTCCGTCTGCACTGTTTCCAGCGTATGCAAAACTGACGCACGGGCTAGACCATGTGTCAAAGGGTGGTATGCAAGCATTGATTGACACCAAGTGGTACACAAGGGGTTTCTCAGCGTATGCCCAGAAATATTGTCAGGCATGTGTTATTTGTGTCACCCACAATGTAGGGAGGGGCACAAACATTCCGCCTGCAGCACATCCACCCCCCACTAGAGCATTTGAGCATGTGATGATGGATTTCATTGAATTGACTCCATCAGGGGGGAACAAATATTGTCTGGTAATGGTAGACATGTGGTCGAAGTGGATTGAGGTTTTCCCCGCCTCGAAAGCAACAGCTGCGACAAATTTGCCATGGACGAAAGCATTGCCTATTGCGCTGATGTACATGAGGATGCGACAGAGATCAAGAATGGGGCTTTCTCCTTACGAGATACTGTTTGCCACACCCCCATGTGTGGGAAGTAGTAAACCAAGGGAACCTCTTCCTTCAACAGAAATGTGTGAAGATGCATTACTAACATATTGCATGTCTCTATCTCAGGCATTGGACGAGATCAGGAAAAAAGGGTGAAAGCAGCGCTCCCGGTTCCAGCCTCTCAACCTCTCCACAAAATACAACCAGGGGATTTTGTGGCCATTAAAGATTTTAGGAGGAAAAACTGGCAATCCAAACGCTGGTTAGGTCCATTCCAAGTTCTTTTAACCACCCACACTGCTGTCCGTGTTGCAGAGAGGCCATCCTGGGTTCACGCAGCCCACTGTAAAATCTGCCCTGGCCACAAAGAGGCCTCTGATAACACTGAGTGAACAAAATAGCAGTTAACGTGACCTGTATTCTTAGCGGGATGGAGTACTCAGTCTCTCCTACTGGTGACAAGTCACTGACAGTGCATGTTACGAAGGTCACCTGTTTTTATCTCTCATTTCTTACCTCCATCATACTTTTGTCACTCATGACATGCAGCAGGGCAATGGCTCAAGTTCAAGCATGACCACAGCCACTCTTCCGGTAGTGACCTTATTGGAGGGGGAAACTGCCACTTTTAGCTTACCATTTGATGATGCCGATAGATATGAAACATTTTCTTGAAGAAAGACGTAGGGAGGATGCATACTCTGAGGATATATTTGGCAAATACATTTGCATAAGCCCTTGCTCCATCAGGTCTCACATAATCGCTCACTCCTTACCTGCATGGTATTTTAATGTTGACACTCCTTTTGGTACTAGGTGGACCATCTCTGACTCTGCTAGGGAGACCCCCGACTGCCATTCTTCCAAAGGCCGAGGCTCATGTATTAACCTAGCTATAACAGTAAGGTCTGTTGAGAAATTGGATGAGGGATATTGGGAGTTAGGCATAGAGCAAGCTGGTAAGGACATCATGGTTGCTTTCAGAGTCCTGGTGGCAGTCGGCTCAAACACCCTAGACCAGTATCCACAGACCACCACCCCCCATGTTAGTGATATGCAGGGACCGGATTTCCGACAATTATTGGCTCAGTTGGGCAAGGTATACGGCTCAATATCACTTACAGGATGACTGCTATGTTTGTGCGGCAGCCAGACCGACTCTGGCTACGGCTCCCTTTCCCCTAAATGGGACCAACTCCTGTGATGCATCTGAGTGCATGTTAATGTCCGCCGCTGTCACTGTAACAAATAGGTTCTGTCCCGAGCTCAACCTTCTTTTTCCCATCCCAAAGGCCATTTCATCACCACCACCCTCCACATTTGCACAGGGGGATTATGAGTGTTTCACAGCAATAAGGTCTGGGAAAAGTAGTCCTAGTAGAGGGAGATTCCCTTATTGCACTTCCACTTGGGTGATGGAGGAGAATGACATTTCCTCATATTTCACTTCGGAGGGGTCTCCCTCTCGTTTGTCACAGCATGTTCCTACACTGTCTAACTTTGCGCCCCGTGCTAGGTCTGATGTATGGTGGGCTTGTGGCGCGAGGAAGGGTTTGGTACAGATCCTCCCCGCTGATTGGTCAGGCACGTGCAGTCCAGTGATGTTAATGATGCCCGTGTTCATAGGTAAACTTGCTTCCATCAAACCCCTCACCGATAATCATGTAAAGAGGCGTGGCCTCTCACCACCAGGGCCCCGTGATTCTCCCATTTATTTTGATACCATTATGGTACCTAGAGGGGTCCCTGATGAGTTTAAGGCCAGGAATGAGGTAGTAGCGGGATTTGAATACATTTTTATTTGGCCTACTATTAATAAAAATGTAGCCTGGATAAATCTCATATTTTTCAATCAGCAGCGGTACTTGAATTTGACTCACTCTGCAATTGAGGGGGTGGCCGAACAACTCAGTGCGGTTTCTCTTATGACATGGCAAAATCGTATGGCGTTGGACATGATGCTGGCTGAAAGGGGCGGAGTCTGCGTAATGGTAGGGGTCTCCTGTTGTACTTGGATCCCAAATAATACGGCAGCTAATGGTTCTGTGCACAGGGCTTTGGAGGGGCTTCGCTCACTCAAACGGGAACTGGCTGAGAGTTCTGGTGTTAACGATCCTTTTTCGAATCTGTTTGGTAAATGGAAGACTCTGGCTGCCACAATAATCACTGCGCTTTTGGTCGTTATGGTTTTGTTTGTGTTTGTTGGCTGTTGTCTGGTACCTTGTGTCAGAGGGCTTATCAAGAGAGTGATAGACAGGTCATTGTCAGATACCATGGTTAGAGATCAAATTTCTTCTTCCTCTTCCACTCGTTGTGACATAGGGGAGGGGGAGGTTTCGGATTTGTCTGATGCTGAAGATAGTGTGTGATGTATTTTCTTTTATGAGACAACAGCAGGAGAAGCACTCTACAAAGATTGAAACAGGATCTCACACATAGACCGACACAAAACAAAAACATTCTGGTACATTATTACTTAACATTTAGGATAATGTAATGGTCTGGTGCTGAGGATAGCGTGTGATTTTCTCTTTTGTTTTCCGAGGGAGAGATGGGGCGTGTCCTGCTGTTCCATACCCACCGGAGTTTGGCTTACACCGGGGGCAGACCAAGCCGGCTTTCCCAGCCTGTAACTACCAGACCACGGACAATAGGGGGGGGGGGGGTTGGTTTTTTTTGTTTGATAGGCTACAAACCGTGGGTAGAGTCAGGCATTAGGTCCTCTCGGGAGCACGATATTTTGGCTCGGCGGGGCACCTGTATAACAGGGTCCTTTGCTGCCCATTGAAGTTACAGTGCGTGATTACCCCCCACAGTAGCAAGAAGATTAGGGGTAGTTAGTGTAGTGTTGTTCGTGGTTGTCACGCTCTTTGGTTTGTTTGCCTGTGAGGTATCGCCGTCGGTCAGGGTTTTTTGGAATGGTATGGACGGTGCCCTGTTTTGCCTCGGGATTCTACGGATGTCAAAAGGCAAGTTGTGGTTAATACTACACACATTAGAGACTGTACTGTGTCATCCTTAGGGTTCTATGAATGCTTTTGTCTCTGTCAGTTTTTCTTTCTTTATTTTTTCTTATTCTCTTTTTTGTCTCTATATTATCTGTTCTTCGCTACTGTAGGAGTTTTGTGAGAATGTGTGTTTGATAAAGTTGTATGGGAAATTATTTTTCTGCAAAATACTCTCTTGGGTTTATTGTGATTATTTTCAGCCTGGTGATTGGAGAGATATTTTTTCCGCCTGGACACTATGTTATGACCACCCAGACCTGGACGCTGTGTTATCAGACCTGGATGCTGTGTTATCAGACCTGGACACTGTATTCTGCTTCTCAGCTTGGCCACTATGCCTGGCCACAATTATATGTGGACTAATGTCTCCCTCTAGGGGTTGGTTGTTGTAATGACATTAATGATATTTTCTCCTCGTTTGATGTTATACAATTTTTAGGGTTGATAGCGTTGATAGTGTGGTGTGGAATGATAATATTTGTTGTTGTCTTTATAAGGTAATAATGATTGTGATTAATTATCAAAGGGGGGTGTTGTCATGGAATATATTATCATATCATTGTGGATCTGTATTGAGAGATCGTTCTATCATTTATCAGCGTAATGTGTGTGTCTCTCTTTAAGAGACACACACGATAGCCAGCCAAAACAATATTGTTATGAACCATGTTTGCTATGCTATATAGGCCATAAGTCACATAGTTTGTGGGAACCGCTTTGTTTCCTTGTAAGACAGCCATAACAGTCATTTTAACCAACCCTCCTGGTAATTTTCCAGCTTCTTCTACGTCATATGTTTATATCAAATGTGTATCAACTGTGTTTTCAACCGGGACTTCGGTCTCACTTTGTGGTCAGCCATTGTTTACACTGGTCTGATTTCTAAACTGAGCATTCCTTATTATGATCAAGTAAGGAATAAAATCTATCTTCTATTTTTATTCAACTTTGGACTCTCAACTCAACTTTTGCTCACATTATATTATAAACTCCCATTACAGTCTCAAAATGGCGTTTCACACCTGACGTTTGGTAAACTACATTTTCTAAACATAAAGTACACACAGCACGGTCCTTCTGACACACAAACCTGTAGTCGTCTGTCCATGAGGGCTGGAATGCCCAAATTTCCTTTGCTTTAACTTTCTTAGAGGGGGTTGCCATCATGAAAGACGGCACATACAGAATGCAACCGCGGCACTGTGTTACCTGGGAACTGCGCATGTGTAACTGGTCTAAGGTCACCCCTCTGTGTCGTCGTCGTGTAGTGGAAGTGAAGACTCAGTTGTGGCAATTCAGTGTGTTTTATTTCACCTGGAGAAGACATTCCACAGGTACATATCAACACTTGGCCAGCAGATGGCGTCAATAACTTGCCTAGGCTCCTTCCTTACTCAGCCAGACTGCTCATTTTGAATGATACATTGAAATATCCATTAAAATAAAACAACACAATGAAATAATACAAAATAACCAATAAGATATCTCCAATTACCTGGAGAAGACATTCCACAGGTACATATCAACACTTGGCCAGCAGATGGCGTCAATAACTTGCCTAGGCTACAAGGGGGGAGAAATATGTCACGCAGTCAGAACGAGGCCTACACGCATTGTTCAGCCATTACCACAAACTCAGTCAGCATGTGTCATACAATAGTTCGCCACCACAGCTAAACCATATTACAAAAAGTGCAGAATTGTTCGCATTAACACAGTTACCAATATATACAACTCCGGTTCATTGCCCGGTAAATTATTTACAATAGTACGTTCTTTTAAACCATTAATAAGTTCTGGGGACATGGGACAGCTCTTACCTCCTTCCTTACTCAGCCAGACTGAACGGAAGGAGGCGGGCGACAAAGTAAGTACGTCACTTCGGCAGGAAGTGACGACGGCTTCAAAATAAAAGACTATGAGAGTAAAAGATAATAATAAACAAATTAAAGTAATAACGTTAGGGAGGGATCTTTGTGGAATACAACATTAGTATATTTTATATACCTGCTACATACTCCCCCCCTGAATTCCGCTAAAATCCCGAACCTACAGGACACACTAACTGGGACCTCCAACACTACGTCAGAACCGACAGACATGACACACACCAACAGGGACCTCCAACACACATCAGAACCGGCACGGGTTTACATGAAGAAACGTATCTTCAGAATCAGCTAGAAGCTACCTGTCAAACAGGTTCAGAGAAAACAAAAGGGTGTACAGTCCTATGTTCCTCCTAGAATCGCTTGGTGCCTTATACACCAAACCTACCCGGCCCACTCGAATCCCATACCTCATCTGTGAACACATGTGGTAAATATGCCACTTACAGTGTCACAGTGCAAGATAAAGTGTACACAAACTAAACAAATATGCACCGACTACAGCAACTACAGTATACTGCCCATTGACCTAGACAACGTCGGTTTCCACGGTGTGAGCTAACTGCAGCCGCTACAGCACACTGCCCTGCAAAGGCTAACCGCAGTCACTATAGTATACTGCCCCTTGACCACACGGTGTGAGCTAACTGCAGCAACTACGGCAACCTGCCCTCCAACCTAAACACGTAAGATACAAACACAGGACGCGGAAATCAAGGAGCGTGAAAAATTAAAAAAAATAATTGGCCACTGCACAAAACACAGAATCCCTGTGACATGACAGAGAGTTCCCGACTCTGTACTGTAGGGCACCAGCTCTGCACCAAAGCAGAGAGTTCCAGTGACATGACAACAAAATTCCAGGCTCTGCTCACTGCCATATAACCATATTCCCAATTATACTATGTACATGTATATAAACCAATATCAAAAAAAATGTATGAACTCCCCTCTACGACATAGGGATCCATCTTCCTTCTCTCACCACAAAACGAGCTATCAGGAAAGAAGGGAAAAAAAATTATACATGTCCCATTAATCACAAAAAAAAATCTCCAAATGCTTCAGCACCTCTAACAAAAACAGAAAAACAAAAACTGATCACCAGTCCTCTTCAATAACCTCCACTGTCCTCTAGAACAGAGACAGAAAAATGGACATTCACTGGACATCCTCTTCTTTTTCAGAAAGAACACAATGTCCACTTTTTTCAGAAAGAACACAATGTCCCCTTTTTTCAGAAAGAACACAATGTCCCCTTTTTTCAGAAAGAACACAATGTCCTTTCAACTGTGACACAGTCACTTCGACACAACCCTCCCAAGGGAACTTTTTTTTCTTCTTCTTCCTCTTCCTCCTCCGACCTCCGGTAATCAAGCTAGTCTTGATCCTCATTGCAAAAAAAATTTATAGTGATCACAGCATTTTTCCAATGACTCAGCTCCTTTTCTTCTGTGATTCTGACGTCCGCAGCAACCTCCGGTGATCAAGCTGGTGTTGATGCTTCCGATCCGGGTCAACGGTACCACTGTAACTGGTCTAAGGTCACCCCTCTGTGTCGTCGTCGTGTAGTGGAAGTGAAGACTCAGTTGTGGCAATTCAGTGTGTTTTATTTCACCTGGAGAAGACATTCCACAGGTACATATCAACACTTGGCCAGCAGATGGCGTCAATAACTTGCCTAGGCTCCTTCCTTACTCAGCCAGACTGCTCATTTTGAATGATACATTGAAATATCCATTAAAATAAAACAACACAATGAAATAATACAAAATAACCAATAAGATATCTCCAATTACCTGGAGAAGACATTCCACAGGTACATATCAACACTTGGCCAGCAGATGGCGTCAATAACTTGCCTAGGCTACAAGGGGGGAGAAATATGTCACGCAGTCAGAACGAGGCCTACACGCATTGTTCAGCCATTACCACAAACTCAGTCAGCATGTGTCATACAATAGTTCGCCACCACAGCTAAACCATATTACAAAAAGTGCAGAATTGTTCGCATTAACACAGTTACCAATATATACAACTCCGGTTCATTGCCCGGTAAATTATTTACAATAGTACGTTCTTTTAAACCATTAATAAGTTCTGGGGACATGGGACAGCTCTTACCTCCTTCCTTACTCAGCCAGACTGAACGGAAGGAGGCGGGCGACAAAGTAAGTACGTCACTTCGGCAGGAAGTGACGACGGCTTCAAAATAAAAGACTATGAGAGTAAAAGATAATAATAAACAAATTAAAGTAATAACGTTAGGGAGGGATCTTTGTGGAATACAACATTAGTATATTTTATATACCTGCTACACATGGTTGCGGGAGGCCAGCTGACTGCTGACAGCTGAGCACCATGGGAACAGCTGTATAGCTGTCATAGGGGTGTGCAAAACTTACGACTTACAAAAAAGAACCTGTGGGAGGATTTCAACAAGATAAATGCGACAACAGTGCAAAATATTTCACTATAATATTTCAAAGCAAAGTAAAAAAAAAAGATAACATTTAATGCTGCCCTCTGCGCCAATGAAAATGCTCCCGCGTGCCAATGCGGGCATGCGTTCCTAGGGTTGCCGACCCCTGGTCTATAACGTGTGTATTGTAAATCGTGTTAATTATTCTAAATTCTGATGTTATAGTTTTATACTACTTGGGGTAACTGTTCAATTATCTTTCCTCTGTTGTATCTATTCTCATTGTCAGGTTTGTTCTTGTTTTCCCCACTTGAAGGGCTCAGGCAACGTGATAAAGGAAGGATATAACTGTGACTTCTTTGACCTTAGTTTGTCATTTATTTTGATTGGCAAATGGTTGTCACAATAGCAGTCACAATAGCAGGTTATAAACCTGAAAGGGTATGAAAGGAAATGTTTCAACATCAACATAATACATAGGCTATAATAATATCATAAATTATAATTAACATTAATACATTTAGCCTATATTATATCAGTTCATTCAAATAAACAATTACCAAATGCATTTTGATTAAGAACATTCATTCAGAATTTACCAATACATTTTACATTTTGTATTATTATTATTTATTCTTTTTATTTATTATTATATATAGGGTGCACCGGGGCCGCATGTCAAACATTCCAAGCTGAGCAGAGCTAACATGCTACAAACATTTCATGTTGAGCAGAGCTAACATGCTAGTTAATATGCTAGGGAGCTAACAGCCAGGGGTGTAGCTCCAGATTCTGGGCCCCATGAAAGAATGTATTTGTAGGCCCCCAGTGAATGCGAGCGCGCGTAAGCGGAATTTTTTTTGCCCTTTTTTTATTGATGAAAACGCATAATATGGTTTTTACCTATACATTCGGATCAGCAGTTCAGCACCTGCACTGTTGGTGGGTGAGCCTAGTAAAGGATGTCGCATTGCGTTCATCTTCAATGAATGGACCAATGCAATAGTCTACCAAAGCCCCCCCTCTTTCTCTATATATCTCACACACACACACACACACACACACACACACACACACACACACACACACACACACACACACACACACACACACACACACACACACACACACACACACACACACACACACACACACTTCAGAAACAAACATAGTATCAATGAGAGCATCAATAATACACCTGAGTGATGTCTAGTAAAAAAAACAATACAAAAAAATTTTTGGGCCCCCCCCCCCAGTGCTGGGCCCTTGGAATCATCCTAAGCTACCCCCCCCCCCCCCCCCAGCTACGCCCCTGCTAACAGCTAACATAAGCAAAGCACAAATAAGCAAGCAAAGCACATGAACATAGCGCAAGCATAGCACATAAACATAAAGCAAGCAGGGCACATGCACATAAAGCAAGCAGGGAAGGTGAATGTAAACCATTGGGCTATCACATTCCTGGTCTGATTGCAGCCAACTCACTGAGCACAATGCACTACCTGAAAATGAGCTGGGGTTTTCAATGCAAATCCTCTGGGGCTGCCCCCATAGATGCCAGCCGGTAAACCAGTCAAGCCCTCCTGTGCTGCCCGCATAGATGCCTGATATAAATGATTATTTCTTTACTCCTAAAGTTCATTTAATTTTCTTTATTTCTACATAGCTCCGACGCTTCATTGCCACCTCTGTTGGATTTTTCAGTGTTACATTGTATGCTCCACATTGCTCCTAATCCAATCTGCGTGGTGGCCTGGTTAGCCTCTGTTAGCTTGTAAGCTAGTTTGTATGTTAGCCTGTAGCTTCTCTGCATTGAAATTCAGCATCCAGCTAGCTTGTTCTACCTGTTGCATTATTGCCTTGTGTTGAGTCTTTTCCATGGGTGTATTTACTTCATCTGGGGTTGCTTTTCTTTCATTTGTCCTAGTGTTCATTCTTCCTTCTTTCTTTTGTCCTCGAATCTTCACTTTTTATTTCGTTTTGAATTGTTTTACTTCCTTTTTTTGATATTCATTGACCGGGAGCTCTTTCATGTGGCTGCTCACCAGAACGTCGCAAACCGGAAGTCTGTCTGGCCTGTTTTCTAACAATGACGAGAAGGCCTACCGGGAGGAGGTTGGTCGTGGATTTTAGGAGAATACAGCAGGAGTCACACACGCCGCTGTGGATTAATGAGGCTACCGTGGACAGGGTGAGCAGTTTCAAGTACTTGGAAGTCCACATCACAGAGGACCTGACATGGACAACACACACACTGTGTTAAGAAAGGCGAAGCAGCACCTCTACCACCTGAGACATCTCAGGATATTCAGAGTATCAGGGAAGATACTCCAGTCCTTCTACTCTGGAGAGCATCCTGACTGGGAACATCACTGCCTGGTTTGGCAACTGCACTGCCCAGGACAGGAAGGCTCTACAGCAGTGGCGGCGGGGGGGAGGGGCTAGCAGGGGTTAAGCTCCCTCTGAAAAAGGCTTAGCCCCCTCTAAGCCCCCCCTCCCAGTTATGTTTTTTATTTTATTTATATATAAAATACATTACGAATTCCGTTATATTGGACATTTGTATTAATTATATCAAGCGAAGAACTGAGAAATTTGGCAGAGAGAGACGGCAACATTATCGTGGGTTTGCGTGATGAGTATCTCCACCTCCCAACGACTTATTTGCGAGAGCATGTAGCTGCAGAGCCGCAGACCAGCTGTGTTTTCAGGTCCGGTCTGGGGACCGCTCAACAGCGCCCCCCACCCAACAGCTGAATTGCCAATGGCTGAATTGGAGTATTGCACTGTGCCGGCACAGCTGGTGGGTTCTGTGGCTCTGCAGCTGCATGCTTCTCGCAAATCCAGAAGCTCCCGCTGACAACATCATTGTCATTATTAGACCTGCTTGGTGAAGCAACGATGAAACAAATGTAATGATTGTTTCGTTCATCGCATAGGCTATTTAATTTTAGCCTATTTTAATACAATTCAAATAATCAAATTGTGCTTAGAGGGAATTATTTTCACCGGACATTATGACCGGAGAGATTTAATATGTCGGACTTCAACAGATTTTTCCGGTCAAAAACCGGTAATTACCGGCTAACGGAAACCCTGCCATGCAGTCTTTGTTGACACACACGCACGCACACACACACACACACACACACACACACACACACACACACACACACACACACACACACACACACGTCGAGCTTTATTGGGTTATTGGGTGCTTGCATTGGTGTATAACGCTAAACATTTAGTAACGTGCATTTTCAATGATGTAGCCTATATTAGCCGTTATTTTGTTTGTTATTGTTTGTTGCATTAAAATTCATTAGCACCTGCTATAAACAATCCAGCCCCCCCAGAGCTCCCCCAATGCCAATTATCTGGCGCCGCCACTGCTCTACAGAGAGTAGTGCGCTCAGCAGAGTGTACTACGAGTATTGCACTACCACCCCTGCAGGACTTATACAACAGGAGGTGCAAATCGAGAGCCTGCAGAATAATAAAGGACCCTCACCACCCCGACAATAGCCTGTTCAAGCTGCTGCGTCAGGCAAGCGCCTCTGCATACATGTAGCAAGAACAGAGAGACTCCGACTCAGCTTCTTCCCACAGGCCATCAGAACACTGAACACTGATCTCTCCACACACACCACACATCCTGCACTCTCTCACACACTACAGGTCACTTTAGCCTCTTAGCATGCAACGGCCCACATGTGGGCCCTCTTGAGGACGATTTGCCCACCGGCACTTTGGCGACCTCTAGTGGCTTGGGTGTGCATATTTTTAATACAATATATATATATATAATTATATATAGCCCTACTTGTTGCCTGTCGATAGCCGTTTCAGGCGACAAAATCCGTTCAGCGGTTCTCGAGTTACATGCCGATATGTGAGGCGTGTGCCGAAGTACACGGCAGCCTTTAAATTTGTTCAAATACCACTCCTGACTCTCGAGCCTCTACCTCCGTCAATCATTTGGCGATCTCGAAAATTATTGGACAAGATTGTAACCAATGAGTATGTCTTTCCAATGGTACTTGTGGGAATGAGTGAATCAGGGATCTAGGTGAAAAGTCACGAGTCAAAACAGGAAGAGAATTCTCTGTCGAATGCATTGAAGTTTATGAGACTTCAAGAGAAGTTTTCTGAGCTCTCTCACTTTTTACCAAAACCGCTTCTAATCACTCATTCCTGAACGGATTTGGACATGTACTACACAAGACTTCAGGCTATGGACCCATGGTGTTTTTTCAGCCATACTTCTGGACTACTAACTACTACAGAAAAAGTAAGAGTAACAAGTTTTTCTACAACTCAAGTTCAGACCTATGTTACTCTATTTCATTAGCACTAAAAGTGAATTATCTTTATTGTATCAGAAACTTCAGAATGTCATCGTTCAAAAGAGACCAGGCTCATGCATGTGCTATAAGTATAAAGTATAGTATTTTGGTTTGCAAAAAAGGTATGCAGTCCTCAAAAACGAAAACTAAAATGGCCACTTTTGGGGGCGATTGTTAATTAAAAAACATAACTATGTTTTTGTTTTTTTAAAGATTTATTTTTTTATTTTTATTTTTTGGCGTTTTATCGCTTTATTGCTACTGGGCAGTCCAGTAGAGAGAAACAGAGGAGGAATGGGAGACAGAGCGGGGGGAAGACATTCGGCAAATAACGACGGGTTCGGGAGTCGAACCCGTGTCGGCCGTGTCGCGGCTGAGCGTGCTATGTGGTTCGCCACTGGGGCGCCCATAACTATGTTTTTGTATAGTATAGTATAGTTATATATACTGTAGTATAACTGTATATTGTATAGTATTGTATATAGGACTCACACTACCTTTAATAAGTGGTCCGCACACGGCGGGCGAGCGACGTCGCCTGGCGATGCGATCGTCTGTCACTTAACGACAATCGCTTGGCCCCCCACACCAGAGCCGACCGTCGCTCTGTCTAGCTCAATAGTATCCAGCTGCAGAGCGGCGCTCTCAGGGCCGCGCTCTGACGGCTGCGGCAGAGCGGCACTCTCAGGACTGCCACTCTCAGGACCGACGCTCTCAGGGCCGCTCAGCAGCGCCACCCACCCAATGGCTGAATTGGAGTATTGCACTGTCTCTCTCTCGCTCTCTCTCTCTCGCACTCTCTCTCGTGACAATGTTGACATCCTATCACTGTTATCGACCAAAGGACATTTAATAAAATTAAACTAACGTATTGATGATAATATACATTATAACTACTGTTGTGATAGTTATGATGTTTATTCTTGAATACGTTTGAAAAATAAAATGATAAAAAAATAATTATCAGGAATCTAACCAGCTTTTTGGAACGTTTGTGTTTCAGAGACAAGGATACTGCCGCTGCGCCACGATCTACCACACAAAACACATTTAGAATTTCTTCATCTTATAGTACACAAATAACAAAATCGTTGGTAAACAAATGTGATTTGACACGTTTTACTTATTCATTCTTTAATTCAGCCACATTAATTCATAGTCTGACGTTGTAGCGTGAATGAAGTCACCAGCTGTAAAATAACTGAATGTAACTCGAGCTTTGCGGATCTCCTCCAATGAATGAACAAAAAGCAGGCGTGTCGGGCACGTTTTAATGATTAATTCTTTAATTCAGCAACATTAATTCATACCGTCTGTAGACATAGTGATATGGCATGATGTCAAATTGTGCGGTCTCGTTGTGAGCATCCTCGATGAATGAAGTTAACAGCCGCCTACATATGTAGTGTCTTATGCATAATTGCACATAGTTCATGTATAATATTGTAAAATAGCTTAGACATAGCCTACTTGCATAGAATAGTCATGTATAATAATGTATAATATTGCTGGCTGTACAATACTGCTGTACAATACTGTTGTAGGCCTATAATACTGCTGTTCATATCCAGTACGTATATTTACATTAAACATAATATTTAGTTATGCTAACGTAACGTTACTACTTTCGATTGTTCGGAAGAGACAAAACTCCATCCCAGTTGCCCCATAAAAACGCTGTTTCAATGATGAGCAACCAAGGCACGCAAGCCCATGCGTGGTTCCACACAGAAGCACCCAGGGCCAGCACTATGTACACGTCGAGACCCAAAACATATCAATGGTAATTCTAACAAGAACCCAGATAACGTTCCTTCAAGCCGCCTGGGAGAATGGCAAGAAGCCGCCAAAAAATACGGACATGGATCCCAAATGACGTGTCCGAGGGAAAAACAACACCCCTGTCAACCCGCTCTATAAAAGAGAGGGGACGGGGAACCCCCAGAGAGACTTCCCACGTGAGCAACAAATTGAAAAGATATATGTAACATTGAGCCACGTGACCAAAAGCTCAAGACATATGTAACAAAGCGCAGAGCAGAACACTTACGTTCACATGCACCGCAACACCCATCTTGACAACAACAGAGGTCCACCACATGGAGCCTGAAAAGAACTCACGGAGGTCTCCAACCAATAGAAACGCGCCCAGTGACGTACTCTATGGCGGGGGGAATTCCGTGACCCACCAGGCGTGGAAACAGGGAACTCCCTAGCCCACCCCCCTCTCCCTACCCCGTGCCGCGCTGACCAATCAAAAAAAAAAAAAAAAAACGTATATCCTACCAGGATAAGCTAAACCAACGCACGCCAGCCACAGACGACAATTCGTCTGCGAATGGGGTTTATAAACAAGGCCGTAGGCTTATGTGCGAACACGGCACCCGTGTTTCATGTTTTTAAGAAAAACACAGAAGTTTAAGAGAGGGTCAAGACCGGGGCGGCTAGGTGGTGTAGTGGGCAAGGCACTCGCCACCAATGCAGGAGACGCTGGGTTCGAGCCCAGCTCTCCGCATTGTTATCAGCTTGGCTGGTCGTTCATACTAACACAATTGGCAGTGTTAGGGGTGGGAAAGCTGATGGGTGGGGATCGGACGTTGTGGACAGCGACTCCTACAGGTCGGTTGGTGCGCCTGCACAGCAGAATCAGGAAGCGACGGGGGCGGCGTGTGCCTCCCACGCAGACCCCCGCCGCTGAGAGATCGCGCTGTGCAGGTGAAAAGATGCGACGGCTGCTTCCTCGAGTACCGGAGGGGACACGTGATGTAAGACTTCGTCCACATTGCAGCCGGCTTGTGGGAGGCATGGCCTAACAGCGTTCGAGACAGGGGAGGGTAGAATTGGACGATACGAAATTGGGATGGGAGAAAAATTGAAAATGGGAGAAAAAGTAGATAAAAGAAAAGAGAGGGTCAAGACCTCGGTACAAGCTACACACACAAGCACTTCTGTAGGCTAACACTCCAACAAAGTTGTGGACTCGATGCCATCGTTTCCAATGTAACAGAATACACACAACCCCCTCAGACAACGGTAAAAATTACCACTACAAGAAGAAACATATTTCTTCAGGATGAGGAAAGAAAAGTCTTTCGACCGAGTGCTAGCCACAGGCCTTGCCAAGCACACATATATATAGCGACCAGAACGATTTACAAGAAAACAGTCCTGCTCTCCTAAACAACCCCACAGCTAGGCGGGGGTTCACACATTGTATCCCCAACATATACAGTGAATAAACACAGTTTGTAACAAAAAATAGTCCCTCACCAGCAGTGGCGTAACTCTGTTGCTAGTGGTGCGGGGGACAGATTAGGGGGCGTGGTCAGTGACGTCGCAGGGGGGGGGGGGGTAGGGGGGCCCCCCCCCCCCCCTACTTAATTATTTTTTTCTAATACCAGGTGTGCAATACGCATTTTCCCAGGCGGTGGCGCCTCTTGTAAGAGGTGGTCATCGTGGAGCCAGGGCTTGTCCGGCTCCACGTCCGCTAATTTAATATAATGATAGTGAAAAATGTTTAACTCTGTCAAAATAAACGAGCTGCATAGGCATAATAAACTGTAAGCGACATATACATGTTTGCACTGTCTTTTTTCTATTATAAAGTGCCTCTCGGGTGCATAACACATGAACAGATCAGTCATTTGATTTTAATGCAGGTGCTCGCATTATAAATCGAATGTATTATTATTATTATAACACATGAACAGATCAGTAGGGTGGGCATTTGATTTGCAGCACCTCGGCGGGTGTATTATAAATCGAATGTATTATTATTATTAAAACACAACTCACCATTGTTTCGGATCCTCCAAAATCCCAACTTTGAAACATGTCAAATGTCCACTCGCGTTGAATGCAACTACTTTATCTTCTGCGACTTGAACACAGTTGCGTCATTACCTCGTGTTGCCATGTCAACACGCGAGAGTCACCTGTTGCGATAAACCCATATTTTAAGTATGACTCCTGTTTATTAAAAGAAGCTTTTTTTGTGTTTTATTTTTTTATAATTTTTTAAACAAACATATAGACAAACATGACAACACACGATAAGATATACAAGCATTATTAACAGTGCACATCCAATGAAATCACCTTATAGTTAAATGTCTTATACCGGATATACCCCCAATACCTGCTATCTAATACCCTACACACATATGTTCTAGCTCGTACCCCCCCCTCCCAGACCCCCCATTGGATAATCCATCCATTATACCTCGCTCCTAACCAGACACTACCATTATATGCTAGCTTTTATTATCTCCACCACTTCTAACCACATTGTCATTTTGGATTCATTGAGACCCAAAATTCTAGCTGTAGATATTTCTTGATAAATCACATCGAGATATGTAATAATCCAGACCTTTCGGCAAATTTTTTCCGGTTGGAACCATCGTGATGCTATCAGCTTTTTAGCCACTGTGATACCCGATAAAACCAATCTCTTTAGCTGTGGATTTACTGCATACTCAAAAACATCATTCAGCAGTAGTACAGAGGGGTGTACAGGTATATTCAGAGTTAAGAGATTTGATAATTGCTGGGTCACCTCTTTCCAGAATATTTTAACTGGTGGGCAGTCCCAGTACATGTGCATAAATGTCCCCTCGTCCCCATTTGTACATAAGGAGCATTTGGAGTCTTGTTTAAGACCCATTTTTTTCAGTCTTATAGGAGTCAAGTATGTCCTGTGAATATAGTTAAGATTTATTTGTTGATGGTCCGGGTTCCTTGATGTAAATCGAATATTTGCCCAGGCTTCTTGCCAATCAAAATCGCTTTCCAGGTCTGGTATATCCCTCCTCCAGACGGAGTCTAGGTGGAGGGTTTCATATGAGGACGTATTTCTTCATAGCTACAGAAACCCTGTTTGTTAAAAACATCACCTAATGAGTGTATGCCTTGCTTTTCCCATATAGGGAATCTTATAGGTCGTTTTCCAATCAAGAGTGCATTGTTATTGAATAAGGGAGTATGATTATGCCATTTATGTGGATCAGAATGTTTTTTTTGTGTTTCACGCCATATCCGGATCGCATGAGTAATTATGGGGCCAAATTTCTGTTCGCATTGCTTAATTGATAATTTAGTGTATGCTATGTCCTTCAGTCTATGTGGGGCTACTATATTTTCTTCTAATTTTCTCCAGGATACTAATGCTTGGGGATCAAACCATGTTGTCAATGGTCTTAAAGTGTACGCCTTAAAATAGTGGAAAAAATCTGGAAATGCCATACCACCGTCTGCTTTGTTTCTCTGTGCGGTGGATCTTTTTATACGTGGTGGTTTGTTATTCCAAATAAATTTGTATGTGGAGGAGTGTAATTTTTTCCAGTAACCCTCTGGAGGGGGTAACGGTAGCATTGAGCTGAAGAAGTTGATTCTAGGTAGTACGTCCATCTTAACTATTGATATCCGTGCCTATACTGAGTTTTTAAGTTTTGACCACCTATCAAGGTCGTCTTTGATTTTGTTTTGGATTTTTATGTAATTGTGCTTCACCGTTTGTCTTATGGTGGGGAATATTTCCACTCCCAAGCATCTAAAGTGTTTTACCATAGGTATCTCTACTGGGAGGGTTATATTTTTTTTTGCAGGGGCGTTAAGTGGAAGGAAAGCCGACTTCGGCCAATTTATCTTAAATCCCGATAAATCTCCAAAGTCCTCAATCAACTCGAGCAGATGAGGCAATGTGGTGTTGGGGTTTTGCATGAACAGTATTACGTCGTCCGCATATAAACTAATTTTATGTTGTGTGCCCTTGATTACGATTGGTTCTATGGATTGGGATTGTCTTATATATTGTGCTAAAGGCTCTAATGATAGATCGAATAGTCCGGGACTAAGAGGGCAACCCTGTCTAGCTGAGCGTGATACCGGAAAGATTCCGGAGGTGATTATACCTGTTGTAATCATGGCCGATGGGTCTTTGTATACAACTTTAATCATATCAATGAAACCTTTACCTAACCCCATCCTTTTTAATACTGCCCATAGATACGACCATTCCAGCCTGTCAAAAGCTTTCATTGCATCCAGGGACAACATCGCCTTAGGTATGGTGTCATCCTTGTCAGCATCTAGTACGTGCAGTATTCGTCTTATGTTATCAGTGATCAATCGGCCTCTTATGAGGCCAGTTTGGTCCGGATGAACTAAAGACGTCATATGCTTTTGTAATCTGATGGCTAATACTTTAGAGTACAATTTGATATCGGTTCCGAGGAGGCTTAAGGGTCTATAACTACCGCACTCTGTGGGGTCTTTGTCTTTTTTAAGGAGGACTGTTATGAGTGCAATATTGTCATTCTTATGGAAGTTCCCCTCCTTGACTGAGTATAAAATCATATTTAGTAATAAGGGTCCAATTATGTCCCAACAAGAGAGGTACATTTCTGGTGGGATACCGTCTCTTCCAGGAGCCTTACCACTTTGCATTTCGGATATGGCCTTCTTGAGTTCCTCTAGTGTGATCGGAGTTTCTAACTGTTTAGCGTCATCCTCTGAAATATTAGGGAGATTAATTTGATTAAGATATGTGTCCATTTTGTTTTGATCGAAGGTCGTTTCTGATTTATACAAGTTGGTGTAGAATTCTTTGAATGTCGCGTTTATTTCTTCTGGGTCTGTAACAAGTACTTGTTGTGCTCTAATGGTAGTTATATCTGCAAATTTTGCATTAACTCTTAATCGCATAGCTAATAGGTGACTTGGTTTAGAACCTTGAGAGTACTGTTGTTGTCTTGTGCTGCGTATTTGTATTTCCGATTGTTGTCTGTATATGGCATTGATCTCTTTTTTAGTACATTGACTTGATTTTCCAGTCTAATCGAGTTGTTGTATTTTAAAGAATTAAATAACGTTGAGTAAAGCGTTTCCAGTTCAGCCAGTTTTGAGCATCGATTCTTGCGCATTTTGGAGGAAAAGCTATCAGTGAAATCCTTGATCATTCCCTTTACCGACATCCCTAATATTCTGGGGTCCTGCACCGAGTTTGCATTCCTCCGTAGGAATACTGTAAGAGCTTCTTTGAGTTGTGTAATGAATTCCTTGTTATTAAGCAGCATCGAGTTAAATCGCCATCTCGGGGCTCGGGAAGATAGTATACCAAATGTTCCTTTTAGGAGTAAATAACAGTGATCTGATAATGCATTGGGTATCATTTCCACATCATATTTATCAAATAGTCTCGGGGATGCAAAAACATAACCTATTCTGGATAATGTGTTATGTCTCGCAGATCGACAAGAGTACTTCAGGGTTGTGGGGTTAAGTGATCGCCATAGGTCATTTACACCTGTAATCTTCGACCAATCCTTTAATGCATTAGATGAATTTTTTTGTTCGTTGGAAAAGGAGGGGTTTGATTTGTCCATCCTTGGATTCCAAATGGCATTAAAATCCGCACCAATTATAAATGAGTAATCGGGAAGGTCTAACATTGCTTTGGTAAGTGTAGTGAAGAAACCAACTTCGTACAAATTTGGGGCGTATACCGCCTTTATATAAGCTTTATAGGTCGTAGGCTCCTCTTCTGGCTCATCAGTTGGTATTTCCCCGTTGCAAAGAAGCTATCAAAGACGTTTGTTTTGTTTTTTGTTTTTTTGAGGACAGTTTCTTCCCCTCTGCAGTGAGCCTCATCAACAAGGCTCTGGACCCTCACTGACACCCCCCACTGTGTTACATTAACACACCCTACTGGACTATATACTTGCCCACTGCATTGTTACTCATTCTAATTAGTGTATATATTTGACCACATCTGCCCAGTTGTACAGCCCTGGCCTATTCCTATTTTATTTTTATATATGTGCTATATTTAATTTAGTTTATATCCCATATAACTTTATTCAACCTCTTATTTACTGATTCTGATGTAACTCTAACCAGTTAATTAACAGTCTCTCCATCAATGTAACTCTAACCATATTTGCATATCTTGTATGTCACAAACTTAAATGTCCAAACCCAACCCCCTCCAATGCACAGTCCCCCCCACCCAACCCCCTCCAATGTACAGTTTTCCCCACCTACCCAACCTCTTCCAATGTACAGTTTCTTCCCCCTCAAATGTATATACTCTCTTTTTAGACTATTTTTGTATCACAAACAGTGCTGTATATTTGTAGATCTGGTATGTCATAAATGTATAGATGTAGCAGTATTGTCTATCTGTATGTCATGTATGTCATGATGAATTGAAAATGGGGGACCCTGATGTAAACAAGACGAAAGTCTTTCCAGTGGCGTCGCGTGGGTAAAATAACAAAATTTATTAAAAAAACGTTTATTAAATATTTTTATTAATCTTTTTTTTTTTTTCTTTTTTTCTTTTTTTTTAAGTCAAGCAGTCACACTATGTACACTACAGTATGGCTCGGCGGCCAGTCAAACTTTCTTTTTATTTATTTAACAGATTGCAGAATGGGTACAATACAGTACGGCTCAATACACACAATGTTATAAGGGGTTGCAGACCAGAGAAAGACGTTTGTCTTGTTTACATCAGGGTCATTAATACTGCTGGAGCATTGGTTCATTTTTGGTCGAATTTTTCCTTGCACGATTTTGCGCGCCGCGTCGGAGCAGATTCGAGACACATATTCGGTTGCAAAAAGGTGTCCCACGGTCTCCTCTATGGCCGTGAATATTTTCACGCGGATCGGAATCACGGCGCGCCAGTGGGACACTTTTCCGTTTCGGCGAGTTTATTCCACGCTTTCGGCTTTCCTTTTCTTTTTTTTTATCAAATTTTTTTATTATTATTCACATGAAACAAGACAACACATTAAACACAATCACAATACATAGAACTTCACAAGAAAATAACAAAAACAATAATAATACAGAATAACAATTTATACAGACAAAGAGAAAAGTTCAACCTTCTAAATTTTAATTCCAAGGGGTACTATCTAATAAATGGTCTTTCCCAGTGTTCAGCCCCGATTCCCGGCTGTGTGACCCTATATTAATAAAACGTACATCTCCAATTCACCACAAGGACCATTTTTTGAGAACACGACCCGAAAACAGAGCAATGAACCTTCATGAAAAAACAAAAACCTGTAGAGGTGTTCCATAGACTCACAGAGACCGTGTAAAAGTGACCAAACAGTGAAGAAATAGTTAAATAGCTGCCCCCCCCATAAAATCCCCAGCTAAACTCAAGAGGACAAGACAAAAGACAAGACAGACAAAACAAAGAAATCAGCGCCATGTTGACATCTCTTGAGAACTCCCCTTGTTCGATAGCGTAATTGATCATATCGAGCATCAATGGACCCAGTTGGTCCCAGAAAGCTAAATACACCTTGGGTGGAATACCATCCCAGCCTGGTGCCTTACCCCTCTGCATTTCAGCAATCGTCTCCCTTAGTTCATTAAGGGTGATCGGTTTCCCCAGTTCCTTAGCCTCTTCCTCAGAAATGTGGGGTATCTCAAGCCCGCCAATGAACGATTCAAATTTAGAGTCGTCGAGATTAACCTCTGAGCTATATAACTGTGAGTAAAACTCTTTAAAAGTGTCGTTGATCTTTTTCGAATCAGTAGTGATTGTACCCTGTCGCGTCTTGATCGAGGGGATATCCGAGAAATGATCATTCAAGCGTATTTTCATTGCCAATAGATGGCTAGGCCTGGAGCCGTGAAAGTAGTAATTTTGCCTTGTCCTATGTATCAAGAACTCAGACTGTTGTTTAAGTATGGAGCTTATTTCCTTCTTGACTATCTTACGTTGTGTGTTTAGTCGTTCACTATAGTTAGTTTGCAAAGATGCGTATAGATCCGCATATAATGTTTCCAGTCCTTCTAGTTTTTTTGACCGGGATTTACGTAAGTTGGAGGCGAAAAGTGTGACATGACCCCTGATAAATCCTTTCAATGCGTTCCATAGGACCCTGGGGTCATCGACCGTGCCAACATTGATCTGCAAGAATTCAGCTAGTTTACTCCTGAACTCAGAGCAGAAATCATCGTTCTTTAATAAGGTTGAGTTAAAACGCCACCTGGGAGCTCTCGTGGAGAGCCTGCCAAAGGTTGCCACAAGGAAAATCCCCTTGTGGTCCGAGAGAGCCAGGGGAACCAATGAGACGTCGAAACTATCAAACAAATTAGGGGATGCGAATGCATAATCTATTCGAGAGAAGGTTTTGTGTCTGGCAGACAGGTGAGAGTAATCCTTGAGGGTGGGATTGGATAAGCGCCATAGGTCTGCGAGCCCAGTGTCCTGGGCCCACATCCTGAGGGCCTTAGAGGACCATTTTTGGTCGCTTGTTTCAGAGGACCCGGACCTATCCATCTCCGCATCCCAGCACGCATTAAAATCACCACCCACAATGAGAGCGTATCCAGTAAGTTCCAACATATTCTTCGTGATTGTATTATAGAACGCTAAATCAAATGTGTTAGGGGCATACAAAGCTATTATTGCCATCTTCCTATGAGAGAACTCAACTTTTGCTATAGTAATCCTTCCCTCCGTGTCCGACCACACATCCAGGACTTTGATATCAAGGTTACGTCTTGTAACTATGACGACTCCTTTCGTCTTATCATCGGCTGAGGATGAGGAGATAACGTGATATTGTCGATTTGCTAGCCTCGACACATCACCCACCAATAAATGCGTCTCACTAAGGAGAGTGTTGTGAAGGGCCAGATTAAACCGAATATATATATTTATTTATATATATATATTTAATTGTATTTGTATATTCTCTAATATTCCCTGATATCCCTTGTATATTCTTTGTACAATATGCATTGAATATCCATTCTAGCCTACTGAACATCCCATAATAGTCTCCATTCTACTATTGGTCGAGACCTTGGTGCCAGGCTGCCATACCCCTCAGACCCAGTTCAAACGTACCGCTCGACATGTACGAACAAGTCCTAGTTCCGCGTAGGAATTTGGCTACCGCACCACTAATGGGACTATTTGTTCATAGTGCGTATATATACTGCGCTACTAAAGTAGGACTTTCTTTTCAGTCCAGTTTCTTAC
Source organism: Notolepis coatsorum (assembly GCF_963971535.1). Classification (NCBI taxonomy): domain Eukaryota; kingdom Metazoa; phylum Chordata; class Actinopteri; order Aulopiformes; family Paralepididae; genus Notolepis; species Notolepis coatsorum. The sequence goes on along the minus strand of NC_140177.1, from coordinate 33,899,365 downwards.
CCTCCAATAGAGTCACAGACGTAAAGCCTCCCCGCGATGCCACGTGTGGGAGTAAGGCCAAGTTCGCCTACCATCGGTATTGAGACATCGTGTATATTAATATTTGAATAGTCATATTTGGCACTATATCGTCGAGTTGGACGTAGTCTATTAAGCTAATAATAGTCTGTTAATATATAGTGCTTCGTGCGGTGAGAATACTACCGTAGTCAGTACCCCATCGTTTCGGGCAGAGAACTGGCTGCTTACCCAGGGTGGTTGACCCTATGTGAAGCTGCACCCGAGGAGCCCCAGAGCCGACGAGCGAGTGGACCTGTATACCGGATTATTCTACCGACGACAGCCCGCCTTCCCAGGCACGGATTATGCTTTGGATACTTTGATTATTCTATGGATAAAGACCCCCGACACTACCGTGTGTTGGAACCCCCCCCCTGGAGAGGACACAAGGTGAGGAGACGCTCTGCAAGACGAGGTCTCTCCACATCTCTCCCCCGTGGACCGGAGAGAGCCGGCCCACAAAGAGTCCACCTGCTTTCATCTGTGGTCCAAGGATCGCCGGCGCATTGAACGGCACTACAGTGGGTTCTCCTGGGATACCCTTGGCCGGACGAGGCAGCTGGATTCTACCCCCCCCCCCCTCCTACTCCTGTCGGCTTACAAGCGACCGGATTAACCCCCTCTAGTGTATCCAGCCTATAATCATTAAAGTATCATTGCTGTTATTCCTTAACTATTCCAGGTCGTATATTTACCACCTGCGCCTTCAGAGATTGGACATTATCTATTGATATACCGACGAATACTCCTTGCCATAAAAGTGCATACTATTTCAATTCATAAATGTAATTAAGTGATTAAGTGTTTAGTCTACACACCATCGCTGTGTAGGCAATAAAGACTTGTTTCTAATTCGTACATTTGTGTTGGATCCGTTTCATCTACGTGAGAGTGTTCATGATAATATATTTATGCCGTGTACTGGGTGGCCGAATATTAAGTACAAAGGTAGTGGTAGTAAGTATCATATCTAGTAATACAGTCAGGGAATTGTACCCCTCAGTTACAATTGGTCCTTCGAGCCGGATGGTAATTAGTGTAATATTAATATAGTGTTATTAATATTGAAATGGCCTATTATGAACACTCCACGAAACGATCCTCCTAACCAACGCCCGCAGCGCGAACGACGGCTCCCTCAGTACTTAGAGGCTTACGCTGTCAGTCAACAACCTAGTCTTCTACTAACAGTAAACGCGGTAAAACTAGAAAGTAAAAGTATGTCTAACCCCAACGCCCAGACTACCCCGACCATAGAGGCCCCTACGGGCTCTAATGTAACTGACCAAGTTCACGGTGGGGACCAGTGGGAACCAGACATGACTTCACACCCCGTCAGTACTGAAGAAGTAGTCCCCGATGAGTCCCGGGAGGAATACAACGCTACCGAGAGAGAACTCGGCACGGAAGAAGACGGGGAGAGCACCGTGGAGATAGAGCTCCAAGGCTCCGCAAGGAGTACCCCGAGGGAAGGCTCCCCTATACAACCGCCTTCTCCCAGCGAGGCAGAGAGGACCCTACAGCAGGCATTCCTCGTCAGCCTGAAAGCCTCTACTGAACGCGATAGACTCCAGGGTGAACGCGATCGATTGCAGATACAGCAACGGAGCGAAGAAGAGCACATACGCCTGGAAATAAGACGCATTCAGATGGAAGAGAATGTGGCCCGAGACCGAGCAGACAGCCAGCGAGCAGCTGCTGGTGCTCTACGGGACGCAGAGCGCGACAGACAGCAAGCGCAACTAATAGAACAGCTGATCAGACGGACAACACCCTCTCCCTCCGCCAGAGGCTCCAGGAACTCGTCTAGACACACCTCCAGGGCGGCATCCCCTAGCCGAGTAGACAACCCTGAACTTGACCAACAGACGAGGTCTATACCCCCCACAGACCACCTCCCCCCACCGGTCCAGGCGAGACCTAGCAACCGGGAAGGAGCAGCATATCCTGTGGAGAGGCTAAACCGGAGACTACGGGCACTGGATGACCTAACTGAAGACGAAGAGGAAGAGGAGGAGAACCACGCCCGAAGACAGCACAGTACTCTACCGGACCAGGAGGTCCGGTACAGCCCAGACTATACTCCCGCGGAGCTGCGCTACAGACCCCCGACTCTATACACGGGTGAGCACGACGCACGACCCGCACCGAGGAACAGCACCTGGACAAGCGGGCCATGGTACACTGCCGGTACCAGCCCATACCAAGGAGCGGGAGGAGACTCGCCTAGGAGGCCTCCCCCCCAACGCTCGCCGATGTATCCACAGTCAGCGTCATACATTGGCACGCCTATGGTACCCGACTTCACCCAAGAGAACCGGGCCCAGTATACAGAACTCCGCATGTGTCTGGAGACCATGTTGGTGGATGTATTGGATGAACGCCACAAATACGCCATCCTACTGCAGCACTTAAAGGTGCCCCGCGCACATAATATAGCGCTCGCCTACGCGACTTCCACCACCCCATACACAGCAGCGCTGGTAGCATTGGACCAGAGGTATGGGCGCATATGGGATTACGTGATCCAGGAGATCCGACACATCGACCGCTTACCCCCAGCAATAGACAATCGAGCACTGGACGACCTGTCCATCAGAGTGCAGTCCCTGGTAGGGATGTTGGGAGCGCAAAGAGAGAAGGGGAAGCATGAACTTTACGCCAACTCAAATGTGGAAAGGATCCTGGAGAAGCTGCCGCCCGCTCGTCAGGAGCGCATTAGGCGGCAGAGGGACCACAGAGACCCGAATGGCCCCGAACCGAACCTCCTCGATCTAGCAGACTTCCTGGCGAGAGAAGTCAGCAGCCTACGGCTAGATACATTCGGACGGAGCACCCCTGGCTCCAGAGAAGGAACCAGACGGCTAAATGATGGAAGAAGATCGGTGACTGTGATGCACCAATCGGAGTCAGTACCGAGCAGCAGGAGCCACAGTACCCCCTCCAGAACGGAGAAGTGGAAGATAGTGTGCCCCTACTGTGAGAAAGAACACTGGCTAGCGCAATGTGACTCCTTCCCCAAGCTGAACGCGGAGGAAGCAGGTCAATGGATAAAGTCCAACAAGCGCTGTTTTCGCTGTGCGCGCTCACACATGGCAGCCGAATGCCGCTTAAAGAAAAGGTGCACCAAGTGCGATGGAGCCCATCTGGACATACTTCACGACAGTAACAGACGGCGCCCTTCACCTGCACCATCCAGCCGCAAAGCGAGCGTCATGTACATCGATCCCGCCAGCAGCAGTGGAGCCCGAGTACTCCTAAAAGTAGTGCGTGTGACACTAAGCTACCAGAATAAAGTCCTGGACACTTACGCCGTCCTCGATGACGGGTCAGAGAAGACCCTGCTGCTCGCCTCCGCTGCGGCCCAGCTAGGGCTGCGGGGAAGCGAAACCCAAATGACAATTCGGACAATAAGACGAGATTTGAAGACGATAAAGGGCGAGAATGTCTCATTCTCTATCGCAGCAAGCGGCCAGCCTGAGCGACGGTACCAGATTGCAGACGCTTTCACCAGCCAAGAAATAGGACTGTCGCGGTACACATACCCCGTCGCCAAGCTGATGGAGAAATATGCACATCTGCGCAAGTTACCGATCCCGCTCATAGACAATGCTATGCCGACCCTGTTGATAGGCTCCGACCATGCAGACCTCATTGTCCCGATAGACCGGGTTCATACCGGACCCCGAGGCTGTCCTGCAGCAGTCGAGACCCGTTTGGGATGGACTCTCCAAGGCCCGCTCGCCAAATCTCTCAACCGAAGTACAGCCACTAGATGTCTCCACTCCCGAGTCACAGAGGGAGAAACCGCACTCCTGCAACACGTAGAGCGGCTATGGAGCTTGGAACAAATGCCCTTTAAGAATGGAAAGAAAGACATTCGCTCTAAAAATGACATTTACGCCATTCACCTCCTCGAGACAGGGACCAAGAGAGTCCCGGTCAACGGCGTGTTGAGATACGCCACGCCACTCCTGCGGCGAGAAGGAATGCCTACTTTCCACGCCAAGACAGACGCCATAGAACGGTACCTGCTGAACACGGAGCGGCGCTTAGCCAAGAACCCCGCCCAAGAGAGTGTATACCGCGCTGAGATTGAGAAGCTCATCACAGCTGGACACGTCACAAAGATGGACATTAAAGAGGCTGACCAGACCACTGAATCGTGGTACGTGCCCCACCACAAGGTCCATCACAACGGTAAAGACCGCATAGTATTTAACTGCAGCTACCAGATCGGATCCCAAAATCTGAATAAAGAGTTACTGCCCGGTCCCACACTCGGCCCCTCCCTACTCGGCGTTCTACTCCGCTTCCGCCAGGAAAAGGTGGCCATCAGCGGGGACATTAAAGGAATGTTCCTGCAGGTGAGATTAGTAGAGGCGGACAAGCCCCTGTTACGGTTCCTATGGAGAGAGAAGCCAGGAGATGAGCACCCAGCCATCTACCAATGGGAAGTCCTCCCCTTCGGAACGACGTGCAGCCCCTGCTGTGCGACATTTGCACTACAGAAACATGTAGCAGAGGACCCAGCAGCGGACGAAGAGGTCCGACACAGCGTAAAGAACAGCTTCTACGTAGACAACTGTCTACAAAGCCTTTCAACCCAGGAAGAAGCCGAGGCTCTCCTGATTAAACTCCGCGCCTCATTGATCAAAGGCGGCTTTGATCTCAGGCAGTGGGCCAGCAGCGATCCGCAGGTACTGCGCAGCCTCTCCTCCGAGGACAGGGCGGCCAGCAGCGAGACCTGGATGGCTACAATCCCGGGAGAAGCCCAGGAGATGACCCTGGGATTGGTGTGGCGATTCAAAACAGATTCGCTTCACTGCAGACACGAGCCCCTGACTACGGAGCAGGGAAGGCCGGCGGCGGCGCCGACCACCGGACGGAGTGTGTACACAGCACTCGCCCGACAATATGACCCGCTGGGATGTATTCTACCGTACACCACCAGGGCAAAAATGATTGTACGAGCATTGTGGGACAAGGACCAGGGCTGGGACGACCCCATTCCCGCACACCTTGCATCCACCTGGAGAGAGTGGGAGATGGAGCTCCACTCACTCCCAGGCGTTAATATGCGCCGAAGCTACTTCCCACCCACGGTGAGGCCAGAGACATGTAAAATGGACTTACACGTCTTCAGTGACGCCTCAGAGGTCGCATACGGATCAGTAGCCTACTTGCGGGCCCAAGACCAGGGGGGAGAGATCTACACAGCATTTGTCCTCGCCCGCTCGAGAGTAGCCCCACGCAAGCAACAATCTATCCCACGTCTAGAGCTCTGCGCAGCCCTAGCCGGAGCGCACCTAGCCACGCTCATCCAACGTGAGCTCACCATACCGGTGTCTAGAACAATCCTGTGGTCAGATTCCACGACGGTACTCGCCTGGATCAAATCGGACTCATGCAAGTACAAAGTCTTCGTGGGAGTCAGAGTCACCGAGATTCAAGACTTAACCGAAGAGTTAACCGGAGAAACAGAGTGGCGCTACGTTGATACAAAACAGAACCCAGCTGACGTCATCACCCGGGGGATCCCGCTGGATGACCTCACCCGTCGCAATGTCTACAGTGACGGCCCCGCATTCCTAAGACTCCCGGAAGGACAGTGGCCCAAGCCTATCCCGAGGGAAGCAAGTCCAGAGGAGGTGGAAATTAAGAAGTCTGTGTTCTGTGGATTGAGCACCGTAGCCTCCACCGACCCTAACATAAACGATTGCACGTCCATAGAGAGTGCACAACAAAGAACATTCCTGCGGTACCACCCGGAGTGCAAGTCCCCCGCTGATATGTCAGCAGCTAACTACGAGGAAGCAGAATTGCTTCTACTGCAGCGAGCCCAGAGAGACTCGTTCCCCGATGAATTGGCCTGTCTACAGGGAGGAAAGCCCGTCCCATCCGACAGCAGATTAATTCACCTGGCCCCCGAGAGCGACGCTCACACCCTCATCAGAGTGGGTGGTCGCCTACGCAGAGCCCCCAATCTACCGGATGACATTAAATACCCGATCGTATTGAACAGCCGACACAAGGTCACAGAGCTGATTATAAAGAAATACGATGAGGATGTACATCACGCAGGAGCAGAAAGAGTCTTCGCGGAAATCAGACGTCGTTACTGGATCCTACAAGGAAGAGAGGCGGTACGACGCTTCCAACGAACATGTCTAGACTGCCGCAAGTGGCGCGCGCAGCCCAGCATACCAAGGATGGCTGACCTTCCTCCATGTCGCCTCCGAATCGGTGACAAGCCATTCCACTCAACGGGTATGGACTGCTTTGGCCCGCTGCACATAAAGAAAGGAAGAGGAACCGAGAAGCGGTGGGGTATTGTATTCAAATGCATGACCACCAGAGCGATACACATCGAGCTTCTCCCGACCATGAGCACAGACTCATTCCTTATGGCCTTCCGTAGATTCACATCACGGAAAGGAAGACCGTCTGCCCTGTTGTCCGATCATGGGACAAGCTTCAAAGGCGGCGAAGGAGAGCTGAGAGAGAGCTTCCAAGCTATGGGCCCAGAACTTAAGACCCACCTCGCTCCAGCACAGGTTGATTTCCAATTCAGCCCCCCAGGCGCACCCCACTTCGGTGGCACTTGGGAACGAGAAGTGCGCTCCATAAAGACAGCCCTGTACGCAGTACTTGGGGCCCGGACTGTGGCGGAAGAAGTCCTAATGACAGTCCTCACGGAGATTGAGGGAGTACTTAACTCGAAGCCCCTCGGATATGTCTCCAGTGATGTGGCGGATGTCGACCCAGTTACCCCCAACACACTCCTGATGGGGCGGCTGGATCCCACATTGCCCCAGACAATGTGCCGGCCTGAAGAAGCGAACGGCCGACGAATGTGGAGGTACAGCCAAGTATTAGCCGACAAGTTTTGGAACAGTTTCCTACTGCACTGCCTACCGTCTCTACAGACCCGCCAGAAGTGGGTAAGGGAGAGAGACAATTTGACAGAAGGAGCAGTCGTCATGATTATTGATCAATCACTGCCCAGAGCTGTGTGGCCGGCCGGCCGCGTAAGCAGAGTGATCACCGGTGCCGACGGCAAGGTCCGAGCAGCTGAAGTGCTCGTCCAGGGTCGCACTTACACCCGTCCCGTGGCAAGGCTCATAGAACTGCCTCGACTCCCAGACACAATCGATGATGACCATGACCCTACAACCCTATGACTTTGTGAAGTTGACTGACCCCTACAGCAAACCCTTATGTGTAAATAGACAACGCGATTAATCTGTCTTTGTTTAACTGATTAGGTCTGGGGGTGGCTGTTGTGAAGGGCCAGATTAAACCGAATATATATATTTATTTATATATATATATTTAATTGTATTTGTATATTCTCTAATATTCCCTGATATCCCTTGTATATTCTTTGTACAAGGGATATATCCATTCTAGCCTACTGAACATCCCATAATAGTCTCCATTCTACTATTGGTCGAGACCTTGGTGCCAGGCTGCCATACCCCTCAGACCCAGTTCAAACGTACCGCTCGACATGTACGAACAAGTCCTAGTTCCGCGTAGGAATTTGGCTACCGCACCACTAATGGGACTATTTGTTCATAGTGCGTATATATACTGCGCTACTAAAGTAGGACTTTCTTTTCAGTCCAGTTTCTTACCCTCCAATAGAGTCACAGACGTAAAGCCTCCCCGCGATGCCACGTGTGGGAGTAAGGCCAAGTTCGCCTACCATCGGTATTGAGACATCGTGTATATTAATATTTGAATAGTCATATTTGGCACTATATCGTCGAGTTGGACGTAGTCTATTAAGCTAATAATAGTCTGTTAATATATAGTGCTTCGTGCGGTGAGAATACTACCGTAGTCAGTACCCCATCGTTTCGGGCAGAGAACTGGCTGCTTACCCAGGGTGGTTGACCCTATGTGAAGCTGCACCCGAGGAGCCCCAGAGCCGACGAGCGAGTGGACCTGTATACCGGATTATTCTACCGACGACAGCCCGCCTTCCCAGGCACGGATTATGCTTTGGATACTTTGATTATTCTATGGATAAAGACCCCCGACACTACCGTGTGTTGGAACCCCCCCCCTGGAGAGGACACAAGGTGAGGAGACGCTCTGCAAGACGAGGTCTCTCCACATCTCTCCCCCGTGGACCGGAGAGAGCCGGCCCACAAAGAGTCCACCTGCTTTCATCTGTGGTCCAAGGATCGCCGGCGCATTGAACGGCACTACAGTGGGTTCTCCTGGGATACCCTTGGCCGGACGAGGCAGCTGGATTCTACCCCCCCCCCCCCCCCCTCCTACTCCTGTCGGCTTACAAGCGACCGGATTAACCCCCTCTAGTGTATCCAGCCTATAATCATTAAAGTATCATTGCTGTTATTCCTTAACTATTCCAGGTCGTATATTTACCACCTGCGCCTTCAGAGATTGGACATTATCTATTGATATACCGACGAATACTCCTTGCCATAAAAGTGCATACTATTACAATTCATAAATGTAATTAAGTGATTAAGTGTTTAGTCTACACACCATCGCTGTGTAGGCAATAAAGACTTGTTTCTAATTCGTACATTTGTGTTGGATCCGTTTCATCTACGTGAGAGTGTTCATGATAATATATTTATGCCGTGTACTGGGTGGCCGAATATTAAGTACAAAGGTAGTGGTAGTAAGTATCATATCTAGTAATACAGTCAGGGAATTGTACCCCTCAGTTACAGAGAGCAATGTCAATATTTCTTCTCTTCAATAACCAAAGGACACTGGCACGCTTGTGTGGGGCGTTAAGACCCCCTGCATTCCAAATTAAAATATTCAATTTAGCCATGGTCGAGTTTGTCTAAATGCGTAGAGAACATACCAGTGCAGCCAGGCTGAGTACAGAGGCGCTGATCCAGGCGGGCCCAGACGGTCAATCCCAGGAGTTCAGAGGAGGAACAATTACACACATATAAGACAACAGTACATAAAACACAGAAAAATATCACCCCAGTTACAACCCCCCCTCCTTCTACTCTAAACCCTAACCCACCCATCCTATTATTAACCCTCCTATACCCACTCTCCAATCCCCTCCCTATGCCCCATCCACTAAGGATGGTCATCTTCCTATCATTTCCCACTGGAGTTATGGATCCAATAAGACGCTCTCCACTCCGACCCCCCTCTAGATAAACCCCTGATTAAACCCCCACTAGTCCAATAAACACAAATTAAAATTAAAATTAAATTCAATAAAGATATCGGTCGAAAACCACCGTGAGCCTTGGCCCTAACATGAGATAACTATAATGGAAAAATAGTCATTATTATATAATAACTCAACATCAACCCTGCAACCATCTATTTTCGAGTCTGCGCATCAACGTCGCAATGTTATAGCACAAATGGATAAAGGAAAATTCAAAACAAAATTAAATTAAAGCATACCAGCAGATAGTCTAAGGTAGGATCGGATCACAGGTAAATTGTGCAAACAGATGTCATTTAAACAACGACAATGATAAGAAAGGGAAAAAGGGGGTTATGATCAAAGTGCACACCTGTAAGTGCCCCTCTGATCAGGCACCATGGCTGGAATGACATAACCTATGTAAGAATAGAATTAAACACATTCATTAACCCGGGGATGGTAATAAGCAATACCTGACACAACCTGTTATCATATATTGTTTATATATATATTCAACCGATCTTCTCCTACCTGAGCCCAAAGCTCAAAACAGCCTGGATATAAAAATAAAAGCATACAAGAAGTTAGTTAAGGACCCGATCACCGTTGAATTGTGCGAACCGATTACACTTAAACAGCAACAACAACCAAAGTGTGTAAATATTAACGGGTCTCGAATGTGCAGGCGATAGACGCAGCCCGCTAGCTAGCCCGAGGCTAGCGCGTAAGCTAGTGATGAATCCGGATAGCACGTTAGAGTCTGTTATGTACATTGTTCAGCTAGCTCGCTAGCTTCCATAGAGGTGACACACAAGTACGACCATGAGGTCAGCATTAGCAAGTAACAGAAGTCATTGGGAAGCCCCGCTAGTTGGATGGGCAGTGGGCAGTTAGCATGTCTGGGCATGACAGCAAGTATTTGTGAATAGCCGGCCCTATCAATGTATTCAGGCCCACATCGCCAAGTCACTCACCCGATATAGTTATCAAGCTACAGTCTCGGGTATCCCCTCGAGATATTCCTTCGCTTTAGCCAATGACCAAAATGAACGCCGACCATCGACCTTATCCAACACAGATAATTTCGCGGGAGCGAATAGCGTGGGCCTCAGGCCTAGTTTCCATAGCCTGTTCATGACCACTTTGTATTCGCCTCTCTGTGCTTGAACCTCCGGTGTAAAGTCTTCGAAAATGGCCACTTTGTGATCGCCAAGCCTTAGATTACCCCTTCTGGCACGAGCCGACCGCATGATGAGTTCCCTCTGCTGAAGCCTGTTCAGCTTGACAATGATGGGCCTCGGCTCCTTGTTCACACCAGGAGTGGTCCTGCCCGCTCTGTAGGCCAATTCACAGACGGGAGGGGTGGGGAGGACGTCATTCCCCAGTATTTCTTGCAGCAATTCCGGCATGGTCTCAGAGAGACGGCCTTCCCCGTTGCCCTCCGGTACTCCAACAATCCTGATGTTGTAGCGTCTCTCCCGGGACTGTATTTCCACAATTACCGACTGTAGTTTGACAACTTCAGCCAGCGTGTCTCAGATTCTGCATGGAGCTTGGTCATGACCGAGAGCACAGCTTCGCTTATCTCACCGACACCGGGCGATGGTGCGGCCAGGCCCGGTGGTAGTTTGCTGGCTGGGGCGCTCATGGATCTGGTTTCCACCACCGACATCACAGAAAGTCGAAAAAAGTCGACGACAGTAGTTGAAACACGACGACTTAACAAGCAGACAAAAAACAAATAAAAATAAAATAAAGACTAATGGGGAGAAACGTATATTCCGCACGGTAGAAGGGAGCTCACGTGAAACACGTCTACTCCATGATCGCCTAGCTCCGCCCAACTCCTCGGCTTTCCTTTTCTAAGAATTTTCGGGGCTACATGTGAATGAATAAAAGTTGCGGGACGCCCAGATGTTCCCACGATAGAAAGCTCGCGTGGAGCCCATAATAGGCTCACTTAACCTGTTCCACTCGACGGGGTCGGTACCGACCCCTTTTGACCTTATTAAATTATAGGCATATTTTTATGAAGATGCAAAATAATTTGTGATTTTAAAATCAACCGTTTTCAAGTATTAATATCACTACTATGTCACAAATACATGTAGAATGTAAAACGTTAGGTTGGCAATAGTTTAGCAATAGGTTAAAAGTGTACTTATATAATTTTATGTTTTCTATTTGCGATCGTCTATTTGACCCGGAACCGGAAATGGAAATGTTGAACCATCGGAATTGTAGTTTTTTTGTTGCCATTTTGTAGAGGAGATCGCTAGCTATCGGCCTGCGTTGGAATTTCTCCGATCTACACTTCCTGTCACATACTATGGTGGTTCAAAGTTCAGAGTTCTGAATGAATCATATCAATAATTAATAATAATAATAATAATAGATTTAATTTGTTATGATTCGCGATAATAAGCTACAAAAGGTAACATTTTTGACAAATATTGAAACGCAGTCAGTTTCTCCACACTATTGTTATCATGTAGGAAGAATTAGATCTGAAATTAGTTTCAAAATGGTTACACTGTGGGGGAAATAAAATAGTACAGTCGATTACAGTAAATATCAGTATCTGTTATTATGCAAGCCTGGTGATACTATATCCAAATTGAACTTGGCCATTTGAAAGATACTATATGTATATATATATAAATGTGCGAAGGTAATGTATAAGCATATATTCTATATTCTATAATAATATTTCAAATTGCATTGGTCCGGATGGGAGAATTCAGTACTGTATATACAGAACCTTCAGTTTGATCATCTTCCCTTTATCAATTTCCTTAGATCTTTTGTACACATGATCTCAAGAGGGTACTGAATGAGCTCAGTGGCAGTTTTTTAAGTTTGGTCATTATTATCATGGTTTTATTCACTGTCAAAGATGAAAAGAAAAATCATAATTCATATTTTCCTTTGTTTCATCACAATTTAAGCAAGCCTAGTAATAGACACAATATTTCTGACACTGAGAATACATTCATTGAGGTCCATAGATGTTCCTAGATACCAAGAATATGCAAATAGCCCTTGTAGAAGTGGAGCAATATTCCATTTACTTAGGTATACATTTTATGCAGATTTTCACCTGGGGTGGAACAAACATTTTCAGGGTCGCGAGCCGACCTTTTCCCCTCGTTTTCGATGATGGAAGTGATTTAGGAAAAGCTTCGGCACGCTGAGAGGTACCCGTGGATTTAATCTCACGAGGATCGGGGCAATATTCGGCCCGTAGGAGCAGTCACAGGTTAATAAGATTTTCAAATGTGCAGAGGGGAGGCCAGACTACTTAGGGGCCTTTCTCACTTATTATATTCGTTTCCATTCCATTCCGTTCTAGCCCGTTCCGAGATCTAATGCGAACTTCCCCCCTCCCTCTCCCCCCTCTAGTTTGTGTACACACTAGTCTTGGTTCGCTCCGGGTTCTGTTTACGGTTTGCCTTTTGAGCGTTTACGCTTGCCGTAGGCAATGATGTCACGTTCGAAAATGTAAACAGGCAGTGTCTTAACACGACGGCGGAGACTGATATAAAATGAACAAATAACCAATAAATATGAAGTTATATTTGAACCTCTGTTGTCAAGCCTTGTCAATATAACCCACCCCATTTTATCACGAATGGATGGTGTTGTAGAGTCCGCTTTTGAGCGTTTTGCAGGCTTAACGATAACGCTAAGCTAACGGCTAACGCTAGTTAGCTTAGCCTTTTACTAGTAACATTGCTGCATCGATTATATTGAATGTCATTGATCTACTGGTCGACCACGGCCGACTGGTTGGGCATCACTGGTCTAATAGAAATAAATGCATTCGAACAAGAAAGTATAGTATACAGCAATGGCTAACGCTAAGCTAATGGCTAACGCTAGTTAGCTTAGCCTGTCCAGCAGCTAACATTATCCCATCGCTCGTGGCAATTATATTACATGTCATTGATCTACTGGTCGACCACGGCCGACTGGTTGGGCACCACTGGTCTAATAGAAATAAATGCATTCAAACAAGAAACTAATGTATAGAAATAGCATGGCAAACAAAAATTGCCAGGCCTAATGCGAGCCAGAAGTGCTGTGCTTTGTAACGTGGCTTCATGTTTTCATCCACTGAGCTGTGAGGTTCCACATGCTTGTTTTTGGTTGAGGTCTGAACTCCCAAAAAAACTTTAATATATCGTTTTTGTCGTTATTGTCCAGTGTGGTTTTATCTGCCCAAAATTCAAGCAAGCGTGACAGTAACGACGTTGTGTGTGTCACGCCCCCCGCTCCCACTGGCCCGATTCCGAAACCACCTAATCCAACTGTCCCAGGTTCAGCGGGGGGTAAAACGAATCAGCGCGGTTCGATCCCAAAAAGGGGTGTGTCCGTCTGAGTGAGAACACTCCCCCCCGTTCCCGGGAGCAGTGATTCGATCCCAATAGGTAAGTGAGAAAGGCCCCTTAGTCTGCTGACAGGCCCGTTTTAAGGTGTGGGCAGGGCTTTAGTCAGCTCAAATCTGATTGGCTAGTGTTGGTTTTGGAGTCCACATACATGGGGAGGCTGGAGAAAGACACCTCCCCCTGCCTCCTCTCCAGTCTCCTCTGCTGCAGTGAGTCTGACAGTGTGTTAGAGAGAGTGAGAAGGAGAAGAGGGAGACATTTAAAAAAAAAAATTATAACACAGATGAAAAATAATGATGTTTTATTATTATTGTAAACTATATATAATTTTTTTTTCTTTCATATTTCATATTTGATATTAATTCATATTTTTATAGGGAGGCCTGGCTTCCGTTGGCTTCCATGAGGATTCGCCACTGAGTCTTTCTCTGGTCTGCATCACCTTAACAATTGTGTGTATTGAGCTGTACTGTATTGTACCCATTCTGCAATCTGTTAATAAAGTTTTCAATCAATCAATCACAAATGTAACACAAGACGATGTTGTGTATGTCGTAAACAAGGAGAGAGAGAGAGAGAGAGAGAGAGCGAGAGCGAGAGCGAGAGCGAGAGCGAGAGCGAGAGAGAGAGAGAGAGAGAGAGAGAGAGAGAGAGAGAGAGAGAGAGAGAGAGAGAGAGAGAGCGAGCGAGCCCCCCCCCCCCCCTTCCGCTGTAGTGCAAAACAAGGTACAAGCCACGACGCCCCGCCCACGCACAGTCAAACCTAGTCCAAGCCACGAAGCCCCGCCCAGACGGTGGGATTGTCTATTTGCCAACACAATGAACCCGGACATTTTGGAACGACGAAACTTTTATGATAGATATGGATAGTATGGGTCACCAGCACTTAGAAAATGCCGGATTCTAAGTTGTACATGTTGGGCAACTTTTTTTATTTGCATAATTAGAATACATTTGCATAATCACCCAAATCAGTGGTCACCAACCTTTTTAAGCCCAAAATCATTTTTTTTGGTGAAGGCAAGATCTACCTATTGAAGCGTTGAGAGAAAAAGACAGCCAAGATTGTACTTTAAACTAAATTACTTTTATTTGCCTGTATTCTAATTACATGCAATGCTTTGGTCCAACATTAAAACGTCAAAGTAGAACTGTAATATGTACTTTCTCAGTTAGTGCTAAGTGCAGTCATCTTATGCAGCATCACTTTTCACATCAAAACAAAAGTATAACTGTAATGTGGACTTTCTCATATTATTAACATTGCCAAACATATTTACAATTAGCATTTTATAAAGTAGAACTGTAATATGTACTTTCTCAGTCAGTGCTAAGTGCAGTCATCTTATGCAGCATCACTTTTCACATCAAAACAAAAGTAGAACTGTAATGTGGACTCTCATATTATTAACATTATAAAATGCTAATTGTAAATATGTTTGTCAAAGTAGAACTGTAATTTTTATGTACTTTCTCAGTCAGTGCTAAGTGCAGTCATCTTATGCAGCATCACTTTTCACATCAAAACAAAAGTAGAACTGTAATGTGGACTATCAGGGAAAGATAAAAAAAATTTAAATTAAAAATATTATTATATATTTCTTTTCAGTGAAAGATCAAGTTCAAGTTTCTTTAATAGTTGTCATACAGAAGTACAGAATACTTTCATACAAAATGCTTCTTACTGTTACGCTCCAGAGACTGTGCTAGACAAGATAGTATCAAATAACATAGTATAGCATGTAATTTAGAAGAAGAAAATGAGATCACAGTGTTCGGTATAGACATATGTACAATGTTCGATGCAGAATAGACGTAACTGAGTTACCATATAATATACAATACTATGCAGTGTACTAATGTACAGTACTATATAGTGCAAAGCAGAAATGGGATGAGGTACAATTTAGGTACAATTTACAGTAAGGTGTACGAGTTGTAGTGCAATCCTTCATCAATAAATATAAAGTGTGGGGAGTGGGTGCTACAGTGTGTTTGTTTAAAGTGGGTGTGTGCTATAAAGTGTGTGGAGTGGGTGCTACAGTGTGTTTGTTTAAAGTGAGTGTGTGCGTGTGGATGTGTGTGCTATGTGCGTTTGGTGGTTGTTGTTGTGTAGTGTTCATTGTTCGTTTAGCAGCCTGATGGCCTGGGGATAGAAGCTTCTTCTGAGTCTTTCTGTGCTCGCCTTGAGACTCCGGTATCGCTTGCCTGACCGCAGCAGTTCAAAGAGGCAGTTGTTCGGGTGACTGGAGTCTTTAATGATTCTCTTAGCCTTGCCCTTGCAACGCTTGTTGTAAATGTTCTGGAGGGTGGGGAGCCCCCCTCCAATTGTGCGTTCGGCTGAACGTGTCACTCTTTGTAGTCTGTTTCGGTCTTGTGCAGTGCTATTCCCAAACCAGGAGGTGATGTTGCCAGTCAAGATGCTCTCTATTGTACATGAGTAGAAGTTCTTAAGGATCTTCTGACTGACTTGGAACTTCCTTAGGCGCCTGAGGAAGTAGAGGCGTTGTCGTGCCTTCTTCACAACACTGTCAATGTGTGTGGTCCATGTCAAGTCCTCGGATATGTAGGCTCCGAGGTACTTAAAGCTGTTGACTCTCTCAACCGGTGCCCCGTCGATGCTGAGGGGGCTGTAGTCCTTGACCCCCGACCTCCTGAAGTCCACAATAATCTCCTTTGTTTTGCTGACGTTCAGGGAGAGGCTGTTTTCCTGGCACCATCCCGCCAGGACCTTGACCTCTTCCAGGTAGATCTACAGGGAAAGTCTCAAAGATTGACCAGTCGATTGCGATCGACGGGTTGGTGACCACTGACCTAAATGGACAAATCTCGGAAACTACTTGATCAATTTCAACAATGTTAGAGTGGTTTTGGGGGTTATTCCGGATGCTAAACCCGTTTATGATACTCAAGAGTTTCGAAATTGCAATATTTACTGGAATTTACCAAATATCAACTAATTCTGGTGCAATTTTTGGTGCATTTTCAGTCAATTAGAAAGTTTTAGAGGACATTGATATGATTACATTTGGACAGCACAGACATTATGTATTCACAATATCTCTACTGACCCCAAATAGTTCCTATGGTAATGTCATTTTGTCATAGTACAGTAGATAGGCAGGTGTATAAAGATCTGCGTTGTCAAGAAAAATACTCAGATGTGAAGGGCATCCGCTCTTTTATTTACTACCTGTAACGTCACAGCAAATTGGAAAAACACTAAAACTGGTCAAACTGTGTTCCTTAATACAATAACATAGCTTAATAAAACAGAAATAACTAAAGAAAGGTATTTACATTACTCAAGCATATAGGCCACAACATAACAATATGCACTTCTTCTTACTGCATAGTAGTAGATAATTACTTGTTTTGGATTGTAAGTCTTCCTGAAACTTCTCACTCAGAAAGTGGCTACCGTGTTCAGAACTCTGAATCCACATCATCAAACTCCTCCCCACTGTCTTCATCTTCCTCTGAATTTACTTCAATGTCATCTTCTTTTTCCTGCGAGTGTGTCAGTGAGTTGCAACATGTGCTGTCATTGCCTTTGCAGAAGCAGTAGTTGGCGTCAAGCTTTGTCAAACGAGGTCGTTTTAGTGACATGACCCCACCACCAGGAGTGGCTCCTCCAGGGAACAGAATACCTGCAGGATTCTGCACAAACTGAGTGGCCATGGCATGAGTCATGCGCCGACCGTTCGGTGTGAAGACCACAAGATCAAAATGGTCACCCCAACTGTGGATGGGGCCAATCTGCCTCTCCAAGCCAACTGTGCGCAGATACTTCTCTGGGTCCTCTGAAGCATATTTGGCAGCTGACTTCCGGAACCGTATGACTTCATCGTAGGTGGTGACAATGCCATGCTCGTTAAGATTCTTGACCAGCTCTGCGCTACCATATTTATGGTGGAGTCTTACGGCAAGCCCCAGGGTTGTCTGATTCCAGCTCCCACTGATGTGCTGCTGGATGCACTGAGCGAGTGTAAGTGATGGTTTGGTCACTTTTCCTTCCTTTGATACCAGACAGGAGACAAACTTCAAAAGGGATGGACTTGTGGCTTGTATGCTTCCAGCTGCCAAGGTCATATTCACGGAGCAAGGGAATATTCTGCACCTCAGCTTGCACTCTCTTCACAAATGTGACCGATCGTATGTTACTCCTTCTGCGTTGTGTTAAATGTCGATGCCCGAGGGAGTTTCGAACCCGGGTCTCCCAGAGGTGAATTCACTCCTGGGTACTGTATCTATGTGTCTATTAACCCTGTTATGGGGAAGTGAGTTTACCTTGCAGCCCGCTTACTGCCACAGTCACTTCACAACACACACGTTCATCGTGACTGTGGATATTACTCACGGACCTCCATTACACAAGCTTGGTGATAACTTCATCAGCGGCAGTGGTTTTATCTCGTTTTACCAGTTTGAGTGACTTACTCATGGAATGTCTAAATCCAACAATAGTCTGGCACCCTTCCACCCTCATGACAGCTACAGCATCACCATAAAAGCCACACAAGTATCTGCTTACTGCAGAGAGGTGCCCAGAGTTGGCTACATATATATCATGTAACTCTGACAAATGTTTTTGAAGGATGGCATTCCTGGTCTCTCAACAGTCCGGCATTGTTTCACTGGCTTCCATCTATCAGGGTGTTTGGTGTCTTTGGGTTCGCAAATGATACCACAAAACAGACATTGTTTAGAAAACTCAAAGGCATGAGAACAAGACATACGTTTCCCTAGCTGAGTTGAGCTTGGGTTTGATTGCATTTCTAGACTTAGAGGTATATGAGCTATAACATGATTTGTGACAAACTACAGAGGCTGACACACCATGGGTAGCAATGATGTTCGATAAAGTCTCAGTTGTAGCTGAATCGTCAAGCTCTTCACTCCTCTGAAGCAAAGCTGTAATGCCTTTTGGTCCAGATGTCTTGAAGTCATTGTCCTTGCCGTCACAGGGCTCGAATAGGCATTTCTTCCTTGACATGTCAATCTGAAATTAACAAAAGAAGAATGCACTATTTGTATCCTCCGTCTCTGCACTACCACACACTCTACATTACAGAGCAATATGGATACATTGCCAGGATGTACATTTCGGACGGGCTGTTCACTATTCCAATGAAAACATGTATTTTCCATGTTATTGGTATCCTACATGAACTTGACTGGTATTTGCATTAACTTTTGGGTCTCTTTCTCTGCCTCAGTGCCTCAGATCTTCTATCACACAATTCTACATTAAGGAGAGCAAAAGTACCACATGAATACTCTATACAATATTTAGAATCAAACTTGATGCTTCTCTGTGTGACGAGGGATAGAGCCTGGTGATGCGAGGCTAGGTAATAACAGGTAATAATCACACATTCATATCATGACATACATTGCTAACATAGCTAACTAGCTATGCATTAACATTAGTTACCATCAGATGGCTAACGTTAACCCTAAGAGCTAGCTTACTACAGCTTGTGATTATATTATTCAGTGTTTGTTATTGGATAGTAATAAAACCACAGTTTGTGTATCTGTTTCTATTTTCTTAACTTACTTGCATTGAAACAACAATCCTTGAAAATCAGGAGTCTGTATTTGCTGCAGCTGCAGTTGCTCGTTGCCACAGTAGGAATGACATCACGGTGCAAATTAGCCACTACTCACTTGGAAGTTTTGCGTTAACGATTAGCGCACTGACGTCTCAGTCAAGGCTAGGAACTGGGGTTCTGAGAACATTTTATAAGGTAACAGTCACATACAAAAATCCAATAGAATAGTTTCTAGTTGTGGCAGCAAACTGCTCTGCTGCCACGTGGACTCATGGCAGAGCTCAACTGCAGCAGTTACCCCAGTAACCAAGCATAAACGCCTAGAGTACCCCATTAGGCGCTCTACAAATTAAAGTTATTATTATTATTATCATTCTGTTTACAATTGAACATTCCATGAAAATTATCTATAAATTCTGCATCTTCTGAAACATTTATAAACTGAAAATTCATAAAAAATTGCACCAAAATGAGTAGAAATTTGGTAAATTCCAGTAAATATAGCAATTTTGAAACTTTTTTCTTCTCTTAACACATTGATGGCCATTGGGGCCCGTCTAATATAATGGTAGAGGGCCAGCAAATGTAAACAAACGTGGGGCTTTTTGTAGAGCTAAATCTATACTTTATAGTATTGCTATCTGTCCATTCTCATTGTCAATTGAGTCCATAAACCGTCCCTTCAAAATGGCTTAAAGAAAAAAAAAATCATCAATAGGTTCTCATTTTATAGCACCGTGAATATAAGCTTTATACCGGATTTGGTCTAGTATATTTTCTGGAAGGCTAGTTATAGGGCTAATAGCTGCTAACGTTATATCCAATGGCATTTCCGTTTTACAGATGCTACAGAAATAACTCAAACTGCATATGATTGACACGATCCCAAAGCATGTATGCATGAAAGGGGGGGGGGCGGGGGACGTCGTTTATTATTATTGATTACCAATAACCGTGTTCGTCTAACTAGCCACATAGGCCAAACGCCTGGATGGCTATAAAAAAAATGCCTGATCGGGCTGTAATTTACGTGAAAAAGATCTTACTGTGGTCCGGGCTGATCCCCCCCGAGCATTTCCCCGTTATACCATACCATCTGGTAGATCGATATGTCCATTGGCTGATGATAAATCCCCTTATTGCATGGTGAAATCTGCGATCTGAAACGTAATCCAAGCTACATGATGCACATCCAGAATCCTGCTACTGAAATCTCCATTGAAAGAAAAAAATAAGACTGATCCGTTCAGCCACAGGGCACACTGCAGTAGCGCGATAGCGCCCCTAAGAGGATCTGGCCGGTATTGCACCTTGTCGAATTCATAGAGTAGGGAAAATCTGCAGTGCCGCTCGGTGACCTTGAATAGGTTATTAAAATGGAAACAACTTCCCACGGATATATCCTTGCCTCTGTCCACAACGCATGGACTCGAAACACGGAGCTCTCCGTGCCCGGGCGCCAATGTGTTAAGTATCATAAATGGATTCAGCATCCCGAATAACCCACAAAACAACTCCAACATTGTTGAAATTGATCAAGTAGTTTCTGAGATTTGTCCATTTAGGCGATTATGCAAATGTATGCTAATTATGCAAATACAAAAAGTTGCCCAACATTTACAACTTAGCATCCGGCAGTTTCTGAGTGCTGGGGATCCGTACGCGTCTATACTTTCCACAACAAATTTGTGTTTCCGCGTTCGAGTTTTGCGCTCTGATTGGCCAGGTCATGTGACATGTGCGCCAATCATGGGACGGCAAGTTCTGCGCCTATTTCTGGGTCGAACAGCCTGCAAACTACCTAACGCCTAGTTTATCACTTAGGATTAAGGTTAGAGTTTGGAATCAGGGCAGGCGTTCGAAAGACCGCCTGAGCTTAACCATCCAAAAACTTGCAGTCCCACGATTGGGCGTACATGTCACATGACCTGGCCAATCAGAGACGCGGAAACACGACTTTGTTGTGGAAAGTATTCAGGCGATACGCACTATCCATATCCATCATAAAACTTTGGTGGTTCCGAAATTTCCGGGTTCACAATGGGGCTCTATGGGATGGCAAATAGACTATTGTTTCCCCCCGGAGGGAGATATGGGAGTTTGATTGATTGATTGAAAACTTTATTAACAGATTGCAGAATGGGTACAGTACAGTACAGCTCAATACATACAATTGTTAAGGGGATGCAGACCAGAGAAAGACTTTCGTCTTGTTTACATCAGGGTCCCCCATTTTCAATTCATCGTAACATATATGACATACATGACATACAGATAGACAGTACTGCTACATCTATACATTTATGACATACCAGATTTGCAATTACAGTACTGTTTGTGATACAAAAAGAGTCCAGAAAAAAAAGAGTATATACATTTGACGTAGAAACTGTACATTGGATTGGGTAGGTGGGGGTGGGGGGGGACTGTACATTGGAGGTGGGGGGGGGGGGGGGGGGGGGGTTGGGTAGGAGGGGGACACTGTACAACTGTACAAACAAAACTGTACATTGGATTATTGACAAGACCATACTTGGTAATTTACTGTACATTGGAGGGGGTTGTGTTCAGACATTTACAGGGGCCAGTTTCGAGTTGCAGTCTCCCTTAGGTGTTTTTTGAGAGTGTTTTTGAAAGTGGCTAGTGATTCACATTCCTTTACAGCTTTGGGTAGGGCGTTCCACATTGATGTGGCATAATTGCGAAACGTGTTTAGTCCCTTGTTTGAGCCGAATCTGGGTTTAACATGATTTGTGGAGCTCCCTCTGGTGTTGTGATCGTGGTATTCACTGACCTTTGGGAAGTATTTTGTCATGTACATGGGTACCTTGGTCGTGTAGTGTATCTTGTAGACCAGGCCCATTGCAAGTTGCTGTACTCTGTCGTCTACTCTAAGCCATCCTAGGTTGTCAAAGTGGGCAGGGGTGAGGTGGGTTCTAGGAGTAAGGTCAAGCAGTAGTCTGACCAGTTTGTTTTGAGATGTTTGTAATTTTGTTTTTAGCGCCTTTGAGGTGCTTTGGTACCATGAGGTGCAAGCATAGTCGTAGTACCCTTGAATGAGTGCTCCTGCTAGAGTCTTCAGGGTATTCTTGTTTACCAGTGAGGAGATCCGGTACAAGAATCGAGTTCGTTGGTTGACTTTTTTTTATTACATTGGATGCCATTTTGTCACAGGAAAGATTTGCCTCTAGGATGGAACGCAGGTAGGTAATATCTTCTTTCCTTGTGACAATATTGTCACCCACTGTAACTGAGAAGCCGTCGGTCTTGCTGAGTTTGTTATTTGAACCGAAGAGAATGGACTCTGTTTTGCCCATGTGTTTGCCCAGGACGGACCGGACGTTAGGTTGTTGTAAAGCGAGCGTATTAGCAGGTAGCTGTGTTGTGCATTACGAGGGAACTAAACCCATATTGAGCTGGAATTAAACCACCTATACGAATACAAGCTCTCCTCATTCTTCCTGACATTACTGCATGAGTCACTGATCGCTACAATATGTTCATTACCACCGATTGGACAAGTATTGTTATGCACCTGCTGAGAGGATGTTTTTTCACTGAAGACACTAACTGTTCTGTTCTCAACCATCATTCACTTTGGACAATAAACCTTATAAACCACATCAGCTGCAGCCTGGACATTAAACTCTGTCAACATCCACAACTTCTTTTGTTACCCGAGTATAAAAACACTAGTAGGTGCATGTATAGATGTAGCAGTACTGTCTATCTGTATGTCGTGTGTGTCATATGATGAATTGAAAATGGGGGACCCTGATGTAAACAAGACGAAAGTCTTTCTCTGGTCTGCATCCCCTTAACAATTGTATGTATTGAGCTGTACTGTACTGTACCCATTCTGCAATCTGTTAATAAACGTTTCAATCAATCAATCAATCAATGCATCGTGGCGCATTGTTCATTTATTAGTTAATGTAGGGTGACCATATTTTGATTTCCAAAAAAGAGGACATGCTGGCCCCAGCCTCGATGATACTTTGCACAATAGAAGCGGGCATGGCCACCTTCATTTCACTAAATGGTAAATGGCTGCTTTTTTATATAGCGCTTTTATCCAAAGCGCTTTACAATTTGTTACTTACATATTACCCACTCACACACCGATGGCGGAGGCGACCATGCAAGGTGCCAACCTGCTCATCGGGAGCAATTAGGGGTTAAGTGTCTTGCTCAAGGACACATCGACACGCTGCTCAGGAGGAGCGGGAATCGAACCGGGAACCTCCGGATTGCCAGACGACTGCTCTACCTCCTGAGCCACTGTCGTCTTGTGTATGTATGTGATAAATAAAC
Organism: Notolepis coatsorum; assembly: GCF_963971535.1. Classification (NCBI taxonomy): domain Eukaryota; kingdom Metazoa; phylum Chordata; class Actinopteri; order Aulopiformes; family Paralepididae; genus Notolepis; species Notolepis coatsorum. The sequence continues at coordinate 33,875,879 of NC_140177.1, read as the reverse complement.
CTCTTGAATCTTGAATCTCTACTCAAAGTTTATTCAAAGATGCCTTATTGTTTTAACCTCTTAACATGCACCCAGAAAAGTTTTTTTTTTTTTTTTTGAACTTGAGGACTGCACACTTTTTTGCAAAGCTTATCTTTATATGTTCCCTTGAAAGATAACCTTCTGAAGTTACTAATGCAAAAAAGGAAAATCACATTTAGTGCTCATGAAATAGAGTAGCATGGGTCTGAACTTGAGTTGAACTTGTGTACTCACATTTTTCTGTAGTGGTTGCAATATGCCAAATTTAACCACATAACATGCGCCCAGAAAAGTGGACATTTCTTTACTTGAACTTGAGGACTGCATACTTTTTTTGCAAAGCTTATATTTATACTTTATGCTTATAGCACATGCATAAGCCTGGTCTCTTTTGAAAGATAACATTCTGAAGTTTCTGACACAATAAAGACAAATCACTTTTAGTGGTAATGAGTAACATAGGGCTGAACTTGATTTGAACTTGTGTACTCACGTTTTTGTTTAGTAGGCCTAGTTGCAATATTCCAAAAGAATATATAGGCTATATTTTTTTTGTATAAGCTGGAAAACACCACAAATCCATAGCCTGAAGTCTTATGTAGTACAGGTCCAAATTTTATAAAAATCCGTCCGGCTAAACCGTGTGCCAAGAAAAAAGCTCTCCATCTCTCCATTTCCTCATCCAAGTAAATTCATTCGGAATTTGTATCACTTCCGTCGTCTTCGCTTGTCAATTTTCACCTATATCCCTGATTCGCACAGGAAAGATATCACTGGAAAGCTATACTCATTGGGTCTCATTCTCTAACGAAGTTACGACAAAATATTTCGTCTTAGCCAGATTTTGGCCCATTTAAGACATATTAGGGCTGGGAGTGGGAGTCCCCAAATTTTCCTGAGATCTTATTTGAGAGCAGATCTAAGAGTGCTGAGGAGCACACTTAAATATGCTCTCAGCCCACGATCAAATCTCATGATTGATTGACTAATTTAAAACTTTATTACAACTTGACAGACTGTGTTCTCATAGTGAGTCCTTCATGTTAACGCTACAGGCCTCCTTGGAATTAATTACTTGATCATAATTAAAATAAATATGACAATATTTGTATGATAAGAAATTACGCATTTGATAAAAAAAATAAAAAAAAATTGATTCATCTGATCACAGGGCAGCTGGATTAACCATATCTGAACCAGCTATTTTGGACAAATGTATAATTACTTTAATTACTCAGATATTCAAACACAATTATGCAATTATTGTGAAATGATTGAAAATAATAATAATTTAATGCCTTCTGTGGAATTTGCATTTCTTATTTGTTACACATCTGTTTTAATGATTAATTATATACATTTGAAAGAATGCAGGTAAACATGCAATGTATCCCATTGATTGGTATTGATTGAAAACTTTATTAACAGATTGCAGAATGGGTACAGTACAGTACAGCTCAATTACATAAGGGGATGCAGACCAGAGAAAGAATTTCGTCTTGTTTACATCAGGGTCCCCCATTTTCAATTCATCTATACATTTATGACATACCAGATTTGCAAATACAGTACTGTTTGTGATACAAAAAGAGTCCAGAAAAGAGAGTACATTTGACGACTGTTGGAGGAGGTTGGAGGGGTGGTAGACTTACACTGTACAAGTAAAACTGTACATTGGAATATTGACAAAACCATACTTGGTCATTTACTGTACATTGGAGGGGGTTGATATAGCTATAAACCTGCATTCCTTCGAATATATCAATTAAACTTATATTGAAATACACTATATAGCCTATACACCAACACTGAAATGACAGTGGATAAATAAATAAGAGCTAAAGCTAATCGGTGGAAATAGACTGCATTAATATTCCATAACAAGTCTTGTGTGCGCCTACGAATGAACAGTAATAGGCTTATGGAATAATAAGCCATACTGCTTCATTCATTACGCCCGCCGGCCCGTAGGCTATATATATTATATGTCATTCATTCATATACAGTACTGCGCGCGTGTGTGTGTGTGTGCGCGCGCGCTGCGGCAGGTGTGTACCGCAAGCTGTATATGATGCCAATACATTAATCTAATCTAGTTTTGATGGGCGCAAGCGTGATTATGAAACCTAGCCGCATTTCTCGGAGACGCTCTCTGATTGGCACTGACTGACGCTAGGTTTCGTAATCACGCGGCTCTCAAAGCACTTCCGCCATTCCATTTCACACAGCTGCGTCAACAGTTGCTTTATAAGGACTGTCGGGGGCGTGGTTTGTATGCAAATGAGCTGAACGGGAACGCGCTTTGGAGTTTAAGACATAATGCCATTCTCCAAGCAGATATCAGATCATATAATTTCTGCGACCGTTTCAGCCACTTAAGACATATCTCCAGCACGTTCAGGACTCAGAGTGTACTTGTCATAGATTATGTCTCAGTGGTTCCAAGATAAGTCTTCCAGAATATATCTTTGAAAAATGTTCGGGAATGAGACCCATTGTTTGCTACAAGTTACAACGCTGACCAATCATTTTCGCAATCGGCGGATGAATGACTTCTGGAGCCTCGGGAGTCCGGGGTGATAATCTGATGCGCGCACGTAAAAAGTCACACACCCGACATATCGGCATGTAACTCGAGAACCGAGGGACGGATTTTGTCGAGTGATGTTGCCTTCGAACGGCAACAAACAGCACTTTAATTCTCTCATTTATATGTTCGGCGAAAAATGCAGCCCAAGCCTTCCAATTGTTAAGGGGATGCAGACCAGAGAAAGACTTTCGTCTTGTTTACATCAGGGTCCCCCATTTTAAATTCATCATAATATATATGACATACACGACATACAGATACAGTACTGCTACATCTATACATTTATGACATACCAGATTTGCAAATACAGTAATGTTTGTGATACAAAAAGAGAGCATATATATTTGACATAGAAACTGTACATTGGAGGAGGTTGGGTGGGGTGGTTGATACATTAATGGTGTACAAATGATACACCAGTAGAACTTCTGTACTACTTCTACTGTAGAAAAGTCATGTTATTTTCTCATTGTCCTTGCTGTGTCGCCTGCCGTCGCCTCAAAAAATAGGATTGAGGCGATTTTTTGCCAGGTGACAGAAATTGCTGCGCGACCGTCGCTTCAAAATCTCCTGCCGTGTGGGTTCTCTAAATTCATAACAATGGAGGCGATAGAATTCTGTCGGTCGCCTCGCTTAAAAAATCGCCCGCCGTGTGCGGACCACTTTAAGCTTAGCATTGTATTGTATCTTAGTACTAATCTATTTTATTATAAATGTATTTTTTCAGTGTCTAGCATTGTATTATTACTAATAGTAGTTATTATCAATGTGTCTGTGTCTCTAAATACCATATTGGCGAATTGCTCTCATTCAGCTCAGACCATTTCCTGGTGGAAAAAATCTGGTCATTCTGATTTGACTCGCATGGTGACGTCACGTGGCGAGGATCGAGCAGATAGTTATGGGTTATGTGGTTGTAGCGCGAGCGAACGAGAGTGAGGGAGAACTACACCCTCGCGACAGAGCACACATACACACACGCGTGCGTGTCGCACTGTCAGGGAAAGAGAGACAAGGGGACCTGCTAATCTCACACATGCAGCCCTGTTTACACAGTGCTCTCTCTCTCTCGATTCGGGAGCATAACTAACGCCCTGTCTATAGTGCGCGGCACAGTGCAACACTTCCTGAAACGGGAGAGAGACAAGGGGACCTGCTAATCTCACAGACGCTGCCCTGTTTACATCTCTCTCTCTCGATTCGGGAGCATAACTAACGCCCTGTCTATAGCGCGCGGCACAGTGCAAATCTTCCTGAAACGGGAGGGAGAGACAAGGGGACCTGCTAATCTCAGATGCAGCCCTGTTTACATCTCTCTCTCTATATATATCTCTCTCCCTCTCTCTCGTATCACACTGTGTGGGTGACGGTCACTGAAAGTGCTTATGGGCGGAGCCCAGCCAATAACAGGCTAAAATCCTGAGGCTGGAAAATGATGCTTTTGAGTACTCCATTAGAAATATAATTTTTTTTTTTATAAACCTTACAGATGTCTTCCATAGACTCACAGGAATTGTGTAAAATTGCCCAAATAGTACTAGGAATAGCAATCCATGTCCCCTTTAAGAACAGGCTAAAATCCTGAGGCTGGAAAATGATGCTTTTGAGTACTCTATTAGAAATATAAAACAATTTTTTTTTTAAATAAACCTTACAGATGTCTTCCATAGACTCACAGGAATTGTGTAAAGTTGCCCAAATAGTGCTAGGAATAGCAATGCATGTGCCCTTTAAAACATTTTGCACAATCAAGGCGGGCATGGCCACCTTCATTTCACTACATGTCTCGTGTAGGCCTATGTATGCGACGAATAAATCTCTTGAAACTGGGGGCCCTCTCCCAACATGGAGCCCTGGTAGTCAGTTAAACTGGGGGCCCTCTCCCAACATGCCCTGGTAGTCAGTTAAATTGGGGTCCCTCTCCCAATATGGAGCCCTGGTAGTCCGTTAAACTGGGGGTCCTCTCCCAACATGGAGCCCTGGTAGTCAGTCCCCTGCTTGCCGAGGCCCTGGTTCTCACTGCCAGACTGTGTGGAATGTTGACCACGTATACTGAATTATCTGCATATTCCACATCATGTTGTGCGTCGTCAACCACACTGATATTTGTATAGCAAAAAATTTTGGTAGATGGTAAGATAGTGTTGTGTTCATTCATAGTTAGAGACAGGAGAGGTACTTTCTGGTGATGCATTACATTCACTCCAAAACATAGAACTAGGAGTCCTAGATGAGTAGTCTACCAGAACATAGAATCAGGAGTCCTAGATGTGTCGTCTACCAGAACATAGAATCAGGAGTCCTAGATGAGTCATCTACCAGAACATAGAATCAGGAGTCCTAGATGTGTCGTCTACCAGAACATAGAATCAGGAGTCCTAGGTGCGTCGTCTACCAGAACATAGAATCAGGAGTCTTGGATGTGTTGTCCCAAACCTTTATTTATTGCAGCTCCCAGAACAGAACATTTACACAGCACTGTGACAGTCCAAAACTCCTACACAATCCATATCATTATCATGTCATAATAATTTACTCGGCTGTAGTCAAGAGTTCACAGCTCACATCTCCAGACCGTGGCACAGGGCGTGATGTACAGCAACCGCTGTGAGCGAAGGGGCACGCCGCCTTAGTCCGTCACATGCCGCCGTCTATCACATTCTGCTTCCAACACCCGAACCCTGATGGAGGCAGCATTAAGGCTCTCGCGCGGTCTCACAGTACGGGCGCAGACACTACCCGGACGGACGGTCCACATTGTGTCCCTAGATGCCCGTGGTGTAGGACCTCTGCGTATGTCCACGCGGGGGGGGATCGAGGGCGGTGTGAGAAGGACTAGTGGCCGTCTGCGTAGTGCCTGGTACTCTGAGACTACGTGAGCTCCTTTAACCTGAGGGACTGCTACACCAGGTTCTCTCGCCTCCCTTCAAAATAAAAGCTCAGTTTACACAGATACAGAGCTCTTGGTGGTCCAATATCTTCTCATGGCAGTCTGAACCACAGTACTGGTTAGTTTGTTTCCATCCTTCTTGTAGTACCAGGTGGGTGGAGTTGACCACTTCTCCTCTGTATCGGCTAAGTTGTCGGGCTCAGAAAAGTGGCCTACACTAAAATGTATTATCCGACGTTCACTCTAGACCCCACCCCTCTGGTACCGCAGTAGGCAAAAAAATAAATAAACGCCAAGATTTATTTGTAAATAATTGACCAGAGATGTGATCTGAACAGACGTTACATCTCCTGTGATTTCTCCTTCTACAGACTGACATGAGAAGATCGGCACAAGAGAGGGGACCAGGTCAGAGTACGCAGGTAGCTATAGAGGACTTTCCAAAAATACCATTGAATAAGTCCATAATTAATAATTAACAATTATCAATGTGTATAACTGAATCATGTTCCTAAACCTATTATTCCCATTCAGTTTAACCCTTGTGGTGTTTTTGTGACTGGTGGACTTTCAAATAATAAAGATATTGGCCGAAGGCCAATGAGTCTCAGGTAAAAAATTAATAAAAATACAATTCACTGCATTTCTATTTAGTAAACATTGAAAATGGGTCCCAGACCAGAACACCACACAAGGGTCAACAGATTCAAATCAAACGTCAAAATAATAGTTAAATCTATCCGATGTGTCTGACTGGCGTACTAATTCTCAGATCTTTCGAGCGCTTTGCACCACGGCCTTGTACATTATGTAAAGGACTTCTGTTCAAACCTGGACTGCAATAAAAAATAATAAAAAAAAATAAACATAACCCGTTTCTTCAGGTCGCCGTGGTTTGATTTGTTTGTATTGCTAGTTGTGTTGTAGTCTTCTTTTCTCCTGGAAAAAACTAAGTCCATCCCAAAACCAGCACAGCCCCAAACGCCTGCCTGGCAAACAGTTTATGGCTTAAAAGAAATAATAAGAACACGTCTTTTAAAGAATTTTCAAACAATGATAAATGTATTTTTTCTGTTATTCTCCTAAAAAGTAGTTTTTTTGTTTTAATTATTTTAAAAAATCTAGAAGATCTCTATCGTTGCAAAGGTTTGTAATCTGTAAAATTAGAACACAAGGTTTTTTTTTTCTTTTTTAAAAATTCACATTGACTTCCAAAGTGTTAGGGAAAGTAGAAAATACCATGGTCTAGTAGTGTTATAGAAAAGAAAGACGTCGATAAACCAACCTACTGCAAAACCGCTGGAACATGTGCCGTATCCAGAAACAACCGTTAGCTAAGTGGATGACAGGGTTCGGGGGTCAAATCTACCTTGACTGGCACCATTTTGTCCAACTGAATGAACAAATTAATGTTGTTTTACGAGCAGAGGCACAAAATGGCCGCCGTTAGGGAGGATTCAGGAATTTCAAAACGTTGAATAACCAAACAAAAGAAAAAAATACTTTTTTTTTTTATAAAAAAGGTCCTAACATCCAACCAGTAAGGAACCTGCTCATTGAGCCTAATGCCGTTGGAGATTAACGCAGTTCGGACTACATGTCTGAACCGGAAGGTGGATCGACGCCCGACCCCGATTCATCCATTTTGTCCCTATTTCTGTTACAGTTGATTCTTACACGTCCATCACACAAGTCCATCAGGGTCCCGATAGAGAACCACAATATAGAAAAAACTACAGATCCAAAACGGTCTCAACGCAAACATCACCTCTCTGCCGCTTGAAGTCGACGGGACACGGAGACGTGAACTCACTTTTCTTTTTCTCTTTTAACCCTTTGTGATCCAGATGTGGTCTTCATCGTGTCTGGTTGAAACCATTTATCCTGTGCAGACAAGAGATCCAAACTGGGGCCATAAAGACTCATAAAAAAAGAACAAAAAAAGAAAATCACATCTTTGCGAGTTCAGCCAGAGTGTCCATCGCATGTCTCCGGTCGAGAGGTGATGTCTGAGCCTAGATGTTTTCTGGGGGAAGCCAGGCTCCCTGCTACTATGAAAAGGTTAAAAACACAAACCACAGAAGAGATTCTGAGATCACGGAGAGGAGGGGGAACACACACTAAAAAAAAAAAAAAACACACCACTGAGGATCCTTCAGAGAAACTATCCCCATCTCTTCTCCAGAGAGAGAGAGAGAGAGAGAGCGAAGTGCTGTAACGTCGCCCTCGACAATAAAACCAACCCTGACAACAAACAACAACATTAAAAGACGAGTCAAAGTGGAGAACGTCATTTCTGGTTGAGATTTTAACGCTTGACCCAAGTCACGGTTCCCTTGGGTTAGCTTGCTAGCAGGGCTACAATACTGGTCAGCTAGCGAGGTCTCTGTACACAGCAATGGGCTGCTATAAAGCATGGGGCTGTGGACAGGGCTGCTATACAGCATGGGGCTGTGGACAGGGCTGCTATACAGCATGGGGCTGCTATACAGCATGGGGCTGCTAGACAGCATGGGGCTGCTAGACAGCATGGGGCTGCAGACAGCATGGGGCTGCAGACAGCAAGGGGCTGCAGACAGCAAGGGGCTGCAGACAGCATGGGGCTGCAGACAGCATGGGGCTGCGGACAGGGCTGCTATAAAGCATGGGGCTGCTAGACAGCATGCCTGCTGGTGTTTATTTTAAAAGGGGCTTCACAGCACAGTGGGACAATGGTGGACTATCATTGGCTTTTTAAGATGTCACTGCTTTTCTTTTTACATCACAGTACAAGTTTAGAAACATTACAACTTTACAAACTCAAAGTTTACAAAAGAAAGTGTAAATTAAAAGTTTACACCTTAAGCTTTACGTTGAAAACTTGAGTTTGAGTATTTCTTCTGCTAGTTTATGTGGTCCTCGGTATGAGGGAATATTAAAAACTGAACACTGAACTACTGAACACAGAGCGAAGGTTCTAGAACAGGTTCCGTAGAACACAGAGGGGATGTTCTAGAACAAGTTCTATACAAGACAGGGGGAGGTTCTATAGAACAGAGGGGGTGTTCTAGAACAGGTTCTGTAGAACACAGGGTGAATGTTCTAGAACATGTTCTATAGAACATAGGGGGTGTTCTAGAACAGGTTGTGTAGACCACATCGGGAGGGTTCTAGAACATGTTCTGTAGAACACAGAGGTTCTAGGGAAGTCAGAGGTACTGAGAGAGAAGAAACCGTCAGGTTGACGACCGCAAACTTCAATATGGCGACCAAGGCTCGTAGCAGGGTGGTGTAGCTAGAAAATATGTTAACACACACACACAATGTATATACATACATTCATACACGCATGTACACAGGACAGAACTAAGGGTACATATTACACACACAGATGCACACAAGAACACACACAGCCTGCTTACTCTGCTACAATCCACTGGCCTCAGAAAGGCGTCATGGTGAAGTTTGGGGTGGAGACCTACAGGGGAGAGGAGATGACCAGGCGCTAGACATCACTACCAACAGTCCATTCTACAGTTCTAGAGGAGTTTATCAACCAGGTTCTTTGATGGCAGCCCCATGACTCAGTCTCTGGGTCAGTTCTAAAACCAGACGTGAAGATTCAGAAAATCTAATGAGAAGACTTTCGAAGCCGAGAGGAGACCTCGACACTGAAGAGCTCAGTTCGGACTGCGCACCTCGTACCGATGACATCACTGACACTTCCCAACGGAACGTTAGAATGATATGACGAGGATGGGTCACAGCCCCACAGCACTGTGCGTCTCCCAGAGGTAGAAGGAGAGGACATTTCCCAGCGGTGTTATGACGACACTGACCCATCCTGGTGGTAGCATTCTAGACAGAGTGTTTAATATGCTCATGGACAACTAATACATTTCCAGGTACAAGCTGCACCACTGGTGGCTCAAAAACTCAGTCCTGGATTTCCCTTACTGTCCCGACTCCCTTAGATAGGCGGCTCTGGCGCGCGCGAGTGTGTGCACGAGTGTGTGCACGAGTGGGTGTGTGCGTGTGTGTGGGGGCGTAGACATGAAGCAGATAGTGTTTCTATGGCCTGGACACCTAGTGACGAGACTCCGATCTAGACCACCTAGATCAGTCAGCACAGATAGAATGTAAATGGTTTTCTCCTTTTTGAAAATAAAAAAATAAAAACTAAATAAATCAAAAAACAAAATCAAACCAAGAAAAAAAAATGAGTAAAGACAAAAAGAAAAAAAACTAAAACAAAACAGAATTATTAATAAAACAAGGATCTGACAGCATTACACTGGAACAGAAAGGTAGAGAAACGAGAGAGAGTGTGAAAACGGAGAGAGAGAGAGACGAGCGTTGTCGTGACGATCGTCGCTTCTCTGGAGGTGGAGAGGCGTGCCACTCTTGAGCGCGCTCAGTGGGATGATGATGCGATGAGGGTGGGTCCTCACCCCGTCACCGCGACGACCGCAGGCTCTACGTTTCTATGGAGACCACACAAACAGTGACGTTGTTAGAATTTTGTTTGTTTTTATATGGCAGAAATGTTTTCTCCAACGCAATATTTATCCTTCAGTTTCATAACATATACAATGTACAAGTGATTAGACTGGAATATATATAAAGGGTTTGGACCCGAGCATCTTGCTTCTTTATATTCCTTTTCGGACAAGAGACTGTTTTGTTTATTATTTTATCTTACATTATAAATTTTTCTCTTTTCACAGCAAATTATCTTTGTAATTATTTTCTTTTTCTACATTACACTATGGTAGTAGCCATACTGGCCAGTGGTATAACTAGTAAGAGTAGGTAGGGATGTATGTAAGGGATAATGTATAGCTACGGATAAATTGACCGACACTGTGTTCTAAACGCAGTGAAGGTCAATTATTTTGTGACAATGACCGAGTATAGCTATACATTATCCCGCTTATTACAGGGCTAACTTACTAACAATATACGTAATTCATTTTACACCATCGACAAGACGAGATCAAATGCAGACGCAGTTGTTCTGTTGCTCCTCGCCGGCAGGTGTGTGGACTTGATAGCACCTGATGTAGTGCAGCTGTGCGTAATGGTAAAGCTTAGCTTTCGTGACTGCGATCAAAATGCTTGATTGTGATTGGTCAATAGCGCTCTGTTGCCCCTAACAGTGGTCATTATTGCGCGTTGCCCCTGACAGCGGTGAATTATCGAGAAATAATTTACGGCTGTTAGGGGCAACCGAGCGCTATTGACCAATCACAATCAAGCATTTTGGCGAATGTTAAAACGCCATGTAATAAACAGATATAGTATCTACACAGGTATGTAAATGGGAATATATGCAGGTATGTATGTGTGTGGATATATATATATATATACAGTAAATATAATTCTGAACCAAGTCATATCTAACAACCAGGGAAGGCTAAGAGAATCATCAAGGACTCCAGCCACCCGAACAACTGCCTCTTTGAACTGCTGCGGTCAGGCAAGCGATACCGGAGTCTTAAGGCGAGCACAGAAAGACTCAGAAGAAGCTTCTATCCCCAGGCCATCAGGCTGCTCAACGAACAATAAACACTATGCAACAACCATCAAATGCACACAGCACACACATCCACACGCACACACTCACTTTAAACAAACAACTCACTGCAGCACCCACTTTACACACTTTAGAACACCTAAACACACTTTACACTTTATATTTATTGGTAAAGGATTTGCACTACAACTCGTACACCTTACTGTAAATTGTACCTAAATTGTACCTCATCCCATTTCTGCACTATATAGTATTGTATATTAGTACATTGCATAGTATATTGTATGGTAACTCAGTTACTTCTATTCTGCATCGAACATTGTACATATGTCTATACTGAACACTGTGACCTCTATTTTTACTTCTATTTTACATGCTATACTATTTTATTTCATACTTATCTTGTCTAACACAGTCTCTGGAGCGAAACAGTAAGAAGCATTTTGTATAAAAGTATTCTGTACTTCTGTATGACAACTATTAAAGAAACTTGAACTTGAAACCAATACCTTCTCAGATGTGTATCAGTCTATGGACCCTGAACATGAGAAGTGCAACCACTGCTCCAGAGACACACTAGTCAGACACATTAGCCAGAGGACACACTAACCAGAGACACAGTAGCCAGAGGACACATTAGTCAGAGACACAGTAGCCAGTGCACTGTGAATGAGGGCCATTTTGTGTGCTGAGATTCCTCATTCCTCCACTAGAGGGAGCGCTATACTGCCTTGCCTTCCATGTAGCCTATGCTGTTTACAGAGGTACCTCATGTTCAGTCTCTACTGTTACCTATAGCACCTGTAAGTCTCTACTGTTACCTATAGCACCTGTAAGTCTCTACTGTTACCTATAGCACCTGTAAGTCTCTACTGTTACCTATAGCACATTTAAGTCTCTACTGTTACCTATAGCACCTGTAAGTCTGTTACCTATAGCACATTTAAGTCTCTACTGTTACCTATAGCACATTTAAGTCTCTACTGTTACCTATAGCACCTTTAAGTAATGAACAACATAACTATCTATACTGTAGGCGGGGAGATGACAATGGAGACAATGAAACATATGATCACAATCCTTCTCTCATCGGACTGACTTCTAGCTAGTGAATTAAATGGTTAAATATAACCCTTTAAAAACACATGTATGTTGGAGCACACAGGCATGTTCTAGCCGGTTTCAAAGGTAAGGACACCTTATCAGTGTACACAACAGTCCACAGGGACAGTAGGGCTGCAGACGTAACTCTTCAAAGTCCAGGGCCCTCATTTATCAATAATGCGTAGAAAGTGTTCTATTTTCGTTCCTAAGCACGGAATTTATAATGTCTCTACGCACAGAAAATTCGGGATTTATCAACCGTGCGTGCACAGGTCGTACACACACTCCGTGTTGATAAATACCAATGTTCTTATAGTCTATGCTCGTGCATGATTGTAAGCATTTGCATACTGAACCGCCCCTAATTAACCATATATGGTAATGAAACACCCCCATGCAATGTAGAATAATAGACTAAGCGGACTTGAAACTTCACTGAGAGCGAGTCCTCCGTGATCAATCTCGCTCTCAGTGAAGTTTCAATCTATTCTAACCAACAAATTGAAGCTAGAAAGCATTTCGTTGTGACCAATCTCATTTGGGAACATGACACACAAATAGTAATTAGCTTTTTATTTTAAACAATATTTAATCGTGTTTGGAGGTGGGTGTTCTGCGTCTAGATGGCTTGATGTTACATAGTCATTAAGCATCCTGATGGCCTGGAGATAGAATGGGTCATTTGAAGATTAAATGGTTATCCAAGGCTACTGGTGCCAAAGCCTACAATCCCAGCTAGTCACAGAACTGAATATCTGACTGTTCAGCAAAAGGCTGCATAATATCTAGTAACAGAAGGTGTACTTGTGCTGCATGACGACAAAACATTTAAATCTAATCCAAGTCTAAAAGAGACCATTCTGATCATAGGTTTCATTTGTAGCCGAGAGAAATCCTTTTTAAAGATCTCCACGGAACCAGGACTGTAGTACAGCTCTGTGACATCACCCTGTCTGACATCACCCTGTGTGACGCTCTGTGACATCACCCTGTCTGACATCACCCTGTGTGACGCTCTGTACAGTAATGATAGTGTTGACTCTGATACAGTAATGTTACACGACAGGCCCAACAACACCACTACATGTATATATAGAGATCAGCACGGTCACCCTGGTGGAATCCAGCCCTTTAACCTTGACAAGAATAATAAAGCTATATTCACCTGTGGGCTCATCCTGAAACTGTTCCTCTGTCTGCTCAACCTCTTCTGTTGGAACAAACACACACACACACACACACACACTTCATTAGCTCTTTCATCAGTAGTGTTTCATTAGCAGTGTTTCATTCGCTGTATTTCATTAGCAGTGTTTCATTAGCAGCGTTTCATTAGCAGCGTTTCTTTAGCAGCGTTTCTTTAGCAGTGGTTCATTAGCAGTGTTTCATTAGGAGTCTTTTATTACTCTTTAAAATGTGTTCTTTCTACAAACCTGTGGTCTCCTCGGCGGACTCATCATCTGATACTGTCTCTTCTGTCACAATGGATGGAGGGACAGACAGAGAGAGGGAGAAATGGAGGGTTGAAGGGGAGGGATGGAGAGACAAAGGAAGACATCATGATCAACAATGAACACGGTATTGATGATTTTCAAACAGAGTTTGGGAAGATATTCTATTCACCTGTACTCATGACTCCACACTAAAATTAACTTTTTAGCCAGCTCTGAAATACATTTTATTTATTTTGTATGTCCATAATTATCCCATACTTTGAACCAGGCGAACTTATGCTAAGGGAACTCTACACTTTTGACAACTGTCGTTCAACAGAAATCCAAGTGTTGATTTCTCAAAGGGTCATCTCTATGGTAACAAAACATGCCAAGCTCCCAACTGTTTGGGTTCATTTGCTCTGCCAATATTTCCCCTATCCTCTGTGTATAAACATGTTAGCTTACAGCTACAACCAAAGTGAAACCACTAGTAAATCGATGGCAAGGTTGGGCATTTCACCCAAATCACAGTATGACAGTACGAGTGTCCGTAACATAACATTCAGGAGGTGAGTGACATGTCACACCGTCAGCCTTTTAGTGTCTGTTTAATAGCAGCTGTCCGCAGTACAGTTTACGTCCATTTTACCATGTACTTCACTTTCTGCACAGTATGGCTCAAGGTGCAGACAGTCTTAAAGTACAGAAAGTGTAGAAATGTACAGACAAACACCCCGAGGTACCAGTGACCCCCCTACTAGGTATGCTAATAGATAAATGCTAGGTATGCTAATATATAAATGCTAGGTATGTTAGTAGGTAAATGCTAGGTATGTTAGTAGGTAAATACTAGGTATGCTAATAGATAAATGCTAGATATGCTAATATATAAATGCTAGGTATGCTAATGGATAAATGCTAAGTATGTTAGTAGGTAAATGCTAGGTATGTTAGTAGGTAAATGCTAGGTATGCTAATAGATACATGCTAGGTATACTAGTAGATACATGCTAGGTGTGCTAATATATAAATGCTAGGTATGCTATATGCTAGGTATGCCAATATATAAATGCTAGGTATGCTAGTAGGTGAATGCTAGGTATGCTAGAAGAAAAATGCTGGGTATGATAGTAGGTGAATGCTAGGTATGCTAGTAGGAGAACACTAGGTACATGCAGACAAAATAACTGGTGAGTGGACATGCCTATGAGGACGTCTGCTGAGGACAGGTCAACTATATTGATACAGAGCCTAGTGGACACAGAGCCTAGCGGACACCGGTCTGTCTATGTCTGGACTATGAGACGGTCTTTAGACTGGCCAGTCTTTTCTCTACTCTCCGTCACAAAATATGAATAGCACATTGACATGCTTCTGTAGCTAGAGCCCTAGAGCTCAGCCTGGTCGTATCCAAGGAAACTAGTTCTATGCTCTGCTTGGTGCCAGACTTTGGTGCCTGTTCCATTGAAGATTGTTGGAGATGCACAGAGAAGCAAAATATACAAGCCGTTTGAGGAAATATACATCAACCAATATATCAAACGTTAGCTAGTGCAACAAATTGCAGATGATTCTGACATCCGAGGTGATGACCCGTTTAAAAGGTCATAAACGAGGAGACGGCTGATCCCATTCAACTCAATGTCGGCTGAACTGAAGGTGTTGACACTTCCGCACCAATGTGTGTTCACGAGCTACACAGTGACGTGGTGACCCTTCCTTCTTTTATAGTTTCATTGGTCGTCTCAATGGACATGGCTGTCAAACAGGTCAGTACTGCCTCACACACACACACACCAACCTGCAGGCTCCTCAGACAGAGCCTCCTCTAGCGTCTCAGCCTCTACTTCTGGAGCTGGGGCGACGAAGAGGGGGATGTTAGTGACGATGAAGATGAAGATAGGGAGGGAAGGGGGTTGACAGAGGACACAGTGAAGACAATGAGTTTGGCGATTATGAATAGGGGTGTGTGTGTGTGTGTGTGTGTGTGTGTGTGTGTGTGTGTGTGTCTGTCTGTCTGTCCATCTACACACCTTCCTCCTCTGTCTCCTCTACTTCTGGTGCTGCTTCTGGAGATGATGATGAAGATGGAATTTATTATGATGGCGACGACGACGACGAAGAACAAGATGCGGAAGATGATGATGATGAATATGATCAAGACAATGATGAATATGATCAAGACGATGAAATTGAAGATGAGGTGGTGACGAAGACGGGTGAGATGATGAAGATGTGGTGAGAAGTCAAGTGGCAACGAAGATGGTGGCAATGATGAAGAGGAAAATGATATAGGATGCGGAGGACGATGTGGATGAAGAAGATTAAGAGGAAGACGAGGAATGTGTGATTACACATGCTGGTGACATTGCGTCTACTGATTAGGATGCAAGAGGGAAAGAGAGGACAGGAAGGAGGGAGTAAGAAGAGAGGAGAGGAAGGAATGGAGCGATGGAGGAAGAGGAGAGAAAGAGGAGGAAGAGGAGAGAAAGGAGAGGAAGAGGGAGAAAGAAGATAAAAAGAGGATAGAGAAAGGAGGAGAGAGGAAGAGAGAGAAAGAGGAGGAATAGGAGAGAGAAAAGGAGGAAGAGGAGAGAGGAGGAGGAGAGAGAAAGATCGACGGTCTGTGTACCTGCTTCCACCGACTCCTCTACTGGTTCTGATGAAGATGAAGTGGAAGAATGATATTGAATAAAATTTTAATTGAATTACCTATATTTATTGTAACATAATATAACGATAGGGCATACAGACCCTCATCTGCACCTTTGTTTAAAGTACAGTTTATTTCTTATATTCACATCCAATTTAATTCCCTATATGCATGTCACTGTGACAGACCAACGTGTTGTCATGGTGACGGACCAACATGTTGTCACTGTGACGGACCAACGTGTTGTCATAGTGACGGACCAACGTGTTGTCATGGTGACGGACCAACGTGTTGTCATAGTGACGGACCAACGTGTTGTCATAGTGACGGACCAACATGTCATGGTGACGGACCAACATGTTGTCATGGTGACGGACCAACATGTTGTCATAGTGACGGACCAACATGTTGTCATGGTGACGGACCAACATGTTGTCATAGTGACGGACCAACGTGTTGTCATAGTGACGGACCAACGTGTTGTCATAGTGACGGACCAACGTGTTGTCATAGTGACGGACCAACGTGTTGTCATAGTGACGGACCAACGTGTTGTCATAGTGACGGACCAACGTGTTGTCATAGTGACGGACCAACGTGTTGTCATAGTGACGGACCAACGTGTTGTCATAGTGACGGACCAACGTGTTGTCATAGTGACGGACCAACATGTTGTCATAGTGACGGACCAACATGTTGTCATAGTGACGGACCAACATGTTGTCATAGTGACATGTTGTCATAGTGACGGACCAACGTGTTGTCATGGTGACGGACCAACGTGTTGTCATGGTGACGGACCAACGTGTTGTCATGGTGACGGACCAACATGTTGTCATAGTGACGGACCAACATGTTGTCACGGTGACGGACCAACATGTTGTCATGGTGACGGACCAACGTGTTGTCATAGTGACGGACCAACATGTTGTCATAGTGACGGACCAACATGTTGTCACGGTGACGGACCAACGTGTTGTCACGGTGACGGACCAACTTGTTGTCATAGTGACGGACCAACGTGTTGTCATAGTAACGGACCAACGTGTTGTCATAGTGACGGACCAACATGTTGTCATAGTGACGGACCAACGTGTTGTCATAGTGACGGACCAACATGTTGTCATAGTGACGGACCAACGTGTTGTCATAGTGACGGACCAACGTGTTGTCATAGTGACGGACCAACGTGTTGTCATGGTGACGGACCAACGTGTTGTCATGGTGACGGACCAACATGTTGTCATGGTGACGGACCAACATGTTGTCATGGTGACGGACCAACATGTTGTCATGGTGACGGACCAACATGTTGTCATGATAACGGACCAACGTGTTGTCATAGTGACGGACCAACATGTTGTCATGGTGACGGACCAACATGGTGTCATGGTGACTGACCAACATGTTGTCATAGTGACGGACCAACATGTTGTCATAGTGACGGACCAACATGTTGTCATAGTGACGGACCAACATGTTGTCATAGTGACGGACCAACATGTTGTCATAGTGACGGACCAACATGTTGTCATAGTGACGGACCAACATGTCACGGTGACGGACCAACGTGTTGTCATGGTGACGGACCAACATGTTGTCATAGTGACGGACCAACGTGTTGTCATAGTGACGGACCAACGTGTTGTCATAGTGACGGACCAACGTGTTGTCATGGTGACAGACCAACATGTTGTCATGGTGACAGACCAACATGTTGTCATAGTGACAGACCAAAGTTCATCCTCCTTTTGCTGACCCTCGACTGAAATATATAATATATAGATTTAGTAATTTAGCTGAAGCTTTTATCCAAAGCGACTTATCTCAGCATCCACCAACATTTCAGGTCAGAAACAGCTCATTGGGTTAGGGTTAATAAAGAGGATGTTTATAACTACTATAAAACCCAGGTCAGAAACCGCTCACTGGGCTGCCTGCACACACCTTTTCTCATGGTCTTTTTTCTTCTGCCATGGAATAAACTAACAAATCTATCAAATGGACCCTTCTGGTTTGAAACCTTAACTGATCTACTAACTAGTAAACTAGGTTAGACCATCCAAATCTGTGTTTTTATTTAACTAGACCTCCCGTCTACATGTTTTAGCATTTTCCATTCACTTACATGAAACCGTTAGCATTAGCTTTCCTATACTACACCTTTGAGCTAGCTACTCATCAACTCTGATTGATACAGATGTGGACCAGGAAGAGAAGATGAACTTTACGGTCTGTCAAAACGGACACAAATCTGGTGGTCAGGCTTGTCAACAAAGAACACAAACGGATGCTCTTCATTGGAAAACAATACAAAAAACGGATCAGAGATCAGTCTGACCTTGTTTCGTGACACGTTAACATTGTAATGTCTACACACCTGACTCCTCTGTCTCTTCTGCTACCTCTGCTTCTGGTTCTACTGATGATGATGAGGAAGAGGAGCACGAAGACGTACAGTTACTGACAACACATCGACAAGACTGACAATTACAACGATCAATGTAGTTAGACGAGACGGGGAGGAGGGGGAGGGAGAGAGTGGCGTGTGTGTGTGTGGACAAACCTGCTTCCTGTGTCTCCTCTACTTCTGGTGCTGCTTCTGGAGATGAAGAAAATATTGCATTATTACATCATCATCATCACAATGATAGGATTAAGATTGATTGTGTGCGTGTGTGTGTGTGCACTCACCTTCCGTCTCTTCCGTCTCTTGTGTCTCTTCTGGAGATAAATATGAAACATATGACCAGTTTAAATGTACTGTATATACTGAAAGTACAGCATTTTAGTATACACTGTTGAAGTGGGTACACATACATATATACACACACACACCAAGAATGTCTACAGAATTAAAATGTTGTACTGATGTGTAATAATATCCCTTTAAAACACTCGGGTAAAAAATAGCAGTTTGAGTTTTTGGGAAATATAAATTCTCTTACAGTTCTACCACTCTACCCGGGTCTCTGCAGGTTTCAACAGTTCTACCACTCTACCCGGGTCTCTGCAGGTTTCAACAGTTCTACCACTCTACCCGGGTCTCTGCAGGTTTCAACAGTTCTACCACTCTACCCGGGTCTCTGCAGGTTTCAACAGTTCTACCACTCTACCCGGGTCTCTGCAGGTTTCAACAGTTCTACCACTCTACCCGGGTCTCTGCAGGTTTCAACAAGTTCAATTTAAGACTTTTTAATACCACTTAGAGCAAAACGTAATGCCAATTTCACGACCATACTAGCAAAAATAATTAAAAATAATTAACACAGAGCTCCCGGTAGCCCTGCAAGACGTAGTAGTGCCAAAACGTAGTGCCTGTAGGGTTGGGCATCGTTTGGATTTGAACGATTCTCGATTCCGATTATTTTAGGTCAGCGATGCAGTCGTGCACACACGCGGTTACACGCCGTTGTAGTAGATCACTGAGGCAGAAGTGCGCACGGATGTGCACGTGTGCACACAAAAATGCGTTCACAATTGTCACTGGACTCGTTGCGCCGTGCGGCAAGTACCCGGCCGGCACTTATCACCTAGACTTTGCATAATAATAGGATACCGATAGCATAACAACGAGAAGAGCCAAACCAAAATACAAGCCCTGTACCAATTGGTGGGGGGTTGCTTGATCTATGGTCCCGACTGGAAGGATGAGAGTTGTGCTTCAGTCTGAAGGAAACTGTCCTTCTGTAAACTAACTCTAAGTTACATTGTTAATTTAGTTTGTATTTACTTTTCTAGTTTAAGTTAATTCAATTAAAGAAATTGTAACTACAATTACATTTAAAACATTGTTATGCATAATAATAATATGTTCTGTGCGCAACCGAGGGAACATGTATGCACGTGCGCGCGCGTGCACGTGGCGTTTGGGCAGTTCCCATATTAGGACTGCACCACTGTTTGAGGTGCAGGTCACAGCTTATTTCGCAGGAGAATATATATATTTTTTTAAACATTTAATTTTTTTTCATCCTATTCACATTTTCAGTTGACTTGATACAGTTTTATTTGGTTTCTGTACTGTAACTAGGGTATTAATTAACAAAGTACAATTTTTTTTTTTTTAAGAATCTAAATGCAGATTATGTTACTTCCGGTTCCAGAACCGGAAGTTAGGAACCGGTTCCTATTAGAACCGGTTTTCGGTGCCCAACCCTAAGTGCCTGTGCAAATTATATTTACTTATACTTATATATACTTTTTAAGGCCTTAAATTGAGAATGATGAATTTAAGAAATGTTAACACAATGGCGCCCAAGCACGGATATATCCGGCTTTCGAATCCATGCTTAAAGGACCGAAGGACGGATATATCCGTGGCAAGATGTTTTGGCTTTTATTCCATTTTAATAACCTATTCAAGGTCGCCGAGCTGCACTGCAGATGTACCCTACTCTTTGAATTCGAGAAAGTGCATTACCGGCCAGATCCTCTTAGGGGCGCTATCGCGATAATGCAGTGTTCCCTGTGGCCGAAGTTGTCTTTTTTTTTTTTTGTCTCTAATGTAGTTTTCTACTCACCTGAAGCGAGCGCTATTGTCTGTTGCACGGAATACGTTTTGGATCGTGGATTTCACTATGCAATAAGGGTTATCATCAGCCAATGGACATATCGATCTACCAGATGGTGATCGATAACGGGGAAATGCTTGGGGGATCCAACCGGCTCATGGTAAGATCTTTTTCACGTAAATTACAGCCCGATCGATACGATACGATCAGCGTATGTGGCTACTTAGACGAACACGGTTATTGGTAATCAATCATAAGAAACGACGTCCCCCGCCCCCCTTCATGCATACATGCTTGCCGATCATATGCAGTTTGAGTTTTAACTGTAGCTTATGTATAACGGAAATGCCATTGGATATAACGTTAGTAGCTATTAGCCCTTTATCTAGCCTTCCAGGAAATATACTAGACCAAATGCCGTATAACGCTTATATTCACGGCGCTATAAAATGAGAACGTATTGATGGTTTATGGACTCAATTGACAATGAGAATGGACAGATAGCAATACTATAAAGTATAGATTTAGCTCTACAAACAGCCCCAAGTCTGTTTACAAATGCTGATCGTCTCTAGTGATATTAGACTCATCCCAGTGGCCGCCAATGTGTTAATACCCTGCATATAGGCCCTGTGACATCATCACAATGTTCAGTTCTAACTGGTGTAATCGTACACCTGAGGGTTCAAAGGTCAAACTTGGGCTCAACTCTTCTCCTCCTCCTCACCTTCTGCTGCTGCCTCCTCCTCCTCTGCTGCTGCCTCCTCTTCCTCTGCTGCCTCCTCTTCCTCCTCTGTTGCTGGTGCCTCTTCTTCCTCCTCTGTTGCCTCTTCCTCCTCCTCCTCTGCTGCCTCCTCTTCCTCCTCCGTTGCTGCTGCCTCTTCTTCCTCCTCCTCTGCTGCTGGTGGTGCCTCCTCTTCCTCCTCTGCTGCTGGTGCCTCCACCTCCTCCTCTACAAGTGCAGCTTCTGCTTCCACAGCCTCCTGCTCCTCCACCTCAGCGGGAGCCTCGTCAGCTTGCACCTCCTCTTCTTCAGCGGGAGCCTCGTCAGCTTGCACCTCTTCTTCTTCAGCGGGAGCCTCGTCAGCTTGCACCTCCTCTTCTTCAGCGGGAGCCTCGTCAGCTTGCACCTCCTCCTCCTCAGCAGGAGCAGACTCCTCCTCCACAGCCTCCTCCACTTGAGCCTGAATCAATAAATCAATCAGTTAATTATTTAATCAACTGTCAGATGCTGCATTCATATCATAGAAATAATGGTCAGAATGACTTGTCAGGTTGAACTGGTCTGAACCTCTTTGAACCAGGTTGAACTGGTCTGAACCAGTCTAAACTGGTCAGAAACTCTCTGAAGTCTGAACCAGTCTAAACTGGTCAGAAACTCTCTGAACCAGTCTGCACTAGGGGTGGAACAATACGTATTCTAACCGTACACCGTTATATACGACCTCCGCGGTACGGGCATGTGTGTATTGTTCGGTTATAACGTAGTTTTAAGCATTCGAACAAGAAACCAATGTATAGTAGACATAGCAATGGCAAAAAAAGTTGCCAGGCCTAATGCGAGCCAGGGAAGTCTTTAGCCCCTTCCGTGACTGCGATGTGCAAGCCAGGGGCTTTATATCCGATATATTTCGGACCCACCCCGAGCTTTTAAGCAGTGTTTGGTGGTCCAAATTAGCCTGGCTACTATGGAGCTGCGAGTGACTGCGTATTCAAAAGCCCCTGACTTGCACATCGCAGTCACGGAAGGGGCTAGGAAGTCTTGTGCTTGTAACGTGGCTTCATGTTTTCATCCACTGAGCCGTGAGGCTCAACATGCTTGTTTGGTTGAGGTCTGAACTCGCCAAATTGCCCATAAATATAGTTTTTGTGGGCATTGTCCAGTTGTTGCTGTATGTTTTTATCTGCCCAAAATTCAAGCAAGCATGAAAGCATTACAGTAATGACGTTGTGCGTCAGCAAGTTGATACAGCAAGCCTCTCCCGTGTTTTGGTACAAGCTCGTACACCACGCCCCCCGCTCCCACTGGCGCGCACCCGGAACCACCTATTTCAGCGGTCAAGGTTTGGAGCGAATCAGCGTCCCCGGGGACGGGGGGGCGTTCTCAGTAGGACGGACACACCCTTTTCTGGTGCGATCGGGCTGTGATTCAACCCCGAATGGTTAGTGAGAAAGCCCCCTAAATGAAGTTAAAAATGATGACGCCCCTTTTATTTTACCCGCAGATCTCACGGTTGTCTGTTCCCCAACCGCGGGTGACTTGACACACCGCGGGATTGCGGTGATGCGGTTATCGCGACAGCCCTACATCACACAGCCTGAAACACTCCTTCAGAGCTGCCTGCACGTCACGCAGCCTGAAACACACTACTACACAGAGCTGCCTGTCAGCGTTTCCGTTAGCCGGTAATTACCGGTATTTGACTGGCAAAATCTGTTGAAGTCCGACAAATTTAATCTCTCCGGTCATAGTGTCCGGTGAAAATAGTTCCCTCTGGGCACAGTTTGATTATTTGAATTGTATTTGGATGGGCTGGAGTTGGGTGGCCTATGCGATGAACGAAACAATCATTGCGTTTGTTGTCGTTGCTTCGCTCAGCGAGAGCTTGCTGCTGGATTTGCGGAAGGCATGCAGCTGCAGACCCACAGAACCCACCAGCTTTGCTGGCACAGTGCGGTCCCCAGACCTGGAAAGCTGCTCTGCGGGTCTGCAGCTGGATGCTTCTTGCAAACTAACTGCGGCGCTCGCGCTGATATTGTTGGACCGGCTGCTTGGTGGAGCAACGATGAAACTAATGTAATGAATCGTTCGTCGCATGGGCTATTTAATTTTGGCCTGTTTTGGTACGGTTCGGGTGGTCAAGTTGTGCTTGGAGGGAGTTGTTTTCACCGGACATTATGACCAGCACCAAGTCGTTGGGACTAGGTGGAGATATACATCACGCAAACCCACGATAATGTTGCCGTCTCTCTGCCAAATTTCTCAGTTCTTCGCTTGATATAATTAATACAAATGTCCAATATAACGGAATTCGTTAGCTCATAAATGTGATTATAACAGACTGCTGTTTATTAATGTCGGGCCGACTGCCCACAGACACAGGTCTATTTGATTTAAAGTCGGCAGCAGCACGGAGTCTCTGGACTTATTTTATTTGGAATATAATGACTGTATACGCAAAAGTAGCCTAGCTTTAAGTTAAAATATTATAAATCTACATGCCTTGAGGATGTCATTCTTTATATAGCCTGTTGTTTTTAAGCTCAATAAACTCTGACCGGAATTTCTCTGATTTGACCGGTAGATAAAAATCTACCGGACCCTGAGACCGGCAACAATTTTTTCTAACGGAAACCCTGCTGCCTGTACATCACACAGCCTGAAACACACCTTCAGAGCTGCCTGTACATCACACAGCCTGAAACACACTCCTTCAGAGCTGCCTGTACGTCAAACAGCCTGAAACACACTCCTACACAGAGCTGCCTGTACATCACACAGCCTGAAACACACTCCTTCAGAGCTGCCTGTACGTCAAACAGCCTGAAACACACTCCTACACAGAGCTGCCTGTACGTCAAACAGCCTGAAACACTCTTTCAGAGCTGCCTGTACGTCACGCAGCCTGAAACACACTCCTACACAGAGCTGCCTGTACGTCAAACAGCCTGAAACACTCTTTCAGAGCTGCCTGTACATCACACAGCCTGAAACACACTCCTTCAGAGCTGCCTGTACGTCACGCAGCCTGAAACACACTCTTACACAGAGCGGCCTGTGACTTGATTATTTTACTTGCGTTTCCCCTTTAACCTCGATCCGGCTGTATAGCCCCGCCCCCTCCACACACACACCTCCTCCTCATATCTACTGTGTCTCTCACCTCCTCTTCTACAGGAGCAGCCTCCTCCAGGACCTCTTCAGCGGCCTCCTCTTCTACGGGAGCAGCCTGAGAGAGAACAGAACACTCATTTAGAGCCGATACATACAACTATACTGACATAGTCAAGCATAGACAGAATGGTGAACTTTGAACCCCTCAGACAAATAAATAACGCACATCCTCCATTCCTTGGTGCTGAGCCAAACTGTAAAACAGTAGTACCCCCCGACATAGTCAAGCATAGACAGAATGATGAACTTTGACCCCCTGACATAGTCAAGCATAGACAGAATGGTGAACTTTGACTAACTTAACTTGATTAATGATTGGAGGGCTTTATACGTTCATTATTAAAAAAAATAATAATAATAATAATAAAAATATATACCAAAAATGTTAAACATGTTGGATTAGTCTATGTTTTCATATTGGCCCTGTCACATCGGGAAATGTCATAACACCAGATACTGTAATAACTTAAAAAACATGTTAGAACTATATAACTTATTCTAGTGTGGATTTCTCCAGATCTCATTTGGCAGAGCCTGGGGTGTGGCCAGCAGTAGCAACCCCTCCCCTATCCACTCACATCAGACCAAAACAAGAAATGTAAACAAAGTGCAATATAATACACCCCGCTGTTGATTGTACTGTAGCACTATTTTACTCTGTCCATTCTATTGCATAATTTTACTATCTATTCTATTCTACTATTCTATTATTGCACTGTATTATTTTACTCTATTGCTTTTTATTACAGGTTCAAAACGGTCTGGTATTAAACGGTGTGGGTATCAAACAAGATACTGTCAGGCTTTAAAACTGTAGAACCCAGGGCCTAGAACTGCACCCTGAGGGGCCTTTCTCACTCACCCCAATCGGTTCCGTTCCATTCCGTTCTGAGATCTGATGCGAACTCCCCCCCCCCCCCCCTCTCCCCCCTCTAGTTTGTGTACACACTCAGTCTTGGTGCGCTCTGGGTTTTGTTTACGGTTTGCGTTTTGAGCTTGTAAGCTTGCCGTAGGCGATGATGTCACGCTCAAAAATTTAAACAGGAAGAGTTTAACACACGGTGGAGGCTGGATGCAGATATAAAATAAACAAATAACCAATAAAATGAAGTTATATTTGAACCTCTGTTGTCAAGCCTTGTCAATATAACCCACACCCTTTTCTCACAAATGGATGGTGTTGTAGAGTTCGCTTTTGAGCGTTTCCCAGGGCTAACGCTAAGCTAATGCTAGTTAGCTTAGCCTAGTACTAGTCTAGTATAGCCACTGTAGCACTTATTTTTCAGCAAAGAACGTGCAATAAACAAAACGGATACATTCACTGTGTGTTCTGCCTCTCATTTGTTGATGAAACAAAACTAACATCAACCCAATTGAACACCAAAAGCGGAGTTTAGTCTCATAGGCGCTGATTTTGTTAGCTTACATGCTAACGTGAATGGAATATGCCAGTATAATAGTATAGCATTGTGGCAAACGCTAAGCTAACTGCTAACGCTAGTTAGCTTAGCCTGTTCAGCAGCTAACATTATCCCATCGCTCGTGGCAATTATATTGCATGTCATTGATCTACTGGTCGACCACGGCCGACTGGTTGGGCACCACTGGTCTAATAGAAATAAATGCATTCGAACAAGAAACCAATGTATAGACAGCATGGCAAACAAAATTGCCATGCCTAATGCGAGCCAGGGAAGTGCTGTGCTTTGTAACGCGGCTTCATGTTTTCATCCACTGAGCTGTGAGGCCCCACATGCTTGTTTTTGGTTGAGGTCTGAACTCTCAAATTGCCCATAAATATAGTTTTTTTGGGTATTGTCCAGTTGTTGCTGTGTGGTTTTATCTGCCCAAAATTCAAGCAAGCATGAAAAGCATTACAGTAACGACGGTGTGTGTGTCACGCCCCCCGCTCCCACTGGCCCGCACCCGAGACCACCCATTTCAAGCGTCCCAGGTTCAGCGGGGGGGTAGTACGAATCAGCGCCGCTTCGAACCCAAAAGGGGTGTGTCCGTCTAAGTGAGAACACTCCCCCCCCGTCCCCGGGGGCGCTGATTCGATCCCGATTGGTGAGTGAGAAAAGCCCTCAAGAGAGGGAACTGCACCCTGAGAGGGAGGTTTGCCCTGGGTGGGAGATTCAAAGGGTCAAAGTGGGTATAAAACAGGAGGGAAGACTGTCAAGTTTTAAACTGTGGATACCAAACAGAGAAGGTAAAGACGACTTTGAACTGTTGGACAGTAATCCAGAACTATTTTATTGCACTATAAAATATATATTTTTTTTTAATCTATTCTACAATTTTATTGCACTGCACTATTGCACTATTATACTCAGTCTATTTTATCTTACTCTTTTTAGTATTGTCTATTTAAAACTGAATCAAACCATAAACAGGGTGGCCTGTTGGGATGTTAGATCCTAATGTGAAAAACTGTGATTTTATATGTCTGCACTTTATGTGCTCATTTTATGCCTGTCTTTTTTCTGTTGTGAAGCACTTTGAGCTGCAGTTTCTGTATGAAAGGTGCTATACAAATAAAGTTTATTATTATAAAGAGGTTGCCGTTTGACAGCATTACAGATTCTACCTTTAAAGACTTGAATTGCCCTGATCAGGCTTTCCTTCCACAACTCTTTGTTCCTACGTCTGACAAACAACTGACCTCCTCCTCCACCTCCTCAGCGAACACCTCCTCTTCAACGGGAGCCTCCTCTACTGGGGCTGCCTCTTCCTCCTCCAGGACCTCTGGCTCCTCCTCGATCACCTGCAGAGGAAGCACAGAGTGTATCTTAATCTCATCTTTAATCTCTTGTCACAGTAACGTCCAGTACCTCAAGAACGTATGTGTTGCATTAAAGTGTTGATAACACCAATGTTATCAATATTCACAACACCCATCCCACTGTTAAACCAGCACCTCACTGTTAAACCAGCTCCTCCTCTCACTGTTAAACCAGCTGCTCCTCTCACTGTTAAACCAGCTCCTCTCACTGTTAAACCAGCTGCTCCTCCTCTCACTGTTAAACCAGCTCCTCCTCTCACTGTTAAACCAGCTCCTCCTCTCACTGTTAAACCAGCTGCTCCTCTCACTGTTAAACCAGCTCCTCCTCTCACTGTTAAACCAGCTCCTCTCACTGTTAAACCAGCTGCTCCTCCTCTCACTGTTAAACCAGCTCCTCCTCTCACTGTTAAACCAGCTCCTCCTCTCACTGTTAAACCAGCTCCTCCTCACTGTTAAACCAGCTCCTCTTACTGTTAAACCAGCTCCTCTTACTGTTAAACCAGCTCCTCTCACTGTTAAACCAGCTCCTCTCACTGTTAAACCAGCCCCTCTCACTGTTAAACCAGCTCCTGGCCAGACTACTGCTTGACCTTACTCCTAGAACCCACCTCACCCCTGCCCACTTTGACAACCTAGGATGGCTTAGAGTAGACGACGGAGTACAGCAACTTGCAATGGGCCTGGTCTACAAGATACACTACACGACCAAGGTACCCATGTACATGTCAAAATACTTCCCAAAGGTCAGTGAATACCACGATCACAACACCAGAGGGAGCTCCACACATCATGTCAAACCCAGATTCGGCTCAAACAAGGGACTAAATATGTTTCGCTATTATGCCACATCAATGTGGAACGCCCTACCCAAAGCTGTAAAGGAATGTGAATCACTACCCACTTTCAAAACCACTCTCAAAGAACACCTACGGGAGACTGCAATTCTAAACTGGCCCCTGTAAATGTCCTAACCCAACCCCCTCCAATGTACAGTAATTTACCTAGTATGGTTGTCAATATTCCAATGTACAGTTTTGCTTGTACAGTTGTACAGTGTTTCCCCCCCCCCCAACCCAACCCCACCCAACCTCCTCCAATGTACAGTTTTTACGTCAAATGTATATACTCCCTTTTCTGGACTCTTGTTGTATCACAAACAGTACTGTATTTGCAAATCTGGTATGTCATAAATGTATAGATGTAGCAGTACTGTCTATCTGTATGTCATGTATGTCATGTATGTCATATATGTTATGATGAATTGAAAATGGGGGACCCTGATGTAAATAAGACGAAAGTCTTTCTCTGGTCTGCATCCCCTTAACAATTGTGTGTATTGAGCTGTACTGTACCCATTCTGCAATCTGTTAATAAAGTTTATCAATCAATCAAAACTCTCACTGTTAAACCAGCTCCTCTCAGTTAAACCAGCTCCTCTCACCGTTAAAGCACTTCTTCTCACGTCTGAATCCCTACATAGACTGAAGACAGTGGTAGAGTCTTTAGGTTGTCCTTAGTGTGGTCTCTTGAGATAAGGAGACGGAGGTTAAGATGGCTCGGCCATGTATTGAGGATGCCCAATGAAAGGTTACCCAAAGTTGCCTTGAGATGGACCCCAGTTGGGAAGAGAAAGAGGGGTAGACCAAAGAACACCTGGCGAAGAACAGTGATGATGGAGCTAAAGGAGATGGGTCTTTCCTGGGACGAAGCGCAGGCCAAAGCACGAGACAGGATTCAGTGGCAGTGTATGATTGCGGCCTTATGCCCCAACCGGGACGAAGAGGATAAGTAAGTAAGTAGTGTGGTCTCTCCGTCTCTACCGTCAACCCACCTCTACTTCAGGCTCAGGCTCTGGCTCATCGACCTCAGGCTCAGGTTCAACCACCTCAGGCTCAGGCTCAACCACCTCAGGCTCTGGCTCAGGCTCAACCACCTCAGGCTCGGGTTCAGGCTCAAGTTCTGGAGGAGACACAGACCATCATTTCCCCAAGAGCCATATTCAACATATCAAAAAACACTAATGACAGACGGACATACAGACAGGCAGACAGAGACAGACAGAGGGTAAGAGACAGATAAGGGTGGACAGACAAATAGAGACAGGCAAATAAGGGCAGACAGACAGGTAAACAGATGAACAGAGGAACAGAGAGACAGACAGGCAGGCAGACAGATGGATAGACAGATAAACAGAGGAACAGAGAGACAGACAGGCAGGCAGACAGATGGATAGACAGATAAACAGAGGTACAGACAGGCAGGCAGGCAGACAGAGGAACATACAGACAGAGGAACAGACAGACAGGCAGGCAGACAGAGGAACAGACAGACAGAGGAACAGACAGACAGGCAGGCAGACAGAGGAACAGACAGACAGGCAGGCAGACAGAGGAACAGACAGACAGGCAGGCAGACAGAGGAACAGACAGATAGAGGAACAGACAGACAGGCAGGCAGACAGAGGAACAGACAGGCAGGCAGACAGAGGAACAGACCGATAGGCAGGCAGACAGAGGAACAGATGGAGGCAGGCAGACAAACAGATGGAGGCAGGCAGACAGAGGAACAGGCAGATAGAGGAACAGATGGAGGCAGGCAGACAGAGGAACAGACAGACAGGCAGACAGAGGAACAGACATATAGAGGAACAGATGGAGGCAGGCAGACAGAGGAACAGACAGACAGGCAGACAGAGGAACAGACAGACAGACAGGCAGGCAGACGGACCTGGTGGTGGGGCAGCTTCCTCTTCTGCTACAGCTGCTTCAATCACTTCCTCAAATACAGCTGGCTCTTCTAGAGAGAGAGAAGACACTTGAGCAAAAGCCAAAGAGTGTGTGTGTGTGTGTGTGTGTGTGTGCGTGCAAGACTGAGGCTGATGAATCTGAACACAGACTGATTCTTCAGCTACATGAAGTATTTACCTGCTAAATAAATGTATCAATCTATAATAATTTGACTATTATTACACAATAACTCAATTATTATACAATAATTTTACTATGCTGCACAGACATCCACACGTGTCAGATGGTAAGTTACATGATGGTTTAAGCCCCACCAACCCATCACTGTATGATAGAAGTCTTTTCTGATTGGCCACAATCATTTTGAGCTATATGGATCATCTCCTACATGTCTGACACTAACCAATAGTAGCCTAGTTGCAATTTCTGACTGGCCAATGGCAGCCCTTCTAGTCAGCATACGAGGGCTGGTGGCAGAGTCATCCAGCTGTGAGTATTCTGTATGTCCTTGCTATGTAATGTTTAACCAGGCCTATAGATAGCAATGGCTAGCTAGCTTGCTCACAGCTAGTATGCATGTAATATTTAACCATGGATATAGATAGCAAGGGCTAGCTAGCTTGCTCACAGCTAATATGTAATGTTTAACCATGGATATAGATAGCAAGGGCTAGCTAGCTTGCTCACAGCTAGTATGTATGTAATGTTTAACCATAGATATAGATAGCAAGGGCTAGCTAGCTTTCTCACAGCTAGTATGTATGTAATGTTTAACCATGGATATAGATAGCAAGGGCTAGCTAGCCTGCTCACAGCTAGTAATTTGGCCATATTCACAAGGCAGCCATTTTGTTCTTATGTCATGCTTAGGTTGGGATTCCTTTTCAACCCGTCCAATATTAAGGGGAATATTCTACACTTTTTGCCTGACCCATTTCCTGCACAAAAATACTGTCAACCTCATTAGCTAATGTACAACTGCCTGTGCTCTCCTTAAATGTGTGTCTGACTCATACTTTGTTATTGTGACGTCTGTCTCATGTTTTATAGACCAACCTTGTTGTATGTTATTATAAATGTTATAATGCATCATTGTGTTTTATAGACCAACCTGGTTGTATGTTATTATAAATATTATAATGTATCATGTTTTATAGACCAACCTGGTTGTATGTTATTATAATGTATCATTATGTTTTATAGACCAACCTGGTTATATGTTATTATAATGTCTGTTTTATAGACCAACCTGGTTGTATGTTATTTAGGGCTGACCTTCGATTTTTTTTGGAATTCGAAGCTTCTGGGCAGAGATTCGTTTTTAATTCGAAGCTTCGAAATTAAAAATTAAAAATTAATAAAAAAAAGTTTAATAATTTTTTTTTTATGTTGTGGGACTTGTACAGCATTTTGTTCAACTTTGTCAGTGCTGTAAAGTTTAAACCTTTTTAAATCTTAGACAAACTAAACACTTTGCTTCCATGAAATATTGTAAGCAGTCATTTGAGGCTTTATAAAAGCAGCACAATGAACACAAATCTGTCAGTGCCGAGTCCGACCTCATCTTAAATAACAAACAGCATTGCTTGTTGTAGTTAACAAAGAGAGGCAGAGTTGATTTAGCAAAAAATTAAAAAAATTCGATCCCATGCCCATCGAACGAAGCTCCGAAGCTTCGAAGTATTTAAGACAGCCCTAATGTTATTATAATGTATCATTATGTTTTATAAACCAACCTGGTTGTATGTTATTATGTTATTATAATTAATCATTGTTTTATAGACCAATCTGGTTGTCAGTTGAGCTCATATGAAACTGAAGGTCTCTGAATATCTGACTGACTTTATAGTCAGTTTATATCTCTGTAATTATGATTAAATCATTCAAATGCACCCATGTGTGTGTGAGCGAGCATGCATGTGTGTGAGTGAGTTACCTTCCTCCACGGGCTCGAAGACCTCCTCCAGGGGGGTAGCGGCGTCTCTGGGCGGAACCACCACCGTGGCCTTCTCCTTCAGTCCTACACGGAACCACGCACACGCTCGTTGGCATGACAACACACAACAACCAGGAAGCTACCGGGCCTCGGTAGGAGCAAGGCACCGTGGGAGAAGTAACTGGCCAGTAACAACGGTCAGCTGTAGCCGGGCGGGGTTTACTACGTTAGCTTGGACTATAGGGACACACCATCGCCAATACGGATTCCATAATGAGTATTAAGGTGCTGTAAGTGGTATTCTTGTGTTAGAATAAGCGTTCAGTAGCTCTACATTTCGACAGCCATCACTGATGCACAGTGTCTGGCCAGTAACATGAGTCTCCCAGTCCCTCCGCTCTGCAGTAAACACAAAATACATTTGCTGGTATCCCTTCCCACTTTATCCAATCAGGAGAGAGAACCCTAGATATTTTTTACTTATTTCAATAAATCTTGCCAAGCCAAACTTGCTTACTGCACTGGTAGATTATCTTACTTGTTTCAAGGACACATTTGCTTGAAACCTTTTTTTGCAGTGTAGAGGATACCAGGAAATGTATTTTGTGTTTACTGCAGAGCGGAGGGACTGAGAGACCCATGTTACTGACCACACGCACACTCTATATCAGTGATGGCTGTCAGAATGTAGTTATTATTTTAACATTTAACAAGAACAATACCACTCACAGCTCCTTTCATCTTTAAATATAGTCAACACAACCAAGTGTCCTAAACCCCACCCGTCTGAACCTAAACCCCACCCGTCTGCTACTTAACCCTTTCACTACCACACTACCAAATGGTTAACCGTTTCACTGCGACACGACAAAGGGTTAACCTGTGTGGTAGTGAAAGGTTAACCTTCTGTAGTGTGGTAGTGAAAGGGTTAAAGCAGTTTAAAACAAACTGCAGCAATTGGCTGCAGATACTAATTTGTTGTGGTCGCGATAAAACCGTATGTAATAATAATGATCTGTGTTCAGCCTTGAAGATGCAGTCCAGCGGAACATAAGTGTAGGAAATAGCAGTTGAGAACACAGTATAATAATAATAACAATAATAATACATGTTTCACAACAAAACATGGACACAGAAATGACAGAAACAGACGTGGGTTTTCTTTTGCTGTTGGACTCGTTCAGGTGGATGTTATGGAGGCAGTTGTCCTGGTTCGGTTCGGTCTAGTTTGGCTAAAAGGCTGCTTTTACACAGGAAGGCAGAATAACTGCCCCTCTGCTCGGTGTAGAAACACAGCCTTACTGTAAGCTTGGTTTTATTAGCAAACAGGACATTAGTGAGATCTGTGGCCGTGGCCCGACCTCAGGAGACGGCGACAGAGGGGGAGACGGACAGAGAGAAAGCTCAGAGACAGAGAGACAGAGCTTGGAGACAGAGACAAAAGAGAGAGCTCAGAGACAGATGGAGAGAGAGAGACAGAGAGTGCTCAGAGACAGAGAGAGACAGAGAGAGAGCTCGGAGACTGAGAGAGAGACAGAGCTCAGAGACAGAGACGGAGAGAGAGACAGAGACGGAGAGGGCGACGGAGAGGGCGACAGAGAGAGCTCAGAGACAGAAAGCTTAGAGACAGAGGGTGAGAGGAACAGGTGAAGGAGAAATGTTGTGCGTTTCTTCTCCTTCGTGCCTCATATTCGTTTATCATTGCAGGATGGATAGAACATCTACTAGAACATTGATCCTAGAAGGAAGAGCGCAAATTAATTTGAAATAAAGTTCTCTCATGTACCCCCCCACCCACACAATCTGATCTCATAAGCCAGTGAAAATTACGTGCACACTTAAAAAACAGGAAACCTACAAGGATCCAGCAAATTTATTGACAAAGGAGGAACGGTACACACAGTCATAGTGTCGCGGAGACCCGAGAGAATCTCTTTTGTCACGTCTCCCTACAGAACGAGTCGTACATCACACCACAAAGAACGCTAGAACCTACGGCGGCTGGTTCTTCCAGTCCAGTCAAATCTGAATTACAACAGTACTGTACAACACACCTTAAATACTTCAAAGCTTGTGGACATCTTGCATGATCACCCTCTCCCCAACTCTCCTCCCTCCCCCCTCCCCATCTCTCCTCTCATCCCTCCCCCCTCCTCATCTCTCCTCTGCATTCATACCTTTTCCAGAATAGAATCCATTTCATGTGAGACACAGGAGTTGGTTTACATATGTATGTACTATGGTTTCGAATGGGCTGAAAATGGCTTCCCTGCCCCTCTTAGAGGGGTTTCCCACCCCAGCAGCCAGGGGCAGCTCAGAGGACCCCCGCTCCCTGGGGAGGGGGGGAATGATCTTTCACTTCCTGCGTGACCAGGGTTGTTACATCATCAAGTACAGGTATGACCCATGACCTCATTTCCTGCCCGATTTGTCTGGTTTCTCCCTTCCTCTTCTACCCCTCTCCCTCCCCTTGTCCTCCTTCTCTCCTCTCTTTCCCTCCCCCTCTTTTTTCTCCCCTTTCTTCCCCTCCCCCTCCTTTTTCTCCTCTTTCTTCCCCTCCCCCTCCTTTTTCTCCTCTTTCTTCCCCTCCCCCTCCTTTTTCTCCTCTTTCTTCCCTCCCTCCTCCTCCCCTTCCGCATCCTCCTCCTCCTCCTTCTCTCGTTTCTCCTTCTCCTTCTTCTTCCTGAGTTTCTCCAGGGCTTTCTCCATCTCCTCCCTCTCCATTTGCTCCTCCTCCTCCCTCATCCTGGCGGCTACCCTCTCCTTAGCCCTGGCTGCCACCTCCTCTCTCCTCAGCCCCAGGGCCTTCTCGTCCTCCTCCCTGGCCAGGATGAGTCTGACCTCGGCCAGGGCCAGCTTGGCGATCTTCTTGGCCTCCACGCGTTCATGGATGATAGTCAGCTGCTGCTTCAGGGCCTCCCGGAGTTTCCAGCCCACGTCTTTGGTCAGAGGGTCTGGTGTGGATGGACAGTTTGGTTTTAGACCGCTTTAAGTCAGTTCAGACCGGTTTAGTGGGAGGAAGGCCATGCAACTCTAAGCTCCAGGCAGTTAAGGGGATATTTAGTAGGAGTATGGGGGGGGGGGGGGATCCATACACATGTTCTACCAATTCTCAAAATCGATTCATATTCAAGTGTTTCAGTCACGTAATAATAACGTTTGTTTTGAATTTTGTCTGGCCTAAAAACGATAAATTAGGGATAGTCACTGGTGGGAACTATTCGAATACTAATCGAAAATCCACGTCAACGTATGGGTTTGTTTTTACTTAATAGCAAACGAGAGATAATCCAACAAACGAGCCAAGTGGCTGCCGTCATTGCCAACAGCTAACGCTAGCGGACCAGGCTAGTGTATTTCCGGGAAACAAAAGCATTCATTCTGAACATTACATCACTGATGCTTGAAATGTATGCGCTTAGTGAAACATGGCAAACGTACAAAACATTGCTGCTACCGTGTAACGAGATTGTTATGCTACCTGGCTAGGTAGCGAGCTGTACGCAGCATGCTGTTCAGCCAACAGTTGATAGGGTCCCCTCTCGATACACTACACAGTGTAGTCGCCGGTAAAAACAAGGGGAAATATATTTTTTGAGACAACTTGCACATAAAAACTATTAAGATCTAAAAAAATATATATATATATAATTTTCTTTTTTTAGATTATTTTTAGCATGTATTGCTTTTCATGATCAGACATGACCGACAGAGGAGGAGAGGTTGAACAGGAGAAGAGGCGGGGAAGACATGCGACAAATGTCACCGGGAGCGGGAGGCGAACCCGGGACGGCCGTGTTAAAAGAAATATATCTAACGAATATTCTAAAATGGATGCCCATCCCTACTAGAAATCATTTAGCTCTAAATCCTACAGATGGCGCTATGTTACCAGGCCTGTTTCTGGATAGACCCGTTTGCCGTGAGCAAGACGTACAGTGGACGAGTATACGTGGCTTATTTATGACCAGGGGGCGCAGACAGGCGGTGGAGGACGATAAGTAGCTAAACTACGTTAAGCCAGCTTCATCTTCAACGAAGGCAAGCGGCCTAAGAAGGACACACTTTGGATTTTATAATCTCCCGAGGAAGGAGCTTGATAATACCTCATTTATACTCAAGACGCCAAAGTGGTTGCGAAGGTTGCGGTGAGCCTATCGACGACGCCTACATGCAGCTGGTGAGCTGGCGTGGACAGCACAGAGCTGTGATTGGCCGCTGCCCTGGGCCGTGTACGCGTTCCTCTGACGTACTTCCGTATTTACTATTAATCATCTCAGGAGCTCGGTCGGAGCATTCCATCATCGATCGTGATTAACTACATTACAAACATGGACCAAACCGAAGAAAGATTGGCAGAGGAAGTCCCAAAATATAGCTTTTTGTACAACGAAACGCAGCCACCTAGTGGTTCGGCGGTGTACAGCGACCCACACATTGAACTGATGTGGAAGTATGTCGGTCTAGCTCCCACGCGCAAATGATCGGTGACAGCCGACGTTGAAGCATATCTCAGCCTAAAGACTCACGCAATATGCAAGCTACGCAAGGTGGTCCAGGTGATTAAACTGAGTAACCTATATGTACTACAGTAACTCACCACACAGCAAAGCTTTAGTACCATGTTCTCAGAAATCACACATTCTCATCCTCACATTAGTGTTCTGCAGTGCCTAAAATTTTATAAAACAATATGAATTAGCCATGAATTATCACATATAATAGTCTAGTCTATATTTCTGTTAATGTCCGTCTGTTAGTCAACACCAGCGTTATTCACACAGACCGAACAGAATAAATTATTATGACTTGAAACCATTCATATTACTTCTAATAGGATGTGCCATTAGAATACATTTTAATATTTATCCCACTACAACCCAAAGCATGACTGAAGCCAAACAACCTCTTCACGTCAAACCAAATACATTTACTTTGTTAACTCTTTAGTCAATAATACCTCAACCTTATTAGTTGAAGTATATAGTGAACTTTACACCATGAGCAACATTTCCCTGGCGATGGATTAAGCCTAGATCACTGGGCCATGCAGCAGGCAGACCGGTACCTGGCGTAGCTGCTTTCCTCGACGCCTCGGTCGGCTTCTCATCTGATGTTACAGAGACAGAACAGTTAACACACTGGAACTACACTAAAGAGTATCCATTCATCCACTCACAAAACCACATCATATCCATCCACAGAATCACAGCATTTCAAGGCAAAGCTATGGCCACTCCCTGTACCAGGTGAGTGAAATGGCCAACATCAAAGGTAGCAAATAGACCCACCTCTATAGGAGACATGCTCCAGTTGTAGCAAACTAATGTTAGCTAGCTAAACAACTTAGCAGACAGGCCATTTGTATAGAGACATGCTTCAGTTGTAGCCAACCAATGTTAGCTAAACAACTTAGCAGACAGATAATTTGTATAGGAGACATGCTCCAGTTGTGGCCAACTAATGTTAGCTAGCTAAACAACTTAGCAGACAGACCATTTGTATAGCATACAAGCTCCATTGGTAACCAACTAGCTAGCTATGCAAACTAGCAGACAGACAAATAGACAGCCAGAACAGAAAGTGGTTTTCCTACTAGGGATAAATGATGCCAGATCTTTTAAAATTACATTTAAAGCAAACAAACAAATTACAGCTTAAAGCTACCACAGCAACTAACAGACCAGCCCCGTCAAGACAGCTCTGGTCATTTCTCACATGTATGAAGCTAGCGTACTACAGACCATTTACACAGCAGTGACAGTAGCTAGTGTGCCAGACCAGCCCACCTACACAGGTCCAGAGCAGCTGCTCTCATGGCTGCCAGGAAGACCTCCGGTGCTGCTGGTCTTAATAGCTGGCCTCTCCTCCTCAACCTATACCCTGGAGAATCTGAGTCGACTGGGGAGGAAGACATATTTACACAATACATGGGGGTTGATGTAAATAGAGGATCACTGGACATAAAAAGGTAGCTAGCCATACAAAAACATTTAAATACATTTATGTAAAATATATATATATGGGGGGCAGGTGGCGCACGGAGATTACGTTCGTCACCAACACCGGGAGACACTAGGATTCGCCTGTTCGAATCCAGCTCCCGGCGTTGCTATCAGCTTGGCTGTCCTCTCACGCTGATACAATTGGCTGTATCAGGGGGTGGGAAGCTGAAGGGTGGGTCCTGGGCGTTGTGGACAGCGACCCCTACAGTTCGGTCGGGGCGCCTGCTCAGCGAGGGTTGGATCTGAGGAGAGATAGTGTGGCCTCCCACACGCTACACTCTCCCCGGTGAGAACCTGCGCGGCCAGGTTGGCCTGCCCCAGGCTGCACATGCGTCGGAGGAAAGCATGCGACAGTCTCCGGTCTCCCGGACCAACAGTAGGGGAAAGTACGCAACAACCAGGAAGGGTGGGATGGGAGAAAAATCGGGAAAAAGGAGGGGAAGAAAGATTAAAAAAAAATATATATATATATATATTTTTTTTTCTCTTTTTTTTTTTTAAACGAGGTCAGAACAATCACAATGATATGTTGCTTGCAACTGCTTGTCTCATAGCATTTAGCTACTGATATAGGGGAGCCTGCTAGCTAGCCATGTAACAGAGATATACTGTAGGAGGGCCTGCTAGCTAGCCATGCAACAGAGATATAGGAGGACCTACTAGCTAGCCATGTAACAGAGATATAAGAGGACCTGCTAGCTAGCCATGTAACAGAGATATAAGAGGACCTGCTAGCTAGCCATGCGGCTGTACTGACACATTGGCTGCTCCATTGTTGTGACGGCACTATTTAAAGCAAGACAGTTAGAATTATGGCCTCTCTTCTGAGGAAAGGCTTATAGAAGCCCATGTCCTCAAGTGAAAATATAGCCCATCTGCCCTGTAGCAGCTAGCATGCTATAATTCCAGACAGTGTAGAGCTAAGAGCCAGGAATCCGTCATCCACGGTTTTATTTGCTGAACATCTCTAGCTTGGATACACACCAGGAAACGGTTGTTTGAAGATGACTCCAAATGTCTGAACTAGCTGAGAGGCTGATTATCCTCCTACAATAAAGAGTGGAGACAACACTTAGAGAAATCAGACACTTCAGGCAGAGCAGACCACTATGATGGTTACACCAGACAGACAGGGGGGGTTCAGAAACACCAAACACCCCCATATCCCCAACTGATTCCAAACGAACACCAACATCCATCACCATCAAAAAACCAACAACTGACATTCCATAATATGCAAGAAATAAGTGCAAAACACCAAACCAAACAATTTTTCAGTTAGAATGAAAATCCAAACCAGTCATCTCAAACTCAAAATTCGAAACACTGGATTAACGGGGGAATGTACACAGGCATCTTTGCAGCCGGTGTACATTGCAAAATATGCCCATTCCCAGTTAGAAATCAAAGACACCCGATCATCACCTCAATCAGAATGAAGAGGGAAAAGTCTCATAACACATGCCTGTTAAATGTCAGAGTACACAACGTGCCATCGAGAAGAGCCCCGCCTTCTCCCATCGACAGTAGCCACGCCCCCTTTCCCATCGACAGTAGCCCCGCCCCTCTCCCATCGACAGTAGCCCCGCCCCTCCCATCAACAGTAGCCTCGCCCCCTCCCATCGACAGTAGCCTCGCCCCCTCCCATCGACAGGAGCCTCGCCCCTCCCATCGACAGTAGCCCTGCCCTCTCCCATCGACAGTAGCCCCGCCCTCTCCCATCGACAGTAGCCCCGCCCTCTACCATCAACAGTAGCCCCGCCCTCTCCCACTGTACTGCACCCAGGATGCAATTATGATGACTTTAGTAATGCATATGGTCACCGTATCACAGAGAGTTGTGACACCTATAGTGATAGGAGAAACCAAACATGTGCCTTAAGATTTCCTGTTAAAAGGCTTCTTCCTCTGGTTCTACATTATACAGCTTAGCAATCTTATGATTGTGATTGGTTTAAAGAAACACAAACAAGGCAGAGCTGGAATGATAACCGGTTCAGCCAGACCTATCTGCGGTGCTGGCACAGCGGTGATGTGGTGTGTGGAGAGATGTGGCTACGTGAGACTAAGTGGTTACTGACTCTAGGTCAGTAGTTGCACAGTGCTGATGTGGTGTGTGGAGAGAGATGTGGCTACGTGAGACTAAGTGGTTACCGACTCTAGGTCAGTAGTTGCACAGTGCTGATGTGGTGTGTGGAGAGAGATGTGGCTACGTGAGACTAAGTGGTTACTGACTCTAGGTCAGTAGTTGCACAGTGCTGATGTGGTGTGTGTGGAGAGAGATGTGGCTAGGTGAGACTAAGTGGTTACTGACTCTAGGTCAGTAGTTAGTTACCGGTGTGCTTGGTGTAAAGCTGCTCTGAATAGATGCAATCAACTAAAACCATACATGTAAATGTAAGGGACATTTAAAAATAATAATAAAAAAGGTGTCAAGTAACCATTTGGCTCATCGCTCCCCTGAGCTGAAATACCATCAACACTCAGTCAGGATGGCTCTGCTCATGGTCCATCAAGCCCAACAACCTGCAGCAGCTCTGGGCTGCTTTTAACTGTGTGGGAACCTCAACATGTAATAAGAATATAAACACACCGACATCTCGTACTGCTAGTCAACCTGACTGGAGAAGGAGGGAGGATGACTCAGCTGGTCCTGCTGGGTTCACTACTCTGACCTACGACCTGATTCTACACCCTGACCTATGACCTGATTCTACACATACCGACAGAGAGGAGTGTAACAGAAGTAGAGAGAAAGGGAAACGGGGCAAAAGAGAGGCAATTGACCAACGGATAAGACAAAGAAAGAACCTGACGGGGGGCAGAGGGAGATTCATATAGTTGTGTAGACTAGCTATGGAGTAGTTGTGTAGACTAGCTGTGGAGTAGTTGTGTAGACTAGCAGTATTCTAGATGTGTACTAGCAGTATTCTAGATGTGTACACTAGCAGTATGTATGTTGTACGGTCACTGTAAGTCAAGCTACCGTATGAAGGTTTAAAGTCTCTCTCCTGTAATAAGAACTGGAATGTGATCCAGCCGCAGGCAAGCCTGGCCGGTTCCTACACAAACACACACCTATGTGTCATCCTTCAGTCATCTAGAGCTAACCAGTAACCTGCATTTTCTTAAGTCATGAAAGGCTTTCTGCTCTCACAGCGAGGGCTTAGTTTAGACTGAAAATACACAAACAAATATAATATACACACAGGCTTGTCAAATTGTCATTTAAGAAATGAAAAAAATATAAGTTTTAGCCTCACCTTAAAGGTGGAGATGAAGGAGTTAAGGTAGAGTTAAAGGTGGAGATGAAGGAGTAAAAGGTAGAGATGAAGGAGTTAAAGGTAGAGTTAAAGGTGGAGATGAAGGAGTTAAGGTAGTTAAAGGTGGAGATGAAGGAGTAAAAGGTGGAGATGAAGGAGTTAAGGTAGTTAAAGGTGGAGATGAAGGAGTAAAAGGTGGAGATGAAGGAGTTAAGGTAGAGTTAAAGGTGGAGATGAAGGAGTTAAAGGTGGAGATGAAGGAGTTAAGGTGGAGATGAAGGAGTTAAGGTAGAGTTAAAGGTGGAGATGAAGGAGTAAAAGGTGGAGATGAAGGAGTTAAGGTAGAGTTAAAGGTGGAGATGAAGGAGTTAAGGTGGAGATGAAGGAGTTAAGGTAGAGTTAAAGGTGGAGATGAAGGAGTAAAAGGTGGAGATGAAGGAGTTAAGGTAGAGTTAAAGGTGGAGATGAAGGAGTTAAAGGTGGAGATGAAGGAGTTAAGGTGGAGATGAAGGAGTTAAGGTAGAGTTAAAGGTGGAGATGAAGGAGTAAAAGGTAGAGTTAAAGGTGGAGATGAAGGAGTAAAAGGTGGAGATGAAGGAGTTAAGGTAGAGTTAAAGGTGGAGATGAAGGAGTTAAAGGTGGAGATGAAGGAGTTAAGGTAGAGTTAAAGGTGGAGATGAAGGAGTAAAAGGTAGAGTTAAAGGTGGAGATGAAGGAGTAAAAGGTGGAGATGAAGGAGTTAAGGTAGAGTTAAAGGTGGAGATGAAGGAGTTAAAGGTGGAGATGAAGGAGTTAAGGTAGAGTTAAAGGTGGAGATGAAGGAGTTAAGGTAGAGTTAAAGGTGGAGATGAAGGAGTAAAAGGTAGAGTTAAAGGTGGAGATGAAGGAGTTAAAGGTGGAGATGAAGGAGTTAAGGTAGAGTTAAAGGTGGAGATGAAGGAGTAAAAGGTAGAGTTAAAGGTGGAGATGAAGGAGTAAAAGGTGGAGATGAAGGAGTAAAAGGTGGAGATGAAGGAGTTAAGGTAGAGTTAAAGGTGGAGATGAAGGAGTTAAAGGTGGAGATGAAGGAGTTAAGGTAGAGTTAAAGGTGGAGATGAAGGAGTAAAAGGTGGAGATGAAGGAGTTAAGGTAGAGTTAAAGGTGGAGATGAAGGAGTTAAAGGTGGAGATGAAGGAGTTAAAGGTAGAGTTAAAGGTGGAGATGAAGGAGTTAAAGGTGGAGATGAAGGAGTTAAAGGTAGAGTTAAAGGTGGAGATGAAGGAGTTAAAGGTGGAGATGAAGGAGTTAAGGTAGAGTTAAAGGTGGAGATGAAGGAGTAAAAGGTGGAGATGAAGGAGTTAAGGTAGAGTTAAAGGTGGAGATGAAGGAGTTAAAGGTGGAGATGAAGGAGTTAAGGT
Organism: Notolepis coatsorum; assembly: GCF_963971535.1. NCBI lineage: Eukaryota > Metazoa > Chordata > Actinopteri > Aulopiformes > Paralepididae > Notolepis > Notolepis coatsorum. Next base: position 33,833,131 of record NC_140177.1, on the reverse strand, counting down.
AGAGTTAAAGGTGGAGATGAAGGAGTTAAAGGTGGAGATGAAGGAGTTAAGGTAGAGTTAAAGGTGGAGATGAAGGAGTAAAAGGTAGAGTTAAAGGTGGAGATGAAGGAGTAAAAGGTGGAGATGAAGGAGTAAAAGGTGGAGATGAAGGAGTTAAGGTAGAGTTAAAGGTGGAGATGAAGGAGTTAAAGGTAGAGTTAAAGGTGGAGATGAAGGAGTTAAAGGTGGAGATGAAGGAGTTAAGGTAGAGTTAAAGGTGGAGATGAAGGAGTAAAAGGTAGAGTTAAAGGTGGAGATGAAGGAGTAAAAGGTGGAGATGAAGGAGTAAAAGGTGGAGATGAAGGAGTTAAGGTAGAGTTAAAGGTGGAGATGAAGGAGTTAAAGGTGGAGATGAAGGAGTTAAGGTAGAGTTAAAGGTGGAGATGAAGGAGTAAAAGGTGGAGATGAAGGAGTTAAGGTAGAGTTAAAGGTGGAGATGAAGGAGTTAAAGGTGGAGATGAAGGAGTTAAAGGTAGAGTTAAAGGTGGAGATGAAGGAGTTAAAGGTGGAGATGAAGGAGTTAAAGGTAGAGTTAAAGGTGGAGATGAAGGAGTTAAAGGTGGAGATGAAGGAGTTAAGGTAGAGTTAAAGGTGGAGATGAAGGAGTTAAGGTAGAGTTAAAGGTGGAGATGAAGGAGTAAAAGGTGGAGATGAAGGAGTTAAGGTAGAGTTAAAGGTGGAGATGAAGGAGTAAAAGGTGGAGATGAAGGAGTTAAGGTAGAGTTAAAGGTGGAGATGAAGGAGTTAAAGGTGGAGATGAAGGAGTTAAGGTAGAGTTAAAGGTGGAGATGAAGGAGTTAAAGGTGGAGATGAAGGAGTTAAGGTAGAGTTAAAGGTGGAGATGAAGGAGTAAAAGGTAGAGTTAAAGGTGGAGATGAAGGAGTAAAAGGTGGAGATGAAGGAGTAAAAGGTGGAGATGAAGGAGTTAAGGTAGAGTTAAAGGTGGAGATGAAGGAGTTAAAGGTGGAGATGAAGGAGTTAAAGGTGGAGATGAAGGAGTTAAAGGTAGAGTTAAAGGTGGAGATGAAGGAGTTAAAGGTGGAGATGAAGGAGTTAAGGTAGAGTTAAAGGTGGAGATGAAGGAGTTAAAGGTGGAGATGAAGGAGTTAAAGGTAGAGTTAAAGGTGGAGATGAAGGAGTTAAAGGTGGAGATGAAGGAGTTAAGGTGGAGATGAAGGAGTTAAGGTAGAGTTAAAGGTGGAGATGAAGGAGTAAAAGGTAGAGTTAAAGGTGGAGATGAAGGAGTAAAAGGTGGAGATGAAGGAGTAAAAGGTGGAGATGAAGGAGTTAAGGTAGAGTTAAAGGTGGAGATGAAGGAGTTAAAGGTGGAGATGAAGGAGTAAAAGGTGGAGATGAAGGAGTTAAAGGTGGAGATGAAGGAGTTAAAGGTGGAGATGAAGGAGTAAAAGGTGGAGATGAAGGAGTTAAGGTAGAGTTAAAGATGGAGATGAAGGAGTTAAAGGTGGAGATGAAGGAGTAAAAGGTGGAGATGAAGGAGTTAAGGTAGAGTTAAAGGTGGAGATGAAGGAGTTAAAGGTGGAGATGAAGGAGTTATGGTAGAGTTAAAGGTGGAGATGAAGGAGTAAAAGGTGGAGATGAAGGAGTTAAGGTAGAGTTAAAGGTGGAGATGAAGGAGTAAAAGGTGGAGATGAAGGAGTTAAGGTAGAGTAAAAGGTGGAGATGAAGGAGTTAAGGTAGAGTTAAAGGTGGAGATGCTTTATAAACAGCCGTCTGAAACGCATCTTTGGGATCCGGTGGCCAAACAAAATCAAGAATGAGGAACTATGGCTGAAAGGAAGACAGGAACCAGTGGAGAAGCAGATCCTGAGACAAAAGTGGGGATGGATAGGATGGACACTTTGAGGAAACCGGCTACCAGTACTACACGACAGACTTGGAATCCCCAGGGGAAACGGAAGAGAGGGCGGCCTAAGAACACCTGGAGGCGGGACACTGAGGCGGAGCTCAAGAGACAAGGAACTAGCTGGGGGGAGGCAGAAAGGACAGCCCAAAGCCGTGTTGGATGGAGAAAAGTCGTAGATGGCCTATGCTCCATTGGGAGCGATGGGCCTAAGTAAGTAAGTAAAGGTGGAGATGAAGGAGTTAAGGTGGAGATGAAGGAGTTAAGGTGGAGATGAAAGAGTTAAAGGTGGAGATGAAGGAGTTAAAGGTGGAGATGAAGGAGTTAAAGGTGGAGATGAAGGAGTTAAGGTGGAGATGAAGGAGTTAAAGGTGGAGATGAAGGGGTTAAAGGTGGAGTAGAGATGAAGAAGCTGTGATGGAAAATGAACATCAACTTCTACCAACTGAGGAATAATATTAATACAAGCAATAAACAATAAAGATGAAAGGAGGTTAGTACCTCGAGTCACTAACAACCCGGAATGCACAAAACCTGCAAACCCATTTAAAAAAAAGTTTAGAAACAAACGATTCTAGCAGTTTATGAATGTCAAGATATTATTTATTATAAAACGACAGCCAACCATAACACTGATATGTTCAGTCTGCGGTTATCTTCAACATGACCTCGTCACATCTGGGGAGATGTTTCCGTATTTGGCACTTAAGTTAATGACATGACACAGACACTGACATGCTAACAGCGCTAATCCATTTCTAACAGCGCCGAAGAACTCATTTAGACATGCCTTCCCCCGTGATGCAACAAGAGTCCAGTGGACAAACTAATTCTAAATGTCAGTTTTTTCTTAAAAAAGTACAAATACATGCCGATATTCCAGTTGTACAGTGTGCATTTCAAAGATGAGCTTTTAAGACATGCAGCAGAGTAGACTAAAAGAGGACACGAGTAGACAGAGGACAGGAGTAGACAGAGAGAGGACATGAGTAGACAGAGAGAGGACAGGAGTAGACAGAGAGAGGACAGGAGTAGACAGAGAGAGGACAGGAGTAGACAGAGAGAGGACAGGAGTAGACAAAGAGAGGACAGGAGTAGACAAAGAGAGGACAGGAGTAGACAAAGAGAGGACAGGAGTAGACAAAGAGAAGACAGGAAGCCAAGCCATTGTCCCAGTGATGCTGGTCTTTGTATAATGTTGGTCACAACAGTTAAAGAATAAACTATTTTAAGAAAAAGGACATCTCCTGAGGGGAAAGTATTTGTCCCAACAAAGGAGACGTCTGTCCAAGGTGGCATCTCCGAGACGTCCTTGCGGTTTCCATTTCCCTCCAGAACTGGTGGATTTCTCCTCATTTAAGATTTTGTCCAGCAGTAACTCCTCTAGTATCAGAATGTGGTTTTAAAAACGGTCAGAAACACGTTCATCGAGAGCTTCGTTGAGGTCAAGCAAGTCAACCAACGAGTTCACCTGCACTACATTATCTGTGAGACTCCACTATTCCCATTGTGTCGATGGCACATCCCATTTACAACAGCCAGGATAGGGTCATATCCCGACTAGAACTGCACACACACACGATACTGTTTACTGCTGGGTTTTACAGTCAGTTTATGTTTTAATATTAATATTTAAAATGATATTAGTCAAACCTCGTATCCATGTAAACCACTCCAGGGACATTAGCCGACATCCAGAGAGTAGATCCACACATTCTGATCATTACCATGGGAGTAAGCGTGGAATAGTAGAGTATCATAAATGATATATGAATATTAATGTGCATCGTCAGGGGGGGGGGGGGTCTTCAGCCATAGATGGACAGACACATTCCTGGTCCTAGCCGTCAGCACTGTGCCCTGAGAGGAGGGGTTAATGTATCCAGAACCCAGAGTGGCCCCCGAGTCGAACTAGAGGACCTACAGGACTCTGGAGGCTACTGGTTGTGGAGACCCACTATGACGATCTTCTGCCCCTGATCTCCGCTCTCCTTCGCTCTCCTCAGCCTCGCCGCCTGCTCGTCTTCATCATCATCCTCATCATCCTCATCCTCCAGAGCGCCTCCTCTTGCTGTACCGCGCTCCTCCTCTAGGGGATCCAGAGGGTTTATCAGACCGTACAGGAAAGTGAAGAAGCCGTTTAGCCAATCAGAGCTGCCCTCCTCCACCTCGGCTAACCAATCCAGAACCTCCGACCCAGCCTGAGCTCCGCCCCCACTAAGGCCTACGCAGACAGGGGGGGGGGGGGGGGGGGGGGGGGGGGAGGGGTGAAGACAAAAAGAGAGGAAGGGGAGAGAAAGAGAAGGTAGAGATAGAGAAAAGAAGAGTAGAAGAATATGACAAAAAGGGAGGATGAAGTAGAGGGCGTGGTAGTAAGATTAAATGAAAGGTGGATGTAATGCAATGGGCAGAGGAAGAGATGGAATTAGTGAGGGATGAAAGAGAGCAGAAGGGAGAAGAGGAAAAGAAAAGATGGAAGTTTTAAGCCAAGGTTAGGCAGCGAGGGAAGACATCCGCTATATGAACTGTTAGCGAGAGCGAGAGACTGAGGAGGGTAAATAGTATTTATTGGTAAATAACTTAGTTTGGGGTGGGCGGTGTAACATTTACTGAACAGACTCTAAACTGTTGTAATGTACTATATGGTAAACCCCACCCATCTGGCACTAAAAGTAGGTTAAAACAAACATCATTTAGTGCTATGTGCAAATACTATTTGAAGGAGTCAGCAAGAGAAACAGACGAGATATCGCACCCCCCCCCCCTTTTTTTTGTATATATATTAGGGATGCCCCGATCACGTTTTTTGCCACCGATACCGATCACCGATCGTCTTGAGCCATATCGGCCGATGCCGATAGTTTGATTTAAAAAAAAATGTTTTATACTATATATATTTTTTTAATAAAATGTATATATTATATAATTAGACTTGTACTTGTATTATCTGCGAGACATTGCCACCACGCAACAAGTCAAAATGCTCGCTATCTGCAAACAGCTCCACTGTCTGTGTGTACTCGAGTAGCCTCCAGCTACGGCCAGGATTCTCCGGCGCTGCAGCTGGACCCTATTGGTATAAATCACATTCAGCATTACAGGACTACAGGACAGCGGTCAGGACAAGGAAGGATATATGAGGAAACACCAGATACTCGGCCTCCAAGCCCGGAGAAAGATGGCTCAGGGGGTTTCACTAACCCTGAAAGCCCTGGGCTCCACTCCACCTGTGCAAGACACACCCAGATGGGGGTAGCACAGGAACACGGTCAAGACCCAGGAGTTGGTCAACATCAGGGACAGATCCTGAATGCACCATGCCTCATAGAAACAGGCCGAACACTGCCTGCTCCCACTTCCATGTATATGGACAAGAGGGCTCCGCCCTCAATAAGAGTTCTCCTAGACATACATTATTACAAACAAGAAAAGGTTAACAACTCTTCTATGCTTACATTTCATATCAACTGGATATAACTAAACCAGTGACTATGAAGTAAGCTTGACAGAAATAGTAATTGACTCGAGAACTGAGTTTAGCACCTCGCTGGGGGATATCGAGCGGCCACAGGCTTCTATCTCGAGTAGGTGATTGAGATAGATGGAGACAGCCTGTAGCTCTTAACATGGCAGCATTACATGCCCTGAGCTCGAATACGCATCGAATCAATGTTATAAGACATTGATATCAGGAGCTATCTGTAGCTACTGCTAGCCGGCTAGATAACGTTAAGACAACGCCTCAGTGAACTATTTAGTTTAGAGCTAACGTGAGCTAAGGAGGTAACTTATCATGCACTCGACTATTGCTGGAGCATTTGTTGATATCAGCAGCCATCAGTAGCTAGCCAGCTAGATAACGTTAGACAATGCCTCATGTAGTCACTGGGTCATTTAGTTTAAACAGTAACGTTAGCTCGGTAGGTAGCCAACGTTAGCTCACGTCGCATGCACCAGACTATAGCAGACTGTAGGGCTGTCCCCGACTATTTGGATGGTCGACTAGGATTGGCCAAAATCTGCCGTTAGTCGACTATTGGTCGACCTAAAAAAAAGTACAATATTTTTTTTTATTTTTTATTTTTTTTTATCATTCCATTTGGGCTGTGGGGGTGCTTAATGTCTGAAGGAGTCGACTGAAGGCTTCTTGTGCTCTGCAAAAGCATGCAATTGGTCCACTGATGGATACATCTTGATATTTGTCTAGTCTAGTGTGTTCATTAGATGGGTGAAATCCTCTTTCAGAGCCTCTGTGCCTGTTTTTGTAGGCAGTTAGCCTCTGGTATGCGTGCCATTAGCGTTAGCCACGCTTCTAGGCCTCTTTTCTTTTGGAAAGAATGATAAAAAAAAAATTATTATATTCGACTAAGGTTGGTCAGTCGACTACGGCTCCTTTCGACCGATTAGTCGACTAATCGATTAATAGGGGTCAGCCCTAGCAGACTGCGAGGCATTAGGAGCCTCTTGTTTACATGGGTGCGGGAGGAGCTGGGGAGGAGGAGGGGCCGTACACTGCAAGCAGCTCTGTGTGTCTGAGAGAGAACTCAGCGAGTGAGATCTCTGCTAAGAATTGGATCATGTTTTTCCAATCGGTTTTATACTGAATATCGGCCGATACCGATCGCTGGCCGATCGATCGGGGCATCCCTAATAATTTTTTAAGAAGTCCATCTGGTTTGTAAAACACGGAGTCCTGTACACACTGGTACCAATGTTGTGGTTCATGCATAGCGTTAGCGTAATGCTAAACATGCTAGTAGAAGTCAATGAGACATGAAGCAGCATTATTGCTTAGCGAGAATATAAATGGTAAAATATAGAATGATTCATGTCCCCCACTGACTTCCACTAGCATGTTTAGCACGATGCTAACACACATTCCACTAGCATGTTTAGCACGATGCTAACACACATTCCACTAGCATGTTTAGCATGATGCTAACACACATTCCACTAGCATGTTTAGCACGATGCTAACACACATTTCACTAGCATGTTTAGCACGATGCTAACACACATTCCACTAGCATGTTTAGCATGTTAACAAACATTAGCACCTACTTATACACCTGCATATAACCCATACAATTCTGCATGATAGCATGCACAATAATGCTATATATACACTTATTCTTACCGTATATAAGGATATATATGTATATCCACATCTGTCTGTACATACCTGCATGTAATCCTTTTCTGTAGATACTATATATCTATACATCCCTTACCTACTGTTACTAGTTGGCTGGCCAGTATGACTTACTTACTACCATAGTGTCTTTATACCTGTATCACTGTACATATTAATACTACCTCTGTACATACATCTGATTAGCACTATTACTCAGTAGTACGAATTTATATATTTTATATCCACATAAATCACCTGTACATTGTATATTACTGTTGCACTTTACCGTTACATTTGCACTCTGGTTGGATGTACTTTTCGTTGTACTGTACTTATGCTGTATGATAACAATATATTTTAATCTAATCAAACTAGCATGTTTAGCATGATGCTAACATACGTTCCACTAGCATGTTTAGCATGTCAACACACATTACACTAGCATGTTTAGCATGATGCTAACACACGTTCCACTAGCATGTTTAGCATGATACTAACACACATTGCACTAGCATGTTTAGCATGATGCTAACACACATTGCACTAGCATGTTTAGCATGATGCTAACACACATTGCACTAGCATGTTTAGCATGATGCTAACACATTACACTAGTGTGTTTAACATGATGCTAACACACATTTCCTTCCTCCCAACATCTATAAAACCACAACACTGGTAGCAATGGGTTTTGGACAGACTGATAAACCAGATGGACTATCCCTTTAAAAATGAGACAGAGAGAGATAAAGGGAACAGAGGAGACAAAGCGACAGAGAGGTGATGCATGCAGAGGAACGATGAGACTACAGATCCTAGTTAGCAGCAGCAGAGCGGTCTGCCCAAACATCTAGCTGACAGGACCAACTACTCTAAACTACGTTCATTACTGCAGAGCAACTGAGCATGGCAGAGAGGAGAGAGAGAAAGAGTGGGGGAGGGGAATAGTGACAAAGAAAGGGCTTCTCTAGAGAAAACCGACGTGCAGCACCGTAAAACGACCCATAATCCAATTGTTTGGAAAGGACATCGCAATACAACAGACAAATGTTTTATTACCAGACAATTGGAGCCCAAGACGGACTCCAAGACAGACTACAGACTGCCTCTAAGACAGGGTTCACAGTCCCATTTTGGCAGGGGTCCCCAGTCCCCACATAACTTTAATGGGCGACCCCTTCAAGCCCCCCTGCACACTGCACCGCTGTGCCAAGACGTTCTTCCATTGAGGCGATTCCCATTGTATCTACGGAGCCCCCGCACACCGGTGCAACCGTGTCAACTGCTTTGGCGTGGCGCCCTGGGATCAGAAAACAGAGCCCAGAGCTGTAGATGACTGCAATAAATCAGAGCAGCCCAGAGCTGTAGACGACTGTAATAAAACAGAGCAGCCCAGAGCTTTAGACTGCAATAAAAACAGAGCAGCCCAGAGCTTTAGACGACTGCAATAAAAACAGAGCAGCCCAGAGCTTTAGACGACTGCAATAAAAACAGAGCAGCCCAGAGCTGTAGATGACTGCAATAAAAACAGAGCAGCCCAGAGCTGTAGACGACTGCAATAAAAGCAGAGCAGCCCAGAGCTTTGGATAAGTCTGCCATGAAACAGAGTAAACCCTGAGCTCTTTGATTTGGTAAAACAAAATGTCCTGTTAGGAGCAAAGGAATCATTGATGTTCTATATTAGACGCTCATCATCCGTTAGGAGCAATGCAATCCTTTTATGTTCTATATTAGAACTTCTTAATCTGCTAAATTCCTCGCAGCTCAGTTTATGTTGGCACAACTGGACCCCGTGGCTGTGTTCCAACCTGTAGACCAGGGCTAGTGTACTTCACACCCTCAGAGTGAGAGTAGTGGACCTCAGACGAGACAGAAATGGAACGGACCCCACATCACGACCATGCAGCATGCAGCACCTCCAATTAATTGGCTTCACACACACACACACACCAGAGCTGCCCCAAAAACCTCTAAATAAATAGATGACATAAAATAGAAGATGTGACATTAGAATAACTGAGAAAAAGAAAAGCTTTCACTTTCAACTCAATCAATTCACTCGAAGGGTTGAATTAATTGACTTTAAGAGTGAATCAAGGTTATAAAAGTTCTCTTCTGACACTGTAGGTGTCTCTTTACACCCTAGCAACGTCTCTTTTCTCTTGAGGTTTTTGGGGGCTCAACTCGAGGTTTGGTTCGTTGGTTCAGGTGAATTAACTTAAATTGGTTCTCAGGTTGCAGTCAACTTAACAAGAGAAATTGCTAAATTATTCATGCAAAAGAAAACCCACAGTCTGTTATGATCAATAAACAGTCAAAACACAGCATCAGTGAGAGACCTCCCATCTGACTTTACTAAAGGGGCAGTAAGAGGTATATTCTTGTTAAAATAAGTGTTAAATAGCGAGTGTTCGGTTAGTAACATGGGTCTCCCAGTCCGCCCACTCTTACTGCACTGGTCGATTATTTTACTTGGTTTCAAGCCCATATTTGCTTAAAACTAGTTTTTATCTTCTTTACCGATACCAGGAAATGCATTTTGTGTTTACTGCAGAGCGGAGGGACTGGGAGACCCATGTTACTGACCAGACACTATATCTGCGATAACTGTTAGAATGTAGAGCTATTATTTTAGCATGTACCTGTAGACCACTTATTTTAACTAAAATAATACCACTTACAGCTCCTTTAAGGGATATTTCACTTGAGTATAACTTGTCTTTTTTCTGCAGTCTTAACTCTATCCAAAATCATCTACAAGTAAACTGCCGTCTGGGGTCAACACCGCCATTCCTTCCTCATTCACTTTTGGGGACCTAGTGTAAATATTGTACATTTGAAGTATAAACAAATTACTGTGGCGCATATTTCAATAAAACACGACAATTCTGAGTCAAATGGACGCGTTTGTTTTGGCATTTGACGTGTCTTCACATATTTATTTCAATATGTTGTAGGTTGGAGTGCTCCGTGTAGCTTAGCCTTGCATGAAATGTTCAGGGAGTGGTTACCACGGTTACCTAGAAGAAAAATTCTACTACAGTCAAACTACACCTCAAGTGAGCAATAGTTCCTTTACCGACTATTTGAAAATGACTACAGTAGCTTAAAAAAAAGTACCTTTGACAGAGAAATATATATTACACAGAATAATATTGCTGTATAGTTTGTTTATACTTCAGAAGTATCATATTTAGACTTGGTCCTTAAAAGTGAATGAGGAAACAGACACCTGGAAGGAATGGTGGTGTTGACAGCGGACAACAGGGACACCAGTGGTCACTAGCTTAGATGTAGATGACTTTAGAAATAGTTCTGCTAAAGTCAAACATCACTTTAAAATGGACCTACATCACGTTGCTATGTAAACAGTATGACTTGTGGAAGGATTTTTTTTGCCATCTTTTAGCTCTTGAAACAGCTTTTTGGTCAAAGACGAGATGATGTTGTGTATTGTTAGTCAATAAGCCCAATTTCACAAATTGCAACTGAAATGAAGATCTTGTATATCATTTTCAGAAAAGCTCATTTAAATGCAGCTGCTGCTGTTGTGGCATTCTGTTTCCATAGTAACGTCATATTGAAATAGGCCAATCAGAAAAATACGTGCGTTTTTCTGGAGACCTCAGGTCTGTGGTACACTGAGGCATAGTAGGAACAATCATTTTCTAGATTAATCAAAACTTGCCTAGCAGAACTTTAGCGTCTTCCACATCAAAATCACCATCGCCGTCTGTATCGTAGGACACCAGTTTACCTACAGCAGGGCAGTCAGGGACATTTAATATTTAGCTTTAACAGTAGCCAGTAAAACATTTACCTTCAGCAATGGGGAGGGGAGGGGGGGTATATATGGGATATGACATGTATCCCATACATGTATGTATCATATGCTTGTAACACTATTAGGGTCATTGTTTAGTCATATGAGATAGTAATATGGGACATTAATGATAGTAACATGAGATAGTAATGATAGTAATATGGGATATTAATGATAGTAATATGAGATATTAATGATAGTAATATGGGATAGTAATGACAGTAACATTGGATAGTAATATGGGATATTAATGATTGTAATATGAGATATTAATGATAGTAATATGGGATAGTAATGATAGTAATATGGGGAATTAATGATATATTAATGATAGTAATATTGGATATTAATGATAGTAATATGGGATATTAATGATAGTAATATGGGGAATTAATGAGATAGTAATATGGGGAATTAATGAGATATTAAAGATAGTAATATGGGATAATAATATTAGATATTAATGTTAGTAATATGGGATATTAATAAGATAGTAATATGGGATATTAATGATAGTAATATGGGATATTAATGATAGTAATATTAGATATTAATGTTAGTAATATGAGATATTAATAAGATAGTAATATGGGATTTAAACGGTAATATTATGGGGTTGTGTGGGATACCTGGTAAACAGGGACATTTAAACAGTAATATTATGGGGTTGTGTGGGATACCTGGTAAACAGGGACATTTAAACAGTAACATTATGGGGTTGTGTGGGATACCTGGTAAACAGGGACATTTAAACAGTAACATTATGGGGTTGTGTGGGATACCTGGTAAACAGGGACATTTAAACAGTAACATTATGGGGTTGTGTGGGATACCTGGTAAACAGGGACATTTAAACAGTAACATTATGGGGTTGTGTGGGATACCTGGTAAACAGGGACATTTAAACAGTAACATTATGGGGTTGTGTGGGATACCTGGTAAACAGGGACATTTAAACAGTAACATTATGGGGTTGTGTGGGATACCTGGTAAACAGGGACCAGGGACATTTAAACAGTAACATTATGGGGTTGTGTGGGATACCTGGTAAACAGGGACATTTAAACAGTAACATTATGGGGTTGTGTGGGATACCTGGTAAACGGGGACATTTAAACAGTAACATTATGGGGTTGTGTGGGATACCTGGTAAACAGGGACATTTAAACAGTAACATTATGGGGTTGTGTAGGTGGAGGACATGAAGATAAAATACAGGGTTGTGATTGGCTATGGGCTAACGTATGGTGAGGGACATGGGGATAAGACACAGGGTTGACTGGTCTGGTGTCAGCATCACAGCCCAGATTATCCACTATTAATAAAGTCAAAACATCGGCCTAAGAGGGTTAGCTACAATGATGCTAGCATATTAGCTAACTGGCTACAATATATATTATTAATTCATCCAGATGCTAGCATCTTAGCTAACTGGCTACAATATAGAGTATTATTAATTTGTCCAGATGCAAGCATTTTAGCTAACTGGCTGCAATATATATTATTAATGTGTCCAGATGCTAGCATCTTAGCTAACTGACTGCAATGTATATTATTAATTTGTCCAGATGCTAGCATCTTAGCTATCTGGCTGCAATGTATATTATTATTAATTTGTCCAGATGCTAGCATCTTAGCTAACTGGCTGCAATGTATATTATTATTAATTTGTCCAGATGCTAGCATCTTAGCTATCTGGCTGCAATGTATATTATTATTAATTTGTCCAGATGCTAGCATCTTAGCTAACTGGCTACAATACAGATTATGATTCCTTCCCTGTCTCTTATGTCAGAGTTTTCGAGCTCCCTATCGACTACTGAGTGAGTAGACCACAGAGGGGAGAAGGAGGTGAAATGATCATTCAGGAAACGAGGTTCAGAGCCTTGCAACTAAAACAAATGAGACCAACTGGATAGTAAACAGTCAGATTTTGAAAAGAGAGGGAAAGATACAGATTTGATTCAAGATATTTGTTATAGTAGTTCTCCCCTGGCAGTGACACTGAGGGACCGTGGCACAGATTATTTTAGTGGCAGAGCTCTGCTAGCTACAGGATTCTGGAAGGGGTTGGTGGCAGAACTATGTTAGTTACAGGGCTCTGGGAAGGGGTTGGCGAGGCGGACTTAATAATGAGGATGAAGTTTATGATTATACTGCTGTGGTTATGTTATTATTGGGCCTAGGAATGATAAGGCCAGATTCGTTTACCTTGCAAGGCTTCAGACAGGTTAATCTGTAAATCCTTAGCCTTGTCTGCATGCAGCATTCGCAGAGAGAGAAAACACAAAACATACAGTCATATTGGAATTGACAGCAAATTAAACTGATAACAAGACAGGTTAATAAATTGCTAAATCAGAAACAACATTCCAGATTAATTGATGGGTGTGTCGATTGGTGATTCAGATCCCAACACACACACACACATGCAGCGAACAGAACTACTAGTCACTGAGGCAGATTTACACATAAAAAAAAAAAACGGATACAAGTTAATATATTGAACTTAACACAAAAAGCAACCATTTGCATCTAGTTTTTAATCCATTAACATACACCATGTACAGTGTATGAAACAACATTTGTGTTATAGTCACACAACAAAATAACTCAAATTTGATTCACTTGACGTGAACTGCTGCCTCAATGTTTATGATATGAAGGATGCAGAGGGACTTAAAGTCTTCCTTCATGTTTAAAGTGCATCCAAGGGACAGATTAGACGCTCACACAGACAGACTGTACGCTGGTCTTTATAATAAAAGCAGAGAATCCCTTGTTTTCACATCGAGTGGCAGACATTTTGATTTTGTCCTGTAAGCATTTGGATTCAAACACTTGGGACATAAAATGGCAGACGTGAAAGCAGCCTGGACACAAAGACTGACCTGAGGTCAGCTGTTCTATCAGTAGACTAGAGTTAATAGAGGCCGACCTCAGGTCAACTGTTATATCAGTAGACTAGGGTTACTGATCAAGATCATCAGTAGACTTAGTTAGTAGAGACTGACCTAAGGTCAGCTGTTATATCAGAGCAGAGTTAGTAGAGACTGACCTAAGGTCAGCTGCTATATCAGAGTAGAGTTAGTAGAGAGACTGACATAAGGTCAGCTGTTTCATCAGAGACCAGAGTTAGTAGAGACTGACCTCAGGTCAGCGGTTACCTGTATATCAGTGGGCTAGAGCAGGGTTAGTGGGGAGAAACTGACCCCCAGATCAGGGCTAAACTTCACCTCCAGGACAGATGGTGTGTATGACTGCGTTGTCTGTGTGTGTGTGTGTGTGTGTGTGTGTGTGTGTGTGTGTGTGTGTGTGTGTGTGTGTGTGTGTGTGCGCTCACGCGTGCGAGTATGAGTGCGAGTGTCCTCTCAATTAAGTCGACATTTACCTATAAAAGACATACAACACAACCTCAAAGGTATGTGTGTGCATTTATCTGTGTGACTCACCAAGGACCCCCTGGTAGTCAACCAGGTCGAAGTAGACCACAGCTACGGAGGTCCAGACTCCCAGCAGGGCCAGGACCATGAACCAGGTGAAGAAACTACCGCCTCCAGCAGCGGACTCCGACTTCTTCCCATTCTTACTGGCCACCGGGGGCTTGGCATCTGATAGAGAGACAGAGACAAAGAGAGAGAGAGAGAGTGAGTTAGGTATAAGGTAGGCCATGTGCTCATTTTCATCCTCATCTGCCGAAGAATCTGGTAAACCAGCAATGAACTGGTTTCATGTTTGTAATTCAAGTTTCCAAAGTCAACAATCCCCGCTGGATCCCAGTGTCTCCTGACCTGCGGCACTGAAACCAGTTCAACAGGAACTCCATCAGGCCCGTTGGAGGCCTCGTCAGCATCCCCTTCCTGAAGCACTTTACCCATTTTTTTTTTTTATTGTTTTTTATTGATATTTTCCCCCTCCTTTTTCCTCCGATTTTCTCCCATCCCAATGTTAGTCGTTATGCCAATTCCCAATCCCCTTCCTGGTCGCTGCGCACTTACCCCCCACAGTCGGTCTGGGAGAGTGGAGGCTATCAATATCACATGCTTCCACGTCTAGCCAATCAACCGCTTCTTTAACGTGTAACGTGTGGAAGGATCACACTACCCCCCTTAGATCCTATCCGCGCTTAGCAGGCGCCCCGACCGAACTGTAGGAGTCGCTGTTTACAACGACCCGGACCCACCCCGCCAGCTTCTCCCACCCTCTAATACTGCCAATTGTATTAGTGTGAAGTGAACGGCCAGCCAAGCTGGTGACAATGAGAGCAACACGGCATGTGGCACAATAATCGTTTTTATCTCGATTACCTTGTTTTCATGATCGTGGGAAGCCAAAGTCGTTATTCGCCAATTTCTCCAAAGAGTGTGAAGGACAAGGTGGAAGTTGTCATGTTCAGTCATTTATTCAGTAATTTGGCCTCTTCTGTCAGACACTAATGAATCAGGTCTCTTCTATAGTATGCATTAGCTGACAAGACTGCTTTGGCATACCAGTCTGTACAACATGAACGAATAGCCCCTATAAAACGGAGCAATAAGGAGAAACAATTCGGTTTCCTGTATCATTTAGTGTCCAGTAGCAAGTCCTACAGTGTTAGCTAAACCGTTGTTAACCTGGTGTATAGGAACTAGCATTAGCTAAACCGTTATACCTAGGGCTGGGCGATATGGCCTAAATATGATATCACGATATTTTCTGACCTTTCGGCGATACACGATACGCATCACGATGTTTTTCTTTTTTTCCCCCAAACAATTCATTATGAGGCTTACCAAGACAGTATTTGAGTTTGCAAGCTAACATTAAAGACAAAATAAAATACCCATGCATTTAGCATTTTTATATTATATATTAGATTTAGATTATTGGATTATTAGATTATATATTGCATATATTTAGCAATGAGATATTATATGATTTAGATACGAAATATGATGAATTGAAAATTAGAGATGTTCCGATACCATTTTTTCCTTTCCGATCCGATTCCGATACCTAAGCTTTGGGTATCGGCCGATACCGATATTTATCCGATACCAGTGCATACATAAAAAAAAAAAAAAACGATATTATATAAATTTTTTATAAATATAATTTTTTTTTTTTTTTTAAACAAATACTGTTTTATATATACTGTTTTTTAGTCATAACTAGAAAGTAATGGTATTTATTCAACAACAGGTGATTGTATAGATTTGTATTAGTATCATTAATCAATGAGTATGGGGCTTCAGCACTGCAGATATACCCTACTCCAATGATCCACACGGACATTATACGTTGCTGCACTCGCTACCCACTGGCTCTGCAGATATACCCTACTCAGTCTGTCTACAAGGCTCCGTTCAGTAGCAGTCGCATCTGTTGTGATTTTTGCACAATAAATATTCAACATTCTCTTTTGAGACTCCGCCTCAGACTCTTATCATTTGGCACTAAAAGCTAAACATTGTCGCCGATATGGCTGTCCGCAACATGTCATTAATTGTGTACGCGACGTGCAATTGTGCAATGACAACGTTACCGTTAGCTAGCATGAGCTACCGGTATATGGGAAGACCATAGAAGACTGTAACGTTACTGGTGACATTGTGATTTAACTTGGAATACTCCTTTGCCAACTTGCTGTACTTTGCTTGCAGGTCTGCAGCCATTATTGCTGGATTATATGAATAGCCCCAACTTTAGCCAAGGTAATGTTAAAGCTAGCTTTCGGTTAGCTGTTCAATGCTAATAGTAATAACACCAGCCACCAAGCGAACCCATGAGCTCTCCGTCAACACCGCTCTGTCGGGACGATGACATTTAAGAAAGTATCTGCTGTTAAAATGACAAATGGCATTGACACTTTAATCGATTAAGCACACGTTTGTTTTATAATGCTTACTCAACAGACCACAGTGTTGTTGATAAATTACGTCATATGGTATCGGAGCGCAGTATTAGAGGGTACTCGCCGATACCGATACCAGCATTTTAGCCAGTATCGGCGGCTTTTCCGATACTCGTATCGGTATCGGAACAACTCTATTGAAAATGGGGGACCCTGATGTAAACAAGACGAAAGTCTTTCTCTGGTCTGCATCCTCCAGTCCACTGTTGACTGTTGTTGTATTGAGCTGTACTGTATTGTACCTATGCTGCAATCTGTTAATAACGTTTATATTCATTCAGTCGGCAAACAGAATCAGTTTGATTGACAGTCGCGTCTGCCAATTACGTCACATCGCTTGCACCCGCCCTGCTGTTCTTAGCACCAATCGGCAAGCGCGTATTAAATTTTTACTTCCGCTATTGGAGAGCTCAATGAAAACAACAATGGCAGCGGTAGCTCACCGCGCCGACTTTTACCTTTTAGCTCTGCAGAATGACTAAACGACTGGAGGCATAATGATTTTACTGTAACGGATGTTATAATAAAAGCATTTCCATACATCTGTCTGATTGAAAACGTTATTAACAGACCGCAGAATGGGCACAACGGAGTCAGCACGGGCTGAGATATGAACGGCTAATGCTTGCTATATCTAGGTCGACCTCGGTCGTTGCTATGTAAATACGCTGATGTTATTGAAAGTGTAACTATATAACGTCAATGCCACAAAACGAATGCCTTTGTTATCATAAGTAGTAACTTTTGATGCAGTAGTGTGTGTGGGGCGGCGCTGTTCAAAAGTGTCAACGTGTGGACCAGATTGACGCAACACAAGCCTCTTGGGCAAAACATCACGATATCCACGATACGTTTAAAAAGTGTATCGTTAATGAACTGTACCCGATATTTATATAATATAGTCATATCGCCCAGCCCTAGTTATACCTGTGTGTTGGAACTAGTGTGTTAGCTAAGCAAATGTTATCCTGGTGTATAGGAACTAGTGTTAGCCAATTGTTATCCTGGTGTATAGGAACTAGTGTTAGCTAGTTGTTATCCTGGTGTATATGAACTAGTGTTAGTTGTTATCCTGGTGTATAGGAACTAGTGTTAGCTAGTTGTTATCCTGGTGTATACGACCTAGTGTTAGCTAGTAGGGATGGGTACCGAATTCGGTACTTTTGAGGTACCAAACCGAAACACGTCGGTACTACCGAGTATCGAATCAAGTGAGAAACCGGAGAGAAAAAAAAAAAAAAAAAAAAGCGATTAATTTTTTTTTTACTTTTTTACTTTTTTTTTCCATGTCAACGTTCACACGCACAATATATGCTTACCTAGGATTTGACTTGATTCAACAACAAAGCAGTCGGAGCAATGACAAGCCAAAAATTGTCGAAATTGTAGTTATTTGAAGTTTGGATATTTTTTTTACGACTGAGGTAGGTAAATTAAATTTCTTGAGACTAAAGTACCGAAAATAGGTACCGTTGGGTACCGGTATCGATTCACAGGTACCGGTTCAAATGTGAAAGGTACCCATCCCTATTAGCTAGCTAGTTGTTATCCTGGTGTATAAGACCTAGGGCTAGATCCACAAAGAATGGATTGCACGGAGCAAGTTGCACCCTTACTTACAATTCATTATGAATTGAAAATGGGGGACCCTGATGTAAACAAGACGAAAGTCTTTCTCTGGTCTGCATCCCCTTAACAAGTGTGTATTGGGCCGTACTGTATTGTACGCATTCTGCAATCTGTTAATAAAACTTTCAATCAATCAATCTGCACGGTGATTGATTGAAAATTTTATTACCAGATTGCAGAATGGGTATAATACAGTACGGCTCAATACACACAATTGTTAAGGGGATGCAGACCAGGGAAAGACTTTCGTCTTGTTTACATCAGGGTCCCCCATTTTCAATTCATAATGAATTGTAAGTAAGGGTGCAACTTGCTCCGTGCAATCCATTCTTTGTGGATCTAGCCCCTAGTGTTAGTTAGTTATCTGGTGTGTTGGAACTAGTGTTAGCTAGTTGTTATCTGGTGTGTTGGAACCAGGGTTTCCGTTGTCCGGTAATTACCGGTTTTTGACCGGCAAAATCTGTTGAAGTCCGACATATTTAAATCTCTCCGGTCATAATGTCCAGTGAAAATAATTCCCTCTAAGCACAATTTGAATTGTATTAAAATAGTTACATTTGTTTCATTGTTGCTTCACCAAGCAGGTCTAATAATGACAACGATGTGTGTTCTATTATGATATGTGTGTAGTGTTCCGATAACTACTATTGGTGAAGCGATGTCGAGATTAATTTGGTTTGGCAGCGGGAGCTAGATTTGCGAGAAGCATGCAACTGCAGAGCCGCAGAGTTGACAGTTGTGCGCGCACCAGCGTTTCCGTTAGCCGGTAATTACCGGTTTTTGACCGGCAAAATCTGTTGAAGTCCGACATATTTAATCTCTCCGGTCATAATGTCCGGTGAAAATAATTCCCTCTAAACACAATTAGATTATTTGAATTGTATTAAAATAGGCTAAAATTAAATAGCCTATGCGATGAACGAAACAAACAATCATTAAGCAGCCGGTCTAATAATGACATTGTCTTGTCAGCGCGAGCTGGCTGCTGATATATTTGCGAGAAGCATCCATCTGCCGGCCGGCAGGGTGCAGTACTCCAATTCAGCCATTGGCAATTCAGCTGTTGGGTGGGGGCGCTGCTGAGCGGTTTCCAGACCGGACCTAAAAACACTGCTGCTCCATGCTTCACGTAAATATATCAGCAGCCAGCTCGCGCTGACAACAGAATGTCATTATTAGACCGGCTGCTTGGTGAAGCAACGATGAAACAAATGATTGTTTTGTTCATCGCATAGGCTATTTAATTTTAGCCTATTTTAATACAAATTGTGTTTAGAGGGAATTATTTTCACCGGACATTATGACCAGCACCAAGTCGTTGGGAGGTGGAGATATAAATCACGCAAACCCACGATAATGTTCAGTTCTTCGCTTGATATAATTAATATAAATGTCCAATATAACGGAATTCGTTAGCTCATAAAAATGTGATTATAACAGACTGCTGTTTATTAAGGTCGGGCAGACTGCCCACCGACACCTCAAGTCGGCAGCAGCACGAAGTCTCGAGGGACTTATTTTATTTGGAATATATTAATGACTGTATATACGCAAAAGTAGCCTAGTTTTAAGTTAAAATATTATAAATGCCTTGATGATGTCATTCTTTATATAGGCATATCAATTGTTTTTAAGCTCAATAAACTCTGACCGGAATTTATCCCATTTGTCCGGTAGATTGAAATCTACCGGACACTCAGACCTGCAAAAAAAAATTCTAACGGAAACCCTGGCGCGCACAGTGCAATACTCCCAATTCAGCCATTGGCAATTCAGCTGTTGGGTGGGTGGCGCTGCTGAGCGGTCCCCAGACCGGACCCGAGAGCGCCGCTGGCTCTGCAGTTGCATACTATTGGTATGTTCTTCGTTGGGACTGGGAGGCGGAGATATAATAGTCATCACGCAACGTTTATATTTCACGATAATGTTGCAGTCTCTCTCTGCCAAATTTCTCAGTTATTCGCTTGATATAATTAATACAAATGTCCAATATAACGGAATTCGTTAGCTCATAAAAACGTGATAACACACTGCTGTATTTAATGTCGGGCAGACTGCCCAGAGACACCTATTTGATTTAAAGTCAGCAGCAGCACGGAGTCTCTGGACTTATTTGATTTGGAATATAATGACTATACGCAAAAGTAGCCTCGTTTTAAGTTAAAATATTATAAATCTACATGCCTTGAGGATGTCATTCTTTATATAGCCTGCCTATCAATTGTTTTTAAGCTCAATAAACTCTGACCGGAATTGATCCCATTTGTCCGGTAGATTGAAATCTTGCAGGACACGGAGACCGGCAACACGGAGACCGGCAACAATTTTTTCTAACGGAAACCCTGGTTGGAACTAGTGTTAGCTAGTTGTTATCTGGTGTGTTGGAACTAGTGTTAGCTAGTTGTTATCCTGGTGTATAAGACCTAGTGTGAGCTAGCTAGTTGTTATCCTGGTGTGTTGGAACTAGTGTTAGCTAGTTGTTATCCTGGTGTATAGGAACTGGTGTTAGTTAAGTTAGTAGTTGTAGAAACCTTGTAGAGACTTCATTTCTGGATCAGTTATGCCTCGTCTCCATTAGTGTTCAGTCTGGCTAGGGCCATTGCGTTTCTTGTCAGCTCTCTGGTTGCCAGGCAACCTTTCAAAATTCACACCAACAACTGTGGTACACAAGCTAAACCATGATGATACAAATGTCCCAGCCAGCTTTGGCCAGGTTGTGAAAGGTGGCTGTCTCAGCGAAGGTCCAGCCAGGTTCTAAAGACAATGGAGACTCTCACTGTGCGCCAGACAGTCCACAGAGCGGCTAAACCCTGGCTAGTGGAGGCAAGGCCACAGCACGGCTAAACCTTGGTTAGTGGATGCAAGGCCACAGCACGGGTAACCCCTGGCTAGTGGAGGCAAGACATTAGTTAGAACCTTCAACATATGAGGCTATGGTGTTGATGTCTATTTTTGTATGGGTTGTCTATGGGTTTCATACATCAGTTCTCACAGCATATGTTGTGTTACTACCTCCAACAGAAAATATTCTGTGGGTCTTTTCCTCAACAAACTAAATATAGTGGTTAAGTCATTAATGGGTTAAATAAGAGCGGACAGGCTGGTCAACTTGGGACATGATGATTGGAGACAGAATAATGTTTTCTCTTCTCTCGTCTACAGTAAGCTGGAGAATATGTCTGTCAAGACTAGAGGCAAGACGGACTGTGATAGAGACCATCCATCCATCATCCATCGTCTCTTCATAATCAATCTTCCCAAGCTGAATAGAAGAGGAGAGGAGGAGAGGGATGGCTGGCTGGGTTATTCCCGGGTGTTGTTGACACCACCCAGTGCATTGTGGGTAGAAATTGTGTGGTATTCACAGGCGTAGAGAATGAACAGGTGTTGGGGACGACCGCTACGCAACACTAGGTCACACATACACACACACAAAGATCACAGTTCAAACCACTCACATGGCCTATATAGACTATAGACGATGTAGAGTATACCATTAAGGCTTTATACGATGTAGAGTATATCATTAAGGCTTTATACCATATAGAGTATATACCATTAAGACCATAATACTATGTAGAGTAATTACGATTATATAAGATGTAGAGTATATACTAGTATGTAGTCATTCAAACTCAACATGACAGGTTTACAACTCTGTCTGCCAAACCTACAGCATCTATATACAAAACGAATAATTCAGAAAGTATTTTCACCATAAAGAAAGACGTCACACCATATATGTATGTTATAACAAGTATATTTACACATGGTCTGATCAACTTCAGAGGTGATTTCTATTGAAAGCACACGCTCCCAATTACTGCTACTGGTCATCCAACAAGCCCTGTTCAGCCCTAGTATACAAGCCTAAGAACCCTTAAGTTACAGAGAGATACTGCTCTAGTATACTAGCCTAAGGACTCACAGCCCCCATTTCCATACGAAAGGCACCCGTCTCCAGGCAAACCAGATGTTAAAGCTCCTCGTCATCCCAATGGTCATTAAAGTTACTCTTGACATTTTCACTCTATTATCCATTTTCACTGGGTTGGGAGACGTTTGGGCACTTTAGGTAACCAAAAACAACTTTGTGTTATTGTTGGCACTTGCCGTTCAAACCAATAGCTAAAGCTAGCCCCAAGCTAACGAGTTCAAAATGTCAAGCTATGCACCAACTAGCTAACAACCTCACCTTGAATTTCGGCAGTGATCACTGTGGGGGTCGCCGTGACGATGGGAGCGGCGGTGGATTCCACCAGGCTCACCGGGTCACCCATCCCTGCCGGCCAACCGATGGACCGAGCAAACTAATGACTGACCCAAAGACTGACCACAAGAACAATGACTGCTCCAACGTCCCTCTCCTCTCTCACTGTCCTACGTTACTCCCACTCCCCCCCCCCTCTCTCCCTGCCTCTGATCCAGATATGGGTCCAGCGGTCCAATAGAACTATTTATAGTACTGACTCTCCAGCTGGTCCCAACACACACACACAGAGATAGATAGATAGAGAGACTAGGGATGCCCCGATCGATCGGCCACCGATCGTTATCGGCCGATAATCAGTATAAATATGCGATCGGTGATAATGCTTTATTTTCGCCGATCGTCAAAACCGATCTCACTCGCCTGCTTCTCCCTCCAGCCCCTCCTGCACGCATGTAAACACAGGTCTAGTCTAGTGGGATGGGAGGACGGCGTCTCCCTGAGCTAACGTTAGCTGCTACCGTTCCAAAATTACCCAGTCAACTATTCACTTTTAGTTTAATACATGATGAGGCATTGTCTAACCGAACGGTATCTAGCCGGCCAGCTACCGATAGCTCCTGATATCAACAAATGCTCCAGCAATAGTCTAGTAGAGACGTGTATGATACTCTGTTAGCTCACGTTAGCGCAAGTTAGTTCACTGTTCAAAACGAAATGTCCCATTGAACTAAATAATTCACTGAGGCGCTGTATCAACGTTATATATCCGGCTAGCAGTAGCTACAGATAGCTCCTGATATCAATGTCTTATAACCCTGATTCGACGCGTATTCGAGTTGAGGGCTTGCTGAGAACAGTAACGTTATACCAATAGGGTCCAGCTGCAGCTCCGGAGAATCCTGGCCGTAGCTCGAGGCTACTAGAGTACACACAGACAGTGGAGCTTGTTGCGTGGTGGCGATGTCTCGCAGATAATACAAGTACAAGTCTAATTATATAATATATATATTTTATATAAAATAAAAAAAATTATATAAAATAATTTTTTATTTTTTTTAATCAAAAACGATCGGTATCGGATCGGTATCGGTGGCAAAAAACGTGATCGGGGTAGGGGTGGACGGTATAAACGGTATACGGTATAAACGGTATGAATTTGCTCTACGGTATGGATTTTGACTATACCGTGTAACCGGTAGAGCAGCTCTAAAAGAGCAATGACTAGGGATGCCCCGATCGATCGGCCACCGATCGTTATCGGCCGATAATTAGTATAAATATGCGATCGGGGAATTCCGATAATTAGTCATATTCGCCGATCGCGGAAACTGATCAAGTGGATATCTCACTCGCTTGTCTCAGACGCACAGGACCTGCAAACTGCTCCTCCTCCCTAGCCCCGCCCGTACCCGTGTAGAGTTTGTAAACACAGAGGAGGCGGACCTCCTCTGCTGAGTCTAGATAGTGCATTCGACCTGAGCTAACGTTAGCTACCTAGCTATCGTTACTGTTTAAACAAAATTACCCAGTCAACTATTCACTTTTAGTAGGCATTGTCTAACGGTATTTAGCCGGCTAGCTACCGATAGCTCCTGATATCAACAAATGCTCCAGCAAGTCTTGTAGTGCATGTTGATACCTCCGTTAGCTCGCGTTAGCTGACGTTAATTCACTGTTCAAAACGAAATGTCCGATTGAACTAAATAGTTGTCTTAACGTCATCTAGCCGGCTAGCAGTAGCTACAGATAGCTCCTGATATCAATGTCTTATAACATTGATTGAATGCGTATTCGAGCTGAGGGCTTGCTGAATGTGAAATGACCAAAGCATAACGTTACCAATAGGGTCCCGCTGCAGCGCCGGAGAATCCTTTTTGGTAGCTGGAGTACACACAGACAGTGGAGCTGTTTGCAGATAGCGAGCATTTTGACTTGTTGCGTGGTGGCGATGTCTCGCAGATAATACAAGTACAAGTCTAATTATATAATATATATATTTTATTAAAAAAAAAAAATTATAAAATAATTTTTAATTTCTTTTTAATCAAAAACGATCGGTATCGGATCGGTATCGGCCGATATGGCTCACGACGATCGGTGATCGGTGACAAAAAACGTGATCGGGGCATCCCTAGCAATGACGTCATGGAACCACAGCGCGACTATTTCAATCGCATTTGCCCCTAAAAATTGATAGAATTAGTCATAGATAATAGATATGTGCAAACTGGAAAATTTATTTAGGAGGCTTCGCGCAGTGGGCGTGTCAACACGCAATTGTCATTTCATAATAAACACATATCACCGCGCGCACAGCAAGTTTCTATTTCAGTTCCTGGCATTTTTAACCAGTGGAGAAAGGTAAGGGATTTCCCTATCGTTTTTCTTATATGAATTATTCTACGTTAATAAAACATACCTGGTGATCAACTACAGTTTGCTGTAAACATTATGATATGTATGTAGTGTTATGATAACGACGGCTGCAGCGGGAGGAAGGCTGCAGCAGTGGAGTTGCGAATAGCATGTAGCTGCAGAACCATGGGCGCTTTTAGGTCTGGTCACAGGCCCGCTCAACAGCGCCCCCCCACCCAACGGCTGAATTGCCAATGGCTCCTGAAAGCGCCCATGGTTCTGCGGCTCTGCAGCTACATATGCTTCTAGCAAAATCCAGCATCCAGCCTCGCTGTTTGCAATGGGAGCAGCACGGAGTCTCGACTCGGGACTTATTTTATTTGGAATATAATGACTTTATACGCAAAAGTAGCCTAGTTTTAAGTTAAAATATTATAAATCTACATGCCTTGAGGATGTCATTCTTTATATAGCCTGCCTATCAGGCAAAAAAAATATTCTAACGGAAACACTGATACCGTGATATATACCGTTACCGTCTATGCTTCAAATTATACCGTGATATAAATTTTAGACCATACCGTCCACCCCTAGATCGGGGCATCCCTAATAGAGACAGACAATGGAGAGATGGATAGGAGGACAGATAAGAGATATAGACAGATAAGAGTGATATATAGAGACAGACAGAGATCGATAGATACATAGATAGAGAGAGACGGACTGATAGAGTGATAGATAGAAGACACAGATAAGAGAGATAGATAGAAGACACAGATAAGAGAGATAGACAGACAAGAGAGAGACAGACACCAGTGTGCTTTTATACAGAATACCAGCATTCTGGAATCTTAGTACATTCAGCGTAACAGTACATTAAGATACAATGCTAAGTGAAATATATAGTTGATAACTAGCAACGCTGGCATGGAGACATGCCACGTCTAAATGAAACATATTCAATATCTATAGGCCAGAGCATTCATAGTAGGGCTGCTTCATTATTGCAAAAATCTATTATTTTGATCGATATTGAAATCACCATTATTAAACATGATTACTCGTTGATTTGAGAACATCATATGACGACTGAATTTGTTTTAGCTTTCTTCTCGACCAAAGGCTGCCTTGCTGTCACCTTCTACAAGTTACCAACTGGAGAAACGTGGCTCCTCCCTCTCAATACCAGATGTGAGGGAAGGGTCCGTTGCATTTACAACACAAGTCAAAATGAGAACAACAAGGCATGCGCCGTTGTTTTCATAATCGTGGGAAGCCAAAATCTTAAATTCAATAAATCACCCAGCCTCAATTAATAGCAGTCGATTTCATATTCATTGTTAAGCTATACCTATATTTGCTATTTTTTAGAGAGAGGGGGGAAGGGAGAGAGGGAGAATGTGAAATTGGCAGAATGTGCAAAAGAAAATCGAATAGACAACTAACCGGTTTTCAACCAGTTCGGATAGCCAGCTCTCAAGATAACAGCTATAGCTACACATTCCTATTTCACCTGCATCACTCATGATGACAGGTTAAGACAAGTCTTCTCTAGGCTTCTGAAACTACGTTTGACCCTTCGGATTTCCATCCGGCACTATAGATTCTATGGCAGGGGGACTGTGTGTGCAGTATATTCATTGTATGAATGGGGTGTAGGCAGGCAGGCAGTGTTTGGAGTAGACACACATCAATCAAAAGTTGCTTGTCCAGTATCTCTCTCTCTCGTTCGCTCTCACACACCCCTCAAGCCTAGACATTAGAAAACTCGATATAAATCGGTAACAAGGTTTGCCTGGCTAGCTTCTCTTCTATGTCAGCTGGAGAACCCTGACTAATGTCGTCCTGTTTTCAAATCATATAATCAGATAAGAATTTGCATTAATGTAACTGGCCTGGGGGGTAGTGGGGGGAGGGGGTGACTCAGCAATGAACTAAGTTTCCTATGATCACATGGTGAGACTACACTAGTTTTAGTAAATATAATATATATACACACGACAACCAGCAGTAATCACACAGCATGCATCGCTCCTCAGCTGTGATGTCATCAACGAGAGACATGGTGGACGATGCATGATATTAGAAGACGAGACCCGACTGGTTAGTTTACAATGCCGCCATTTGTTATTAGGGAGGGGTTTCAGACTGTCAAAATATGAATAGAGTTCTACTGAAATAGTTTGTGTGAACAATGTTTTACCAGTCGTACAAATATTAAAGAGGGATTTACCAGTAGAGCTGCAATTTCACAAAGTCCCGTTTCACAAAGCTAGGGCCGGTTGGAATTCCAAGCCCGGGTCTCTAGCAAGAGCATAACGTATGATAAACACAATATATACATAGAAAATACTAGGTTTCCAGTACATCGAGTTCCCAGCAACAGAACATCCCACTGTCCATATGAACACGTCCAAAATACATGACAAGGGCGACGATACACATTCAGATTCTATGCATAGTTTCAGGTTTTTCCGATTTTCAGGTCTTAAATACGTTAAAATGTATTCATACTAGAGAGTTCCAATACTGTACATAAACACTATACAGCTTTGTTTGGCTCAGGAAGATTGAGAATGAGTCTTGAACATTATGCTAATAGCAGTTAGCTAGCTATACTGTACCACCAGTTAAACAGAGAGAAGAAAGGAGAACCAGAGAAGGAGAATCATCTATACAGTTTTGAATATCAATACACTGTAATGAACACAATTCTTAAAATGTTCTATTCTGTATTGAGATGGCTACACCCCTGATCCAAAAGCAATGTGGCATTGTTTAGTCCCATGTGTGTGAACTGAGCAGGAACTAGCTAGCTGCTACTCAGTTAAAGCTAACTACAGTACAGGCGTGGTGTTGTTTAAAGCTAACTACAGTACAGGTGTGGTATTGTTTAAAGCCAACAACAGTACAGGCATAGTATTATTTCAAGCCAACTACAGTACAGGCGTGGTATTGTTTCAAGCCAACTACTGTAAAGGCATGCTATTGTTTAAAGCTATATACAGTACAGGCATGGTAGTGTTTAAAGCCAACTACAGTACAGGCGTGGTACGGGACACAGTACACGTCCGAGCACGCTACTGAGCCGCAGTCTGACACGCGGAAAATGGTGGCACCCCACCATCAAACACAAACAAATGCACACACATTAAATACATATGTAATTACGTACCATATGCTCCTGTGAATTCCATGAGTGCGGCAGGCTAGTTGATTCACACACCCCTCTCTTTTCCAAACTAGAGAAAATGTTCTCTCCCTCTCTCACTCCCCCATCCTTCAAATCACTCCCTCTCTCTGACACCCCCCCAATCAATCTTTCAGTCACTCCCCTTCTCTCTTTTCTCTCTACTTTGTTCACCTCTTCT
This sequence comes from Notolepis coatsorum, assembly GCF_963971535.1. NCBI lineage: Eukaryota > Metazoa > Chordata > Actinopteri > Aulopiformes > Paralepididae > Notolepis > Notolepis coatsorum. The sequence continues at coordinate 33,804,813 of NC_140177.1, read as the reverse complement.
GTTCACTACCTCTCTCTTCTGTTGGCCCCCTCTTGTTCACTACATCTCTCTAGTACATATTGTTCAGTGTGCCTCTACTCAGCATTATATAATGTCTTCTCTACTGGCTCTGTGACTTCCTTCAAAACCACATCAAAAGACATGACCCTGATGATCACAGACTGCTAACAAACTGTTCTATACACATATCCTGCCTTATTTTGTATGTGTTTTTTTTATTATAAACTAAGTTTACTTATCTCAAAAACAACAAGGGGTTATACTCATACGTCACTATGTTATTAGTTATATCCCACTATGTTATTAGTTCTATCTCACTGTGTTATTAGTTGTAGCCCACTATGTTATTAGTTCTCTCACCATGTTATTAGTTCTATCAGACTATGTTATTAGTTCTATCTCACTGTCTTATTAGTTGTAGCCCACTGTGTTATTAGTTCAATCCCACTATGTTATCAGTGATTAAACTAGTCAAACATGAGCTCCAATTAAACTAGTCAAACATGAGCTCTAATTACACTAGTCAAACATGAGCTCTAATTAAACTAGTCAAACGTGAGCTCTAATTAAACTCGTCAAACGTGAGCTCTAATTAAACTAGTCAAACGTGAGCTCTAATTAAACGTGAGCTCTATTTAAACTAGTCAAACGTGAGCAGACTAGGTGCCTGTGTTCTAGCACAGCAACACACCCAGAAAATAGAAAAACAGCCGTTTTTACAGCTTCAGCATGTTCACAGGTCCTGAAGAGTGGGACTTTCAAAACAAATAATAGTAGCAGGAGATTTTCCCTGGTTTGGGACTAGTATTTCTGTATTAACCAACCCTGTTATTGTAGAGATTCTACACTAAGAGTACTGGTGAGTTAGTAACTTGTTCTATCCCTCAGACTCTCCTGTGGCCTTCAACGACAGACAGAACCAACAGCACCACGCAACACGAGCATCAAGGCCTAGGGACCCAACACACACACCAGAAAGCAAGGTTAGATGCTGCCACCTCAACAGCAGTGTTTAGTTTGCTTGGACACAGCAGCAGTATGGCAGAAAGGGCAGCAGCCTCAATGCGGACCGGGAAGGTCGTTACCATCTCTAGAAGACGGACTTGGCATCGGCTAGTCATAGAGCCATATAAAATCAGTTTTATTTTTTTCCAAATTCCATTTTATTTTTTTCCAAATTCCGTTTTTTCCGTTTTAATATTTCAGAATTCTGCATTTTGCTTTGTACACTCATTTTACCATCAGAAATAGTGTCTAATAAGTGGGAATGAATAAATGTCCACAATTTAATAAGATATAACAGTCCATTTAATAGGGCTGTCTTAAATACTTCGAAGCTTCGTACGATGGGCATGGGATTCGAATATGAAAATAAATTTTGATTATTAAAAAATATAAATGATATATATTTTTTTTTGCTAAATCAACTCTGCCTCTCTTTGTTAATTACAACAAGCAATGCTGTTTGTTATTTAAGATGAGGTCGGACTCGGCACTGACAGATTTGTGTTCATTGTGCTGCTTTTATAAAGCCTCAAATGACGGCTTACAATATTTCATGAAAGCAAAGTGTTTTGTTTGTCTAAGATTTAAAAAGGTTTAAACTTTATAGCACTGACTAAGTTGAACAAAGTGCTGTACAAGTCTCACATTAAAGAAAAAAAAAATTTATATATTTCTTTTTTATTTACAGTTGATTCCATTTTTATTGCTCAATTCCGCGATTCCGTGATCGCGGATTTCATATGGCTCTACTAGTCAGCACCTGAGGTTGTAAAGGAGGAAGAAGTGGAGGAACCCGAGTGGAAAGAATCTATGATGAAGAAAAGTTAAGAAAATGTACTTGATAAAGTAAGAATTGTAAATGGTAAGAGACAAAAGTTAGAAGGTATAAAAGCACATTTGACTTTATAATTTGTGGTGTGCACTGCAGTATGTATATGAGTTTGACTCAATAGATGAAAATATGCTGGTTGGGGTTTTAACAGGTCTGTTTCACTCCAATGTTTATTACAAACAAATCACAGAGTGCTTTTTGAGAATAAAAGAAAATGACTCCAGTACTAGCAGATTTTGGTTTTGAGGGAAGGCAGGGCTACCACCCATTAGTCTATGTTTGGATTGGCAGTTTAAACATTGAGTAACTTTTTCTTTGAGAGAGTAGATAAACAGCACTAAAACACTGTATTAGAGCCTGACACAGCTCAAACAGCACTAAAACACTGTATTAAGAGCCTGACACAGCTCAAAAACACTGTAATAGACACAGCTCAAAAACACTGGGAGCCTGACACAGCTCAAACAGCACTAAAACACTGTATTAGAGCCTGTTACAGCTCAAACGGCACTAAAACACTCTATTAGAGCCTACAGCTCAAACAGCATTACAACTAGGGGTGGGACAATACATCGATCCAGATCGATATATCGATCTATTATCAATAATCAAATAGGATCGACGCAACGTAAAAAGATCGATTCATATTGCGATACTCTTATTTTGAAAATCCCCGCGAGTCATATCCGCCGGCGCCCAGTATTGTGAAACTCCGTGTAGAAATTACAGCAGTGTTTGCGTCTGCTGTAAAGCACTACAGAGCGTCTATTTTGCGAGCCGATATAAGTCTGTGCAGTTTTTTCCCCGCAACGGGTCAAATGCATATAACAGGCGTTGCATCGTCGCCATTCCTTTATGCCAACGTCGCGTTAAATATCTAAATGAACGTCGCGTTGGCTGCTAAAAGCTAAGCAGCTAACCGTGAGAGAGAACAGGAGAGTGGAAAGGGGACTTGGAAGGAGGAGGGGTGGGGGCTGTGGGGGACTGTGTGTGTGTGTGTGTGTGTGTGTGTGTGTGTGTGTCTGTGTGTGTGTGTGTTAAAGCTCAATATATAAAAACAAAAGTGAACAGGAGGTCTATTTGTATTAAAAACAATAGATTGTTTTTCATTTAAATGTCTGGAAGAGCTCAAAAATAAATACATCAATTGATATTTCCGTAGCCTTTTTTTAGTTGATCTAAATGTGACTGATTGTGTTAAATGGGCACATAATATCGCCTCATATCGATCGCAGACACCTGAATTGAATCGTATCGTATCGTATCGTGGCAGACTTTGTGATATCGGCAAATATCGTATCGTTGTCCAAAGAATCGATATCGTATCGTATCGTGATGAAACTGATGATTCCCACCCCTAATTACAACATTGTAATATAGCCTGAAGCAGCTAAAACAGCATTACAACATTGTAATATAGCCTGAAGCAGCTTTAAAACACTAGTAGAGCCAGCAGGACAAACAGCTTTAACCACTGTAGTACAGCCTGAAGCAGCTCAAACAGCTATAAAACACTGGATAGATAAACAAATGAAAATATACACTCATACTAGTGTTGTCAAAAATATCGAAGTATCGATACATATCGATACTGAATATTTAAAACGGCTTCAATACTCATTTCCCGAAGTACCGATACTTTCTGCAGTATCGGTACCAGCTGGCTTGCTCCCGCAAGTTGTTGACAGACAGACGCGCTGCCAGAGCCTTGCCCTTCCGCCTCCTCGCTCAGAGCAACAGACACAAGCTGCTGCAGCCTCCTCGTTGGAAACGGGGTAGTTGTGTCGAGTTCATGCGTGTACTGGTGTAGTGGGCTCGGCTTGACGTTACTCCGTTTCCATGAAGTAATAGGTGGCCAGCTAGCTAGCATTAAGCTAACGGAGGAACGACAGCTAACGTTAGCTAATAATAGCGTTGTTTACAAACTGAAGACAGGGCTGCCTGCCCGGCTGTGAGGGGGAGGAGGAAGAGAGAGAGAGAGAGAGAGATTTCTCCGGAGCTATGCTATGCTATGTAACGTTAATAAATGCTCCGAGCATAGCTCCGGAGAAATCTCTCTCTCTCTCTCTCTCTCTCTCTTCCTCCTCCCCCTCACAGCCGGGCAGGCAGCCCCGTCTTCAGTTTGTAAACAACGCTATTATTAGCTAACGTTAGCCGTCGTTCCTCCGTTAGCTTAATGCTAGCTAGCTGGCCACCTATTACTTCATGGAAACGGAGTAACGTCAAGCCGAGCCCACTACACCAGTACACGCATGAACTCGACACAACTACCCCGTTGCCAACGTTCGGTCGAGCGGAGCCGGAGCCCATCCTACACCAGTACACGCGTAACGTTAATAAATGCTCCGAGCATAGCTCCGGAGAAATCTCTCTCTCTCTCTCTCGCTCTCTCTCTCGCTCTCTCTCTCGCTCGTCATAACTAGGAAGGTGCGCTCAGTAGACCTAAAATCTCCAGCAGCCACTCTCTCTTTCTCTCTCTCTCCGATCTAAAGATAAACAAAGGGTTTTAAAAGTGTATTTATCTTCTCGTATAGTACCAGAGAGAAGCTGAGGAGAATCAATGAGCAACAAAAGCAAAATTTGCTAAAAAAATAAAAAAAAAAAATAAAAATAAAAATTATTATACTTTTTTTTTTTTTGGTATTGAAAGTATCGATACTTTTCAAGGTATCGTATCGAAATCGAAATTCCAGTATCGTGACAACACTAACTCATACGCAACAGTATTTGCCTTAAAATATATGCCTGTGAAACAGAGAATACTTAGAAAGGAAATGCCCACTAATCAATCAATAATACAGTAGGACTCAGTGAAATGCCCTCTAGCCAATGATAGGACTGAGTGAAATGCCCTCTAGCCAATGATAGGACTCTTGTGGTAAACACTAACAGTGAGTGATTTGACAGGAATCCATCTGATGACAAAAAGCACAGTGGAGAAAGGAGAGAAAGACTTAACAGAAACTAGTCCTTATCAATACACCTCATCAATAACCTCTGTGATTCAATCAACGTATGATAAATACCAGATATAAAGCGCAGAATAATTCTTTACTTACCAGTCATAGCTGACCGTTCAAATATTCTTGCGATTCATGTCCAGTATGATTTAGGACTATTGCCCAAATAAATATTTGATAAGCCAACATAAACTGTTTGATAACACAATCTACTTAAAATAAATACTCTAGGCCTATGGGACAACATTTAGCTGCCTGTATGTTTATTAGGGGTGGGACGATACACCAATCCAGATCGATACATCGATCTAATTATCAATGATCCAATAGGATCAATGAAACGTAAAAAGATCGGTTCATATCAATACTCTTATATTGAAAATCCCGTGACGAGTCTCATATCCGCCTAACAGCACTAGCTCTGTGTTTGTAGACGTTACAGCACAGCTCCAGACATAGTCTGCCTATTTGGTCGTATCGTAGCAGACTGTGATATCGACAAATATCGTATCGTTGTCCAAATAATCTATATCGTATCGTGATGAAACTGGTGATTCCCACCCCTAATGTTTATAATAAAAATAATCATGTCCTTAGTTTAACTTTCATGCTCCCGAGTGATTGACAGGCTACAGTATGCCTTATGTTGTGCTTAACAGATATTTCCTTTATATATACACATTATATAATCAGTAATGTCGCCTCTCGAGTCTCTCTGGGTGCATGTAATTTAACCAATTTGGGTTGCTCGTAAATTGGCGGTTCACAAAGTTATCACACCAGAACATTTTATCCCTGAAAACTTTAGAAACCGTAGGCCTGATCTCAAAACTGAACCAAAGTCAGTCGTAGTACTTATTCCTATTCCTTCCTACTAAAGCTATTTTAAGGGTAATGTTTCAAACCACGTCAACTTGGATCAACATTGCTAACGCCAACAGGCCGCTGCCAATTAAACCAAAAGTATGAAACTTTTTGTTTGTCTCTGTGTGTGCATGCGTGTGTGAAAAACATACAGTATGAACGAGTGAGGCTGAAACAGCAAGTTATCAGGACGGCCCCTTCAGTCAGTCCCTTGATCTGCTGGTTTGGTCTAAAGTCGGCTTTAGGCCAAGATTGTGTCTGTAGACACTAGACACCCACCCCCTGGGTAAATAAGTTAATACCTGAAAAGTATATCACATCTCTGGTCAGCACTAGATTTAAAATGATGAGCCCATCTCTGATAAGTTTTAAAGCAGTCCTTGTGGGAAACGCAATTTGAGATGTCCATTAAATCAACAACCGTAATAATCAATTAGTCGACAAAATCCTATGACCATTTTAGTTCCCTAGGAAGTCCCTGAAACACTGTCCCCAGTTAAAAGAAGTATAATTTTAACTTTTAATATGATCATGTAGCACTGGTATCGCAAGTTAATACTTCATAATGCAACAAATGTAATGGACTAACTAAAAGTTGATGCCACATGACTGAAACCTCTCAAAGCCAGCAGACATAGTAGACATCAGTAATAGACATCAGTAATCAGACATACACATAGTAGCAGGCTGGATAATGTGGGACAGATGAGGAAACAACTTGACAGCATTCAAATAGAAAAATTTAAGAAATAGCTGGAGGCCTGGAAACCACCAGACACAAAAGATATAGAGGGCGGGTATGTATTTGGGGGGGGGCTTATTATCCCGAGCAACGGTCAACATCCATATCCCTGTATATGCTATAGGGGGCGTGGCCAGAGTTGAGAGAGGAACGATAAGATCTGAACATTTTGTTCTTTAGACCTTTCCTATCGTCACACCTCTGGGTAATCAGTCAGAACAAACTTACAACACTCTCTGATTTCATGTGCAATCACTGGAATAAAACATTTAAGTTTATAGCTTCGCTATAACAGTGTACACTTCGGAGTCTTTCGTGCGCACGCTCTCTCCTGGGCTCGAATTCAAAAAGTTTGAAGTGAGCTCGAGCTCCGAGCCCAGGTTCAGGTCCACGTGCGCACGAAAAAGAATGCGCGCTACAGTTGATCAAACAAAGTAGTGGATATGGATCTGATAAATAATAAATGGGTCTGATAAAAATGTAATCATGTAAACTATGTGGGGAAATTGGCGCGGCAAGATTCCACCAGTAGGCAACTATATATATATATATATATATTATAGAAGCCATTTTAAGTGCATTGTGGTGAATGACGGTGGAAAGAGGTATTTGGAACAACATGTTCCTTCTCCCCCTGAACGTGTATTTACCACCAACACAGGAATCTCAACCCCACAGCCATACTATCCATAAAGCCACGTGTCACTGTGGGACAGGAATGGTCTGAACCCAGCCCCCCTGGAGCCATACATCTGACATCCCAATGGAGAGAGAGAGAGAGAGACATCCCAATGGAGAGGAGAGAGAGAGACATCCCAATGGAGAGAGAGAGAGACAGCCCAATGGAGAGAGAGAGAGAAACCATGGCCATGCATGCAGACAGTCTACCTGGTCACTATAGCAACAACTATGTTTTATGAAGACATTGTCTCTTCATAGTATCTTGCTTTGATCTACAATTAAAGAACTGCGACCTGCACGGGAGCCACGTGGAACCCCTCCCACGGCAGACTCCCCCCTCTCTCTCGTCTCTCTCTCTCACAGTATTGACACGTGAGCATAATATGGAGAAGTGACTGGGCTTAAAGAGGGGGGGGCTGTACCGAGACCCCGGAGCCCCTCTTCTTGACGCTGCTGCGTAAACGCTGACCGTGCATTAGGCCTACTACTACTACTACTATGCGCTACTTATTAACACTCGCATCACACGGAACCGTACGGTTCACAGTTAGGCCTATAATGCACCGCCAGGCCGACCACCGGCACGGACACAACCCCCGGGTTTAACGGCTCGCAGCGAGTAGGTAGAAGGACAAACTGTTGCGTCCAGCAGCGACAGAAGCGGCTGCAACATCAATATATCAAAACGTCCGTTATGCAACCAACAAAGGGAACACTACGTTCGACCCTGTATTTATTATTATTATTAGCACCACAAAAAGCACAACTATGTCGCAGACTGGAGGTCTGGAACGAGATTATAACGCGCCGTGCGTAACGGGCCAATGCATCATATCAACGACATGCAACCGTCGTAAAAACAACAAGAGGCGAGTCTGATTAACAATAAACACGAGTAGTTTAGTGAACATAGCGCTTGGTAAACACACAGCCCTGGGTTAATAATACATCAGACGCGGAACCGAAGGCCCTGAACCAGCTCTACGCACGACGCGTAAAGAGCCCGACATGTCAACAGCAGCGTATTGTAACAGCTCAGCGGCCGTTATGGAGGATGATGAACGAACAGCAGCTTAACTCTGAAAGGCCCCGCTGCCGCACAGCATCATCACCCCACCGCTGCTGCAAGATACAGACAGAAAGGAAAACCAACGCACCCTTGGCTTTTACGTGTCCTCTGGCGTTTTTCTTGGGAGCCATGGCGAGCGCTGCTGGGTTTAGCTGACTGTGAGCCGTGCGGAAAGGAGAAAACGGCGAGCTGGAGTCTGTATTTCTAGCAGCGCGAGGCGGTCTCCGGTACAAATCAAAATCTGCCCTCCTGTCTCATAAAGCTCGAGCCCGTAGCAACCCTGTCCGCGTTATGACCGACGGCTCCCACCGCCAACGAGAGTCTCGCTCTCGCGGAGTGGGCGGGAGAAGGGACATTGGGTCCAATGGGAGCGGAGAGGTGGTTGCCTTATTCAATCGTGTGGACGGCCTTGGATTGGACCCGCCCCACGGCCCCTCCCCTCTCTCGGCTCTGGAACGTGGCAAGATGGTAGATGTTTTTAGGCATCGCGAGATGTTATATGGCTGTTTTTCCGTCAGAGGACTGTAATAGCTCGCCACTATTACATAACTCTGTAATCTCCGAACTGGTCTATGTGCTTTTTTTTAAACTGTATTTTAAAGGCGCACGACACGGGGAAACGTCGGCACGTGTTGTCTTAAGTCTTAACAACGCAGTGTGGAACGGATGTGTTTAATAAAACGAACTGTCCACAACAGTCAAACGAGCTGCAGCAGGACTTTCTGCCCGAGTGTTTGCGCGCCTGCGCAGTGCGCACTGGACGGTGTAGTAACCGAAGCCATGACGACACACTATTCCGACCTGGAGTCGGTGTGCCACTCTAAACTATTAAACATTAAAAATACATTAAAACAAATTATTCTGCAGAACACAACAACCGTTTGGGTATCTTTTGCGCATATACCTCTTTCTGAGCTGCGAATGTATTCCTGCAAGTCAGGGTGGCACTATAAGGCTGCAAGGCACCACAACAAAGAAATGTGGTAATGCCACCAATATTCCAATATCACTGTTGCTGATCTTGTATTTCTACTTATATGCTAGTGGACATACTCTCCATCTCTCTCTCTCACACACATACACTCACAGTCAGAGGGAGAGAGTGTATTCTACAACAGACCCTATGGGTTCCATACATTCCCTCTGCCCCTCCCCCACCCCACAGAAGGCCACATCATCTTAACTCTGCCAGAGTACACCAAACCACACCGGACTGGAACAGCCAACACCCACATAGTTTAAGTACACACTGCTCTCCTATTGGATACAAAATGTCACTTAGAACTTTATGACTAGAGAGAGAGAGATTCGATAAATGTCACACAAAAAGACACAATATACAACAAATTGGAACTTTTTTAATCGATTGTTTAAATATGTCGGCAAAAAGTTCCAAACTGCGTTGTTGAAACTATTCAACATGGTGTTGAGCGTGGGCTGTTTCCATGACATCTGGAAACCAAGGACTAATAAAACCCATCTTTAAAAACGGGGATAGATTTAACCCTGACGATTATAGAGGAATATGTGTCGGCAGCAACCTGGGGAAGATGTTCTGCTCAATTATCAACAATAGATCACAGCGCCTTCTGGGCGGTTAACACCGTCGGCTCACAGCAAGAAGGTCCTGTGTTCAATTCCCCCTTGGGGACCAGGTTGCCAGGTACCCAGGTGAGGGTATCTCCCGGGCCTTTCTGTGTGGAGTTTGCAAGTTCTCCCCGTGCTCATAAGGTTTTCCCCTCCCAATAAGATAAACCCAACAGAAAAACATGCAGAACAGATCACGAACGCTGTCGTGTCCCTGATGAAGACGGACAGGAGCACTTGGATTGGTCCTCGCAGCACGGCCCCACAACCGCAACTCATGTCTGCTCCCGGCTGCCCTTGGGGGGGAAGGACGACGGGATGGGTCAAGCACAGAGAGCCATTTCATTGGCGACCCTATGTGTGTGTGTTCCTGTGTGTCGCCCATCTCGCATGTGTGTGTTGATCTGCATGACAAATAAAGACTTCTTCTTCTATTCCATCTTCTCAGTGATCACAACATCCTGAGAAAAAGACTCATTGGATTTCTACAGAACAATCGAACCACATTTACATTTAAATGGCGGACCCTGATGTAAACAAGACAAACGTCTTTCTCTGGTCTGCATCCCCTTAACAATTGTGTGTATTGAGCCGTACTGTATTGTACCCATTCTGCAATCTGTTAAATAAAGTTTTCATTCATTCATTCATTCATTCATTCACATTTACACCCTCATAGAGAAATAGATTAGATTGGATTCAAATGTATTGTCATTATACAGTACAAGTACAGTACAACGAAAATAAGTTTGGCATCCAATATCCATGTTTATATATATTATATATATATATTTGAGAGAGACAGACAGAGAGGAGGGGAGGGTTAGAGAGAGACAGAGAGGAGAGGAGGGTTAGAGAGAGACAGGCAGACACAGGAGGGTTAGAGAGAGGAGAGGAGGGTTAGAGACAGAGAGGAGAGGAGGGTTAGAGACAGAGAGGAGAGGAGGGTTAGAGAGAGACAGGCACAGAGGAGGGTTAGAGAGAGGAGAGGAGAGGAGGGTTAGAGAGACAGGCAGACACAGGAGGGTTAGAGAGAAGAGAGGAGGGTTAGAGAGAGACACAGAGGAGGGTTAGAGAGAGACACAGAGGAGGGTTAGAGAGAGACAGACACAGAGGAGGGTTAGAGAGAGACAGATAGGAGGGTTAGAGAGAGACAGACACAGAGGAGGGTTAGAGAGAGACAGACACAGAGGAGGGTTAGAGAGAGACAGATAGGAGGGTTAGAGAGAGACAGACAGGCAAAGAGGAGGGTTAGAGAGAGACAGAGAGGAGGGTTAGAGAGACAGACAGACACAGAGGAGGGTTAGAGAGACAGAGAGGAGGGGAGGGTTAGAGACAGGCAGAGAGGAGGGTTAGAGAGACAGACAGAGAGGAGGGTTAGAGAGACAGACAGAGGGGAGGGTTAGAGAGACAGACAGAGGGGAGGGTTAGAGAGACAGACAGAGAGGAGGGTTAGAGAGACAGACAGAGAGGAGGGTTAGAGAGACAGACAGAGGGGAGGGTTAGAGAGACAGACATAGGAGATGAGGGTTAGAGAGGAGAGGGGGGTTAGAGACAGACAGAGAGGAGGGTTAGAGAGAGACAGGCAGACACCGGAGGGTTAGAGAGAGGAGAGGAGGGTTAGAGACAGAGAGGAGAGGAGAGGAGGGTTAGAGAGAGACAGACAGACACAGGAGGGTTAGAGGAGAGACAGACACAGAGGAGGGTTAGAGGAGAGGAGGGTTAGAGAGAGACAGGCAGACACAGAGGAGGGTTAGAGAGAGACAGAGAGGAGGGTTAGAGAGACAGAGAGGAGGGTTAGAGAGACAGACACAGAGGAGGGTTAGAGAAAAGAGAGGAGGGTTAGAGACAGAGAGGAGAGGAGGGTTAGAGAGAGACAGGCAGACACAGGAGGGTTAGAGGAGAGACAGACACAGAGGAGGGTTAGAGGAGAGGAGGGTTAGAGAGAGACAGGCAGACACAGAGGAGGGTTAGAGAGAGACAGAGAGGAGGGTTAGAGAGACAGACAGACACAGAGGAGGGTTAGAGAGAGACAGAGAGGAGGGTTAGAGAGACAGAGAGGAGGGTTAGAGAGAGGCAAAGAGGGTTAGAGAGAGAAACTCAAGGTTGTATTTTTTATTGTTGGACCATCACTAACAAAGAAAGGTCGTACACCATATATAAATACCATATATGGGGCGACAGTGTCTCAGGAGGTAGACCGGTCATCGGAAGGTTCCAGGCTCCTCGCAGGCAGCATGTTGAAGTGTCTTTAAGCAAGACACTTAAGAGCCCTAACTGCTCCTGATGAACAGGTCGGCCACCTTACATGGTTGCCTCTGCCATCGGTGTGTGAATGAATGTGAGGCATGAGTTGTAAAGCAACAATCTTGCCAACAAACTGTGACAGAAAATTGGTTTATTTTACAGAAACAGAACCAGCTATGAAGGAATGGTTGAAGCAGTTTGAGATGTAATTTATAGAAATGCAGCTCCGTATTGCTATTGAATGATGTTTTTGAGTTTGCAGTGAATCCACAACTAAAAAGATTGGTTTTATCGGGTATCACAGTAGCTAAAAAAACTGATCGCATCACGTTGGTTTCAACCGGAAAAAATGTGCCGGAAAGTGTGGTTTCTTACATATCTCGATGTGATATATCAAGAAATATCTACAGCAAGAATTCTGGGGCTCAATGAATCCAAAATGTCAATGTGGTTAGAAGTGGTGGAGAGAATAAAAGCTAGCCTATAATGGTAGTGTCTGGTTAGGAGTGAGGGATAATGGAGGTACTATCCAAGAGGGGGTCCGGGAGGGGGGGGTTTGAGCTGGAGGCTGAGCATATGTGTGTAGGGTTTTAGAAAATAGGTATTAGGGGTATATTATATACTAACATTTATATAATTGTAACTTCGCTGGATATACACTGTATACGGTTAAAATGTTATTATTGACTATTTTTGTTTTATCCTGTTTCTGTACTTGCATATATTTTAACCACCTTTACTGAAAGTTTCATTATACATTGTGTGTTGAGTACTGACTTTTAATAAGTTTTGTTTTGCAATAATAAAAAAAAAAAAAAAAAAAAAATGCAGCTCCTTCCACTCTTAACCTCTGGACACACATTCTGCTCTCAGATCTATTACTGGTGATAGATATGGTGCTCACCATTGATTTATTACTGGTGATAGATATGGTGCTCACCATTGATTTATTACTGGTGATAGATATGGTGCTCACCATTGATTTATTACTGGTGATAGATATGGTGCTCACCATTGATTTATTACTGGTGATATAATAATAATAATAATAATAATAATAATAATAATAATAATAATAATAATAATAATAATAATAATAATAATAATAATAATAATAATAATAATAATAATAATAATAATAATAATAATAATAATAATAATAATAATAATAATAATAATAATAATAATAATAATAATAATAATAATAATAATAATAATAATAATAATAATAATAATAATAATAATAATAACAATAATACCTTTATTTATATAGCACCTTTCATACATGGATACATGGAGTGCTTCACAGCAAGTAGCATAAAATGAACATTGGCATACAATTGACAGAATAAAAGCAATGTATAAAGTGCAGACATAAGAATGGGTATAAAAGACAATAAAACTAGTACAATGTAGAAAGTGCAGACATAAGAATAGGCATAAAATAAGTACAATAAGTACAGTGTTGCTCGAAAGCATGTGAACCCCCCCCCCCCTCCGAACAGCTAGTCCCCAAACACCCCACACATCAATCCCCACCACATCCCCAAGACACACCCGCTGATAAAACACGTCATGACCGAAGGAAAACACAAACAGCCTGCGCGCCACTCACACCGCCATGCACGGCGACGGGGACGCCACCCCGCGGGCTGGTGATAGATATGGTGCTCATCAGTGATGATAGAGCTAAGTTTACTGATAAGATATAAGATATTCCTTTATTGATCCCCTTGGGGAAATTCAGGCATCATAGCAGCATGGGGGGGAGGGGGGGTACAGGTAGTAAAACAACACAGTATACAGGTAGTAAAAAACAACACAGGCAGTGTAAACAATTTGATCAATATGGTCAATATAATTTACTATCTGACTAGCTGAGGAATATTCACATTATTCACAGTGTCACATAAGGTGCAGTATGCATGAGGTAGTGTTATAATTTACTATCTACTGAGTATACATTATTATTGTATTATTATTATGGAGCCAGTTTAGTGATGAACCTAGGTTTACTGATGGAGTTAGTAGTTAGGTTTAGACAGTGATTGAGCTAGGTTTAGTGATTGAGCTAGGTTTAGTGATTGAGCTAGGTTTACTGATGGAGCCAGTTTAGTGATGAACCTAGGTTTACTGATTGAGTTAGGTTTAGTGATGAAGCTAGGTTTACAGTTCGACTCCGGCTGTCGGCGTTGCCTCCGGCTTGGGCCAGTCGGCATACTAACTCAATTGGCAGAGTTAGCGGGTGGAAGTCGATGGGTGGTAATCTGGACGTTGTGGACAGCGACTCCTACAGGTTGGTTGGGGACGCCTGCACAGCACAGACAGGAAATGGCGGGGGTAGTGTGAGCCTCCCACACGTTACACCTCACCAATGAGAGTCCGCGCTGGCAGGTGAAAAGATGTGACAGGCTGCCTCCTCGTGTATCGGCAGGGACACGTGATGGAAGGCTTCTATCTTCCCTACAACCGGCCAGTAGGGGGCATATGCGAGCAACGTTCAAGACAGGGGATGGGAGAATTGGCACAGCAGGTAATTGGGATGGGAGAAAAATAGAAAAAGAGGAGAAAAAGTGGATACAAAAAAAAGAAACGTGTGAAGTGCACAATATTTCCTCGTTTAAGCCACTGCAACGGCTTTGCCTGAAGAATTTACTACATGACCGGGACGTTCTAGCTTGTTTGCTGACAGGATTCGGGAAAAGTTTGGTCCGTTCGGAGGCAGCTTCCAGGGGAAGTACATACACCGAAAATTCACACTTTCGATTGTAGTGCTTTACCAGTCTTTATCTCACGGAGGAGATCAAACTGGGAACGAGGTTAGGAGCGTGTTGAAGAACCCCCAGATGAGTAGGTCTCTGCACCCGTAGGAGAAGAAGGAGAAGATTTATGGATGGAGGACAAAGTTGGAGGATGGACGCAGTTGTGGGAAAGACATCATGCAACACATAATTCAAGCGGTTAGTTGCGTCTCAGTTACACAGTAATCCAGGGCATATATCCTATATGTTATTCCAACAGTTTTTAGATTCCGGGGGTATATTAAGATTCTACCACTACGCCCAATTTAAAGATCCCCTCCGGGTGTGTTTTAAACCCTTCTTTTCTATATTGAATAACAATTTGTATAAATGTGCTTTTCCCACCAAATTGTTCAATAAACGACTGAAAATGACTCAGCAGCATCTCTACACCTTTACCCTCATTGAGGATGCAAGGATCTATGAATATGCAAATTGAAAGACCTACTCTTAGGTACATGCCATTTCCCCAAGGGGATCAATAAAGGAATATCTTATCTTACTCAGCTTTCTGTGTATGCTTAAGCTAACGGTGTCAAGTTACCACATATTTACCTATGAGAGGTTCTACCTTTTAGTGACATCACACAGGCATGCTACTCAGATTTCAGGGAAGTACAGAGAAGCTCTCCCTCTCCAGGGGAGGAATGTGAAAAGGTGCTCTGGTGACAAGTTTTCTGAGCAGATAACAATCTGTCTGGTCAAAGTCATGCCTCCAAGAGGAGTTAACAGTACTATAGATAACATTCAGCCATTAGAATTATAATCTGCACGGTGGTGTAGTGGTTAACACTGTCGCCTCACAGCAAGAAGGTCCTGGGTTTGATTCCTGCTTGGGGATCAGGTTGCCGGGTTGCCAGATACCCAGGTGGGGTATCTCCTGGGCCTTTCTGTGTGGAGTTTGCATGTTCTCCCCGTGCTCGCAAGGGTTTCCCCCTTAAAAACAACAACAATGGAAAAACATGCAGAACAGATCGCTAATGCTGTCGAAGCCAGACAGGAGCACTTGGACTGGTCGACCGGGCTAGGACCCACGCCGCAACCCATATCTGATCTTGGGGGAAAGGACAACAGGATGGGTCAAGCACAGAGAGGACATTTCAACAGCGACCAAAACAATGCATGTGTGTAGGGCGGCTACGTGGCGTAGTGGGCAAGGCGCTCGCCACGAATGACGGAGACGCTGGGCTTGCCTGTTCGAGCCCAGCGCTCCACATTGCTTTCAGTTTAGCTGGTCGTTCATACTAATACACATTGGCCGTATTAGGGGGTGGGAAACTGATGGGTGGGGATCGGGCGTTGTGGACAGCGACTCCTACAGGTCGGTTGGTGCGCCTGCGCAGTAGAATCAGGAAGTGTCGGGGGCAGCGTGAGCCTCCCACGCGTTACTCCTCGCCACTGAGAGATCGAGCTGCGCAGGTGAAAAGATGCGACTGCTGTTACCTCAAGTAACGGAGGGGACTTGTGCTATGTATGACTTAGTCCACATTGTAGCCGGCTTGTGGGAGGAAAGAAACAGCGTTCGTGACAGGGGATGGTTGAATTGGATGATACGAAATTGGGATGGGAGAAAATATAGAAAATGGGAGAAAAAGTGGATAAAAAATAAATAAAAATGCATGTGTGTGTGTCACCCATCTCGCATATGTGTGTTAGCTGCATGACGATGTAGAAATGTGCTACAAATAAAGACTTCTTCAGACTTCAAAGTCCAGTTTTCATAGATGTCGCACTAGAACACCAGCATGTCATTTATCCAATCAGGTGCATTCCACGTGGGGAAATGGGAAGTAGAGATGAGCACCCAGAGTTTACAGTATGGGGATACGTTTCAGAACTGAGAACACTACAATAGAATACATCTAATGTTGTTATAAATAAGAAAACAAACATTCTGTGGGTCCAGAAAATCTCCCATTCATTGTTTTGTCAGTGGAGCAGCTTCAGACTGAGGGTGACAGTGGCTCAGGAGGTAGAGTCGGTCGTCTGGTAGTCGGAAGGTTCCTGGTTCGATTCCTGCTCCTCCCGGGCAGCATGTCGAAGTGTCCTTGAGCAAGACACTTAACCCCCATTTACTTTATACCAGATTACATCACAAGTGTGACTCTTACCTCTCTGGTTCCTGGCTTTGGGGGAGAGAGAGAGAGAGAGAGAGAGAGAGAGAGAGAGAGAGAGAGAGAGAGAGAGAGAGAGAGAGAGAGAGAGAGAGAGAGAGAGAGAGAGAGAGAGAGAGAGAGAGAGAGAGAGAGAGAGAGAGAGAGAGAGAGAGTGAGTGAGTGTGATTCTTACCTCCCTGGTTCCTGGCTTTGGGAGAGAGAGAGAGAGAGAGGGAGAGAGACACACAGAGAGAGAGAGAGAGAGAGAGAGAGAGAGAGAGAGAGAGAGAGAGAGAGAGAGAGAGAGAGAGAGAGAGAGAGAGAGAGAGAGAGAGAGAGAGAGAGAGAGAGAGAGAGAGAGAGAGAGAGAAGGGAGAGAGAGAGACAGAGAGAGAGACAGAGAGAGAGAGAGAGAGAGAGAGAGAGAGAGAGAGAAGGGAGAGCCAGAGAGTAGCTCAAATACTCATTGAACTTTCCTAGACCATGGAAATAACTAATTAATTTGGGTGGCATGTCCCTTTATTAAGGTCCACTAGTTTAGCTGTAAAACCAACTGTCCCTTCTCTCTGAGCTGGGCTGTAGTTTAAAGCTGGTTAGTGTTGGGGTCCCTTCTCTCTGAGCTGGGCTGTAGTTTAAAGCTGGTTAGTGTTGGGGTCCCTTCTCTCTGAGCTGGGCTGTAGTTTAAAGCTGGTTAGTGTTCGGGTCCCTTCTCTCTGAGCTGGGCTGTAGTTTAAAGCTGGTTAGTGTTCGGGTCCCTTCTCTCTGAGCTGGGCTGTAGTTTAAAGCTGGTTAGTGTTCGGGTCCCTTCTCTCTGAGCTGGGCTGTAGTTTAAAGCTGGTTAGTGTTCGGGTCCCTTCTCTCTGAGCTGGGCTGTAGTTTAAAGCTGGTTAGTGTTCGGGTAGGTTGTCTTTGGCACCAGTCTGTCAAACCTGAAATACAAATACCACTGCAGTGCACTATTGACCCCTTGCTAACTAGCCCTGTGGTGCTCAATGTGTGGTCTGGGGCCCTCCAGGGGTCCTGAGGGGGGTTCCATTGACTCCCCAGTCAAGTTGAATTTCCCCATTACTATTCCTTCTCCACCAGGCACACAAAGTAGATTCCAGTTGTCTTCAGTCAGCTTGTACAGGCAGGAGCTCGACCCCATTGACTTTGCATTAGTTTGTGGCTAACCATCCAAGCTAGTATGAGGAACATGGATTATGCAGAAAAAGTTCTCTACCAAACAACCACATCATTGGTACGTAAGTAATAGAGTTAAGGGTTCCAACTAGTGACGTTTTGTGGTCCCTGTTCAAGACTGCTCTGAGATCAGTTCTTGGCCACAGGAAGTTAAACAGCAGGCTTGTCTGTTAACAGAGTGCGTGCTGGGGTCTTCACAGAATCTGAAGACAGTCACAGGTAGTGGCCCTGCCCATCACCGTTTGCACGTGTGAGTGTGATAATGTTAATTGCACTGGGATCAGCCTTTCTGCACTCATTTGCTGTGTTTCAGAGGGAGGTTTTGCTGTGTTCGAGTGTTTGTACACCTGGTGTGGTGAGTGAATTGCATAAGCCTTGAGTAACCCCCCGCCCGCAAGTGGCCCTTAGCGGTTCCCGGTTCGATTCCTGCTCCTCCCGGGCAGTGTGTCGAAGTGTCCTTGAGCAAGACACTTAACCCCGGGCCCTAACTGCTCCCGATGAGCAGGTTGGCACCTTGCATGGTTGCCTCCGCTGTCGGTGTGTGAATGTGTGAGGGAGTGGGTAAAATGTGAGGAACAAAATTGTAAAGCGCTTTGGATAAGCGCTTTTGAATTTCCCCAAGGGGATCAATAAAGGAATATCGTATCTTATAAAAGCAATATATAAATGCACCATTTACAATTTATTTATTTTTTGTATCAGAAAATATTCAGTTTTTATACATTTAACATATCTTTCTACTACAAGCAATAATTGTAATAAAAGACAGCTAATTATTACCTTAATCCGGTCTTTTAGCAGTTTCCTGAGGTAGGATGGAGGAGGGTGGTTGAACTGTGGAAGTAGGGGGTCGTAGGATGGAGAGGTATTATAAGTATGTTTATAATGCATTATAGACATGGGTATCATAGAAAGTGTTACCAAATAAAGATATGATTGTGCAGAGTGGAAGAATCCTCTTTCTGTTCCATGACCTCACTCACTCACTCACTCACTCACTCACTCACTCTGAGCTACAAAAGCAACTGAATAAAAACAAGCAGAGATACAGCCCACGGCGCCTGTGTTCAATTGGCAGCCAAACACGCCCTCCAGTGGCCATCTCATGAAGCCTTGATGACTTGACTTGAAAATACCACTCGAGGAAGGTTTAGCCACGCGACCAATGAAACGTCAATGGGGCCAACGCTCCGGTCTGTATGAGCCCTGACATAAATGCTGAACTTCTAGCTGGAGCTGCAGGTGTCCAGTGTGAAGGAGCTCTACTGATCGAAGTAGGAAATAGGGATAAGGGTAAACGAATTATAAACGTACCCTTTAAAGTAGACTATAGAATAAATACATTTCCTAGATTCTCTGTCCATAGAACCTGTTGAGAAAAATGTCGGTCAACAGTCTTCATGGTAGATCTAAATAAAGCAGCTATCTCAGGCAGATAGGACACAGGTGTCATTTTCCCATGTTGTCCGAACACACTGATGGTGTTACTGGACATTTACATCATATTGACCTTGACGTGGCAGAGCGGCAGAAACCCATGAATGAATGAATGAATGAATGAATGAATGAATGAATGAATGAATGAATGAATGAATGAATGAATGAAAACTTTATTTAACAGATTGCAGAATGGGTACAATATACAGTACGGCTCAATACACACAATTGTTAATGGGATGCAGACCTGAGAAAGACGTTTGTCTTGTTTCCATCAGGGTCCCCCATTTTCAATTCATATAGACATTTATGACATACACAACATGCATGACATTTATGGCATAGGGACATATAGGTATTTAGTACTGATACATTTGTGACATAAACGGTATTCAAATATACAGTACTGTTACCCCTAGATCCTGACAGAGTATATACATATGATGGGGAGGGGACTGTACATTAGGAGGGGGTGGGTGGGTGGGAGAGAAATATACATACGGCGGGGAGGGAATATATACATGCGGTGGGGAGGAGACTGTCTATTAGGAGGTGGTGGGGGTTTTGGGCATTTACGGTGGCCAGTTTCGAATTGCAGCCTCCCGTAGGTGCTCTTTAAGAGCGGTTTTGAATGTGGGTAGGGATTCACATTCCTTTACAGCTTTGGGTAGGGCGTTCCACATTGATGTGGCATAATTGCGAAACGTGTTTAGTCCCTTGTTTGAGCCGAATCTGGGGTTAACATGATTTGTTGAGCTTCCTCTCGTGTAGTGGTTGTGGTATTCACTGACCTTTGGGAAGTATTTTGACATGTACATGGGTACCTTAGTCGTATAGTGTATCTTGTAGACCAGGCCCATTGCAAGTTGCTGTACTCTGTTGTCTACTCTAAGCCATCCTAGGTTGTCAAAGTGGGCAGGGGTGAGGTGGGTTCTGGGGTTCAGGTCAAGTAGTAGTCTGACCAGTTTGTTTTGTGATGTTTGTAATTTTGTTTTAAGCGCCTTTGAGGTGCTTTGGTACCAAGAGGTGCACGCATAGTCGTAGTACCCTTGAATGAGTGCTCCTGCCAGAGTCTTCAGGGTATTCTTGTTTACCAGAGAGGAGATCCGGTACAAGAATCGAGTTCGTTGGTTGACTTTTTTTATTACATTGGATGCCATTTTGTCACAGGAAAGATTTGCCTCTAGGATGGAACCCAGGTAGGTAAGGTATTGTATATTATATACACTGTATAGAGTGACAGCGGTGTCAGCCAATTAGAAGCTGCCCTGCTCGGACTCAAACGCTGTGGTTATCGTGCGTGATTGATTGATTGAAAACTTTATTAACAGATTGCAGAATGGGTCAATACAGCTCAATACACACAATTGTTAAGGGGATGCAGACCAGAGAAAGACTTTTGTCTTGTTTACATCAGGGTCCCCCATTTTCAATTAATCAGGATATGACATACATGACATACAGATAGACAGTACTGCTACATCTATACATTTATGATATACCAGATTTGCAAATACAGTACTGTTTGTTATACAAAGAGAGTATATACATTTGACGTAGGTGGGGGGGGGTGCTGTATATTTATCTACTGTCTTTAACTATGAAGAGGTTGAGTACTTTATTATCTAAAGATGGTAAGTTAGAGTGTTGTGTTTGTTCATAGTTAAAGACAGTAGAGGTTGAGTACTTTATTATCTAAAGATGGTAAGTTAGAGTGTTGTGTTTGTACATAGTTAAAGACAGTAGAGGTTGATACTTTATTATCTAAAGATGGTAAGTTAGAGTGTTTGTTCATAGTTAAAGACAGTAGAGGTTGAGTACTTTATTATCTAAAGATGGTAAGTTAGAGTGTTGTGTTTGTTCATAGTTAAAGACAGTAGAGGTTGAGTACTTTATTATCTAAAGATGGTAAGTTAGAGTGTTGTGTTTGTTCATAGTTAAAGACAGTAGAGGGTGAGTACTTTATTATCTAAAGATGGTAAGTTAGAGTGTTGCGTTTGTTCATAGTTAAAGACAGTAGAGGTTGAGTACTTTATTATCTAAAGATGGTAAGTTAGAGTGTTGTGTTTGTTCATAGTTAAAGACAGTAGAGGTTGAGTACTTTATTATCTAAAGATGGTAAGTTAGAGTGTTGTGTTTGTTCATAGTTAAAGACAGGGCCGGACTGGGGAAATAATTCATACCAGGAGATATAGCGCGAAATATAGCCCCAATCAGGCCACTTTTTAAGCGGGGGGTCTGGGGGTCCCCCACCAGGATTTTTTTTTGTTACAAAGACTTAATTTCCTGCATTCTGGTGAATTTGAGTGCATGTGAATCACAAACTAATGAGCCAACAATTGCTTAGTACAATGTACTGTTATGGACCTCAAATAAAACTGTTGTGGCACTAGCAATGCTACTCTCTCCACCTTCAAAAAGAAAAAAGCAAGAGCACAACATATTTTTCTATTTACTATTATAATACAGTTAACCACTCTCTCCTGTAAGGGCCCTTTTTTTTTTTTTTTTTTTTTATCCCTCTCTCCTCCACCCTTTCTCTTTCTTCCACTGTCTATCTTGACATCAACGTTAATTGACTTTCGCTCTACTGTATCTCTCCCGAGTCCCTCACTACCTGGCTCATTGCCTGGCTGTTATTCTGCATCTGAGTGCCGTCTGCCATTCCATTCGCCGCCTCCGCTGTCAATCAGTTGTATCGCCTGGTCCCGCCTCCACCAATCACAAGCGGCAGCACGGCTCCATTGTGTGTGTGTGTGATCCGCGTGAGGGAGAGAGAGTCAGATATTCTCCAACTCTGTCGCAGACAGTGAAATCCTGGTTGTTCCCCACCCACCTAGGTTATCTAACTATCGCGCCGCGCCGCCGCCACAACTAGAAACAATGGCCTGGCAAAAAATAAATAAAAAATTATAATAATTTTTTTTTTTTTTTTTTTATATATATATATATTTTTTTTTAAATCTGTGCAGGCCAGGCCACCGGGAAAACTCCCGGTGCTCCCGATGGCCAGTCCGGGCCTGGTTAAAGACAGTAGAGGTTGAGTACTTTATTATCTAAAGATGGTAAGTTAGAGTGTTGTGTTTGTTCATAGTTAAAGACAGTAGAGGTTGAGTACTTTATTATCTAAAGATGGTAAGTTAGTTAGAGTGTTGTGTTTGTTCATAGTTAAAGACAGTAGAGGTTGAGTACTTTATTAGCTAAAGATGTTAAGTTAGAGTGTTGTGTTCATTCATAGTTAGACATTAGTAGAATAGACACAACGTGAGGTAATCACCATCCATTTTAAACCGGTTATTACCTAATGCTAACGTTAGCAGATAGACGCGAGACTGGTAACATTACAGCTTGGCGTTAGCCTAATGCTAACGTTAGCGTTATCGTTAATGTTGTTATTGATTGATTGATGAGTCGGCGTTAGCAGAATAGACACAACGAGAGTCTCGTTAATGTTGTTATTGATTGATGAGTCAGCATTTAATACAGAGGTGCTTCACAGCGCGGCGTTTCTAATATTATAAATACGGAAACAGCTGTTCTGCGAGGAAGTCACGGAAAGAGCTGTAGAGCGTCGCATAACTGGCGTCGATAAGGGGGGCGTAATAGGGTAGGGTCACGAGGGGTCAGTGGCCAATCAGAGCGCAAAACTCGAACACGGAAACGAAGTTCTGTTGTAGAAGGCATTCACGCTGGGGGGTTGGGTAGGGGGGGGGCTGTACATTGGAGGTGGTTGGGTGGGGGGGGGGGGGGGGGGTTGGGTAGGAGGGGTGGGGGGGTAGGAGGGGTGGGTGGGGAACACTGTACAACTGTACAAGCAAAACTGTACATTGGAATATTGACAAAACCATACTTGGTCATTTACTGTACATTGGAGGGGGTTGGGTTAGGACATTTACAGGGGCCAGTTTCTAATTGCAGTCCCCCGTAGGTGTTCTTTGATAGTGGTTTTGAAAGTGGGTAGTGATTCACATTCCTTTACAGCTTTGGGTAGGGCGTTCCACATTGACGTGGCATAATTGCGAAACGTGTTTAGTCCCTTGTTTGAGCCGAATCTGGGTTTAACATGATTTGTGGAGCTCCCTCTGGTGTTGTGATTGTGGTATTCACTGACCTTTGGGAAGTATTTTGACATGTACATGGGTACCTTAGTCGTATAGTGTATCTTGTAGACCAGGCCCATTGCAAGTTGCTGTACTCTGTCGTCTACTCTAAGCCATCCTAGGTTGTCAAAGTGGGCAGGGGTGAGGTGGGTTCTAGGAGTAAGGTCAAGCAGTAGTCTGACCAGTTTGTTTTGAGATGTTTGTAATTTTGTTTTTAGCGCCTTTGAGGTGCTTTGGTACCATGAGGTGCAAGCATAGTCGTAGTACTCTTGAATGAGTGCTCCTGCCAGAGTCTTCATGGTATTCTTGTTTACCAGAGAGGAGATCCGGTACAAGAATCGAGTTCGTTGGTTGACTTTTTTTATTACATTGGATGCCATTTTGTCACAGGAAAGATTAGCCTCTAGGATGGAACCCAGGTAGGTAATTTCATCTTTCCTTGTGACAATATTGTCACCCACTGTAACTGAGAAGCTGTCGGTCTTGCTGAGTTTGTTATTTGAGCCGAAGAGAATGGACTCTGTTTTGCCCATGTGTAATGATAGTTTGTTATCAGCGAGCCATATGCAGATTTAGCCTAGTTCCGAGCTGAGGGTTTTTTCAACCTGTAACTTGTTCTTGTCAGAGACCAGCAGGGCTGATTCGTCTGCGAACAAGAACAAGTTGCAGTCACAAGCTGACGACATGTCATTTGCGTAAATTAAGAACAGTAGCGGTCCTAGTATGCTTCCTTGTGGAACCCCACAGCTCACTGTGAGGGCGGGGGGGGATAGGGTGCCGTTTACCTCCACCATCTGTTCTTTCCCCTCCAGGTAGGATTGCATCCAGCTCACTGATAGACTATCAAAACCAATTGCTTTTAGCTTGTCAATCAGAATGGAGTGATTGACAGTGTCGAAGGCTTTTTGTAGGTCCAGCATTTGATTTGATTTGATTTGATTTGATTTTATTAGGGATCCCCATTAGCTGGTGCGATAGCAACCACTAGTCTTCCTGGGGTCCACACACAAAAACAATCACTATTGCAAAAACAAAATTATTAAAAGTCAGTACACACAATGCATAATGAAACTACTGATGTACCTCCCACCTCTTGCAGAGACAAGTCGCATTTCTTTCCTCTCTCCCTAGGCCTTCAAGGCCGTTCCTACCGCCGCCTCTACTGCTCCATGGAGCCCGACGCTGCTATGCCCTGCTTCGTGCCGGTGGCCGGACTATACTCAAATCAACTCTAAATGGATCTAATCAGTGGATTGCATATTTTCTTCAAGAAGCAGAATAAGGCTAACCCTCTCTGCCTATTGGGACATCATAATCGGGTTACCAACTTGAAGACGTGGTCATTTTTGGATTATCAAAGCTTTTGGACTGCAATAAGAAGATTTTGGATCTGTTTACCGCACACAGGATCTACCAAAATGAACTGATAAGACACTTGGACACTTGGACTAATAATGCATTCAGTCATTTGGACGGAGTTGTTAAAACTCACTCCACTCAAATCAATAGAGTTATATTCCACTCTATTCAAATCAAATTTAAAGGGACGTGGCTGGGATAAATTGTGCCAGTCAGTCAGCCAAAACAAATTCCTGGACCAAGGTCGAACCGAGAGCTCTGGAGTCGAAGGCCCTCTGGGAGATAAGAGTGGCGAGCGGCTTCCCACACCCCCAATCCCTAGTCCCACCCCCCCCCCCCCCCCACCCCCCCCCCTTCCTCTGCATTGGCGCTGCACTGTCGGCTGCCTCGTGTGAGGGAGACCTCCCCAACCCAGGACTTGGCTTGTGCACTCCCCCCCACCTCCCACCCCCCCCCCCCCCCCCCTACAGCCCTGTAACAACCCCAACCCACTCCCCCCTCCTTCCGTAAATGGCGCTGCCTATGACGGCTGCCAGTCTGTTTGCGGTGGTGAATATGCATATGTTTGTCTCAAGGCTCTGTACCATTATTACTATCTAAAGTGTAATAATTGTGGAATATTACTGTAATGAGCTGTATGTGTATGATCCAAGCGTCCTATGATCCTCATAGGAGCATAACAGAAAAAAGCATTCCATGTGAAGGTATTCTGTATCTTTGCATGTCAACTAATAAAGAAACTTGAACTACTGTAACAATTAAGATAGCTAAAATTACATTAGTTTAAAACAAAAACAAAAAATTACTTTACAGTGTTTTACAATTTAAAAACAATTTATGATTCTTTTAAAAAGTGAATCTACTGTAAATGCAGCAGAGGTTCCGAGGCAGGCCATTCCAAAGAGTTAATGCTCTAAAAATAAAAGATCTCCCCAAAGCGCTGGTTCTAGGACCTGGCAATTCAAGCTGCCCACTACTGGAACCTCTAGTGTAATGCTCATGCACAGTATTACTAAAAACAACCTGATTATGTATAAAAACAGGAGTTTTACTGCTCATGACCAACTTGAACAGCACAAGTATATTAAAAGACAATCTATTTTCAACGTTAAGCCAAGAGAGGCGGGCATGCATACGGCTCACATTAGACCTTAGTGAGCAGCCCAGTACCAACCGTGCTGCCCTGTTCTGGACCACCTGGAGCAGATGACCACATCGCAGAGAAATAGTCAAGATGACATAAAACTAAACTTTGCACTATCTGACATGACCATGCCGCAGTATTTGCCCGCGTCCACCTCTTGTTTGATGTGGTCGTTCAAATAGAGAAGGCATGTGTCAGTGGAGTGGGATGTTCTGAAGCCAGATTGGAATTCGTAGATTAGATTTTTTTCCGCTAGGTACTTTTCGACCTGTTCGTAGACAATTTTTTCCATGACTTTCGAGATGGAGGTAAGAAATTCTTACTAAGAATAGAAACAGGGCGGTAGTTGCCTGGGTCTAATTTACTGCCCTTTTTGTGCAGAGGGGTCACTCTCGCAATTTTGAAGTCCTTGGGGACGTGTCACTGTTTTATGGAGAGGTTTATTATGTGTGTGATGACTGGGGTGATGGCAGCTGCTGAGTCTCTGAGGAATTTGGAGGGGATGTTGTCATGGCCAGTGGCCTTGTTAGGTTGGAGGGCGCTCAGTTTTTTGAGGACCTCATCTGTTGTTACCATTTCCAGTTTGAAGTCGTCTTTGCGGACCCCTAGGTTTTTGTAGTAAGCTACTATGTGTTCTACCCCATAATGCCCTGAGTAGGAGGGTAGTTTGTTTACCAGTGTTGTGGCTATGTTTGTGAAGACATTTTTTAAGTAATTGGCTACATCTAGCTTGTCTGTGATGAGTGTGTTGTCCGTCTTTATGTTTATGTTTGAGAATCTGGTTTTAAGTTTTTTACTGCAGCCTAGTTGATTGTTGAGTAATTTCCAAAGTTCACGTGGGTTGTTTTTGTTTTCCTCAGTTTTGTCATTGATGAAGTTCTTTTTTGCAGTTTTGATCATGGAGTTTACGTCGCTTCTTTGTCTGTTTCTTTCCAGTTTGAGTTCAGTCACGTGGGCTTGGAGTTCACTGCTCGTGCTTTTTGTAAGCTTTGACTGACTTTTACGAAACTCAGAGCATTTGTTCTCTCTGGTTGTCATAGCGGCCAATATTTCGGAGTGCATACTGAGTATGCGTGTAATGCGAGTAACCTCGTTCCCAGCTTTATGGTAAAAGTGACGGCTTGAGAGAAGCTGAAGGTTCAAAAACAGTAGGTCTGGTGAAAATAGTACTCAAAATCCTTCAGTTATAATATAAGGTTGTGTTTTCGTTTGAATGTTGGTTTTGAGTTTATTAGGAGTAGTTTATCAGAATAAGTGTTCACTAGGAGCAGTTTATCAGAATAAGTGTTCACTAGGAGTAGTTTATCAGAATAAGTGTTCACTAGGAGTAGTTTATCAGAATAAGTGTTCACTAGGAGTACAGTAGTTTATCAGAATAAGTGTTCACTAGGAGACAAGTACAGTAGTTTATCAGAATAAGTGTTCACTAGGAGTACAGTAGTTTATCAGAATAAGTGTTCACTAGGAGTACAGTAGTTTATCAGAATAAGTGTTCACTAGGAGTACAGTAGTTTATCAGAATAAGGGTTCACTAGGAGACGAGTACAGTAGTTTATCAGAATAAGTGTTCACTAGGAGTACAGTAGTTTATCAGAATAAGTGTTCACTAGGAGTACAGTAGTTTATCAGAATAAGTGTTCACTAGGAGTACAGTAGTTTATCAGAATAAGTGTTCACTAGGAGTACAGTAGTTTATCAGAATAAGTGTTCACTAGGAGTACAGTAGTTTATCAGAATAAGTGTTCACTAGGAGACGAGTACAGTAGTTTATCAGAATAAGTGTTCACTAGGAGTACAGTAGTTTATCAGAATAAGTGTTCACTAGGAGTACAGTAGTTTATCAGAATAAGTGTTCACTAGGAGTACAGTAGTTTATCAGAATAAGTGTTCACTAGGAGTACAGTAGTTTATCAGAATAAGTGTTCACTAGGAGTACAGTAGTTTATCAGAATAAGTGTTCACTAGGAGTACAGTAGTTTATCAGAATAAGTGTTCACTAGGAGACGAGTACAGTAGTTTATCAGAATAAGTGTTCACTAGGAGTACAGTAGTTTATCAGAATAAGTGTTCACTAGGAGACGAGTACAGTAGTTTATCAGAATAAGTGTTCACTAGGAGTACAGTAGTTTATCAGAATAAGTGCACATAGCTTCTGCTGAATGGCAGCATTATGTTTGTGGTGCATCACGCGCTAAAAGATACATTTGAAAAACCCAACAGTTTCTTTCCAAAAATCACGACACGGTTACTGAAGATAATCCACAGACCGTGAACAGTTTCATTAGGACTATTTTCGACCTAAGTGTTACGAAGGATCAGATTAAACCGAATATATATATTTACTACTTGATATATATTGCATAATATTTGTATATCGTCTGATATCCCTTGTGTATTCTTTGTACATATACACGGAATATCCCTTTTACCTAGTACAGACCATAATATTTCGTTCTCCTATTGGATAGCGATCCACTAGGCGCCACAGCCATACCCCCAAGGTCTAGTTCAAAGTCACCGTCAAGGCTTGCCTGGACATGCCCGGTTCGGCGCAAGAATACGAGACAGGAATAAGGCTGGTACTAGATTATTCACTGTACGTATAAATACGTCGCAGGTGGATACAGCAGCACTTAGCCTAAAGTCAAGTTAACCTAGAAACGCATTACCCTCAACCGTAAAAGCCTTCATCACGAGTCAACGACCAAGTGAAGTGAGCAACCGTGCGTCTAAATAGAGCACTTATAACCGCGTGCGAATAGGACAGTAAAAGTATCAGAGCTTAGTGGAATAACGTCAAGTTCGACCTAGTTAATGTGAAGTACCGCGCACCGGAGAATCTACACCGGTGAATGCAGAGCCCTTTTCCGGCTGGATTATTATTATATTGCTTTGGTCCTGTGGCTGTTGGAGCGGAAGAGAATCGTCTACACCCACTACTGTGTGGGATTTACCCGTGAGGAACATCACTCGAGCCCGTCTCTGGGAGAGGCTGGCCGGCTTTCACCTATGCTGCACGCATACTTGGATTACAGCTGCTGCTTTCGTCTGCCGATCAAGGGAGTAATGTACCGACTCCCGTAGCTGGAGCTTATTGATTCCCCGTTGATCCAGAGTTTGCATTCGAACATTTCCTCCCCCTGCTGGCCTACAACCGGAGGGACCCTACTAGTATCTCCCGCTGCCCTACTAGTGTACCATAGATATAATTCCTAAGATACAGGTGGTATTCATTATCTCCTGCGTAATATGATAATGGACTTACGTTATTGATTTACTCACGCACATTCTTTCGCCTTATAAGCGCGACCCTACGTAAAGTATTGTTATATACTATCATTGCTGCTAATAAATATTATTATAACCCAGTTTTGTGTGGAACCGTGTCATTGTGGGAAGTGTTCATCTGATATACCTGTGTACTGTATGGCCAGTAGTAATGTACATAAGACAGTAGTGGTTTAATGATACCATACTTATTAATACAGTCAGGGAATTGTACCCCTCAGTTACAATTGGTCCTTCGAGCCGGAGGGTAATTAGCGTAATATTAATATAATATTAATATTAACATGGCCGATGATGAACACTCCACAAACGGTTCTCCTAAGCTAGATCGCCCGGAGCGCAGACGTCAGCCACCTCCCTATCTAGAGGCATACGCTGTCAGTCCAATACCTAGCTTTAATAAGAAGTTAAATGCGGATAAAATAACTAAAGCGGATAGTAAAGGTATGTCAAACCCTACCGACCAGGCGACCCCGCCAGTAGAGACCCTAGTGGGTTCTAACGTAACTGACCAAGCTCACAGGGGGGACCAGGAGGGACATGACATGACTTTACCCCCCGCCAAGGTCGACGAGACAGTCCCCGGAGAGCTCCAGGATAAAGAAAGCCCTCCAGGGACGGAGCCCGACCCACCAACAGAAGAGACGCACACCCAGGAGATGGACCTCCTCGGAGCGCGACAGGAGAACGGATCTCCAACGAGCACTGCCAGAAGCCGATCACCTCCGCCTGTGTCTTCCCCCAGCGAAGCGGACAAGATGCTGGCGCAGGCACTCATCGCCACCCTGGCAGCCTCCACCGAACGCGATCGACTTCAAGCGCAACAGACGAGCGAGCGCGAACAAGCTGCAGACCAACGAGAGCGCCTTCACGCGCAACTCCAAGCGCAAGCCCTCCGTGAACGCGAACATTCTGCAACCGAGCGAGAGCGCTTCCAGGCGCAACAAAGGAGTGAAGACGACCGCATAAGACTGGAGACCAGACGCCTTCAGACGGAAGAGAACATTGAAAGAAGCCGCGCCGATGCACAGCACACCGCCGCCAACGCACAGCGCGACGCCGCAAATGCACAGCTCCACGCCGCCCATGCCAGCGCCAATGCACAGCGCGACGCCGCCAATGCACAGCGCGACGCCGCCCATGCCAGCGCCAATGCACACGCGACGCCGCCAATGCCCACCGCGAAGCAGAGCGCGACGCCGCCCATGCCCAGCGCGAAGCAGAGCGCGACCGGCAGCAGGCGAAGATGGTAGAACAATTGATGGCCATGGCGACACCCCCCCGCTCCGCACGGAGCTCCCGGAGATCGTCACGACAAGGGTCTAGGACACATTCCCCTACCCGACCAAGCGACCCGGGACCCCGCCAACAGGAGGATCCTGTCCACGGCTCCGAACCCCCTCCCCGGCCGGTCCATACGAGACCCAGCAACCGGGAAGAACCGGACCACGCCGAGAGACTGAACAGAAGACTCCAGGACCTAGCAGAGGAAGAGGAAGAGGAGGAATGTCAAGCCGACCAGCAGCAACGTACTCTGGACCAGGAGGCCCAGTACAGCCCCAACCAGCAGCAACGTACTCTGGACCAGGAGGCCCAGTACAGCCCCGACCAGCAGCAACGTACTCTGGACCAGGAGGTCCAGTACAGCCCAGACGTCAGCCCCGAGGCACTGCGCTACAAACCCCGACTCAACTCACGGGTGAGTTTGACGCACCGTCAGCACCGAGGAACAGCACCTGGGTACCCGACCTTCGGTACCCACCAAGTACCAGCCCAAGACGACACGCACGGGGAGACTCGCCCAGGAGGCCTCTCCCCCAACGCTCACCGATGTGCCAGCCATCCATGGCATCGTACCTTGGCACACCGACGTTCCCGGACTTCACACACGAGAACAGAGCACAGTACACAGAGCTACGAATGTGCTTAGAGACAATGATGTCCGATGTACCGGATGAAACGTACAAGTATGCTATCCTACTCAAGCACCTGAAGGTGCCCAGAGCGCACAATATAGCGCTGGCATATTCCAACTCTGCTACCCCATACACCGCGGCTCTAGTAGCCCTCGACCAACGTTATGGACGCATATGGGACTACGTGATACAAGAGATAAGAGACATTGACCGTCTCCCCCCAGCCAGAGACAACAGAGCATTAGATGACCTCTCTATCAAGGTACAGTCCCTGGTAGGGATGCTGGGGTCCCAAAAGGAAAAAGGGATATACGAACTGTACGCTAACTCCAATGTAGAGAGAATATTAGAGAAGCTCCCTCCCGCCCGACAAGAACGTTTTCGGCGGCAGAGAGACCACCGTGACCCCAACGGCCCAGAGGCATCCCTCCTAGACCTGTCTGAGTTCCTCGCCAGGGAGGTCAGCAGCTTACGACTGGACACGTTCGTATGGAGTGGACCAAGCCCAAGACTAGGACCTCGGGGATCAAACGATAACCGCTGGTCGGTGACCGCTATGCACCAAGCCGAATCAGTACCGCAGCACAAGAACCACAACGCCCCCTCGACGAAAGAGGAGTGGAAGATTGAATGCCAGTACTGTGAAGGGGAACATCGGCTGTATCAATGCGACACTTTCGGGAAGCTGACCACGGACGAGGTGAGTCAGTGGATCAAGGACCACCGCCGCTGCTTCCGCTGCGCGCGCAGCCATATGGCAGCTGAGTGCCGCTTGAAGAAGAAGTGCGGCAGGTGCGGCGGCACCCACTTGGAGGTCCTGCATGACATCAACAGGCGCCCGACGGGACAACAGAGTGGGCCCGTCACGGTAATGTACCAGGCCGAGGCGGTGGCACCAGTACCAAAGATCCACCAGACCGCTCCCTGGTGTCCCGACTGCTACAGCAGACACTGGGAGTCACGGTGCTACTCGGACGACCGCGAGTCGGCACCACCCCAGACGATTCAAAGCAACCAACCAACAGGAGTGCTCCACATTGACCAGCATAGTGGGACCCCCCGAGTGCTCATCAAAGTGGTCAGAGTGCTCCTGAGCTACGAGGACAAGGTCCTGGACACTTACGCCGTCCTGGACGATGGGTCTGAAAAGACTCTCCTCCTCGCTTCCACCGCAGCCCAGTTGGGCCTGCGGGGTGCCAAAGGTACCATGACCATACGCACCATCAGAAGGGACCAGAATACCATAAAAGGTGAAAAGGTCTCCTTCAAGATAGCAGCGGTGGACCAGCCCGAGAAGCAGTATAGTATAACCAACGTCTTCACCAGCCACGACATAGGCCTATCACAGTACACCTACCCCATCCCACAGCTGATGGCCAAGTATGTGCACCTACGTCAACTACCTATACCGCTTATCGACGGCGCCACACCGACCCTGCTCATCGGCTCCGACCACGCGGACCTCATCCTCCCAATTGAGGCGGCCCACATCGGACCCAAAGGATGCCCAGTCGCGGTTCAGACCCGACTGGGGTGGACGCTCCAGGGCCCCCTCTACGGACTTGACAGTCAACCCACGTCTACACGCTGCCTACACACAAAGGCGAGCGACACCGGCCACTCCCTTGTACAGCCCGTTGAGAGGCTATTGACATTAAGCGAGAGGCCTGTGAGAGAACCGTGGGCACAAGAGGGAGTTCGGAACTCCACCCCCTTCAGCTGCGCTTCAGACGTAGCTGACCTCGAACCTAGCACCCCAAGCGACTCCTTGACGGGGCGGCCAGAACCGGCCCCTCCTCAGACGGGGTACAGAGCAAACAAGAGAAACAGACGGAGGAGGAGGAGGCACAGCCAAGCACAGATCAAAGCAGTCTCAGGCCCGCTTCCTCCTAAGCCCCCTTCATCCCGTCCAGTCGTCATGATCATAGACCAGTCACTACCTCGAGCTGCGTGGCCGGCCGGCCGCGTAAGCAAAGTGATCACTGGTGCCGACGGAAAGGTCAGAGCGGCAGCAGTGCTCGTCCAGGGGCGGACATACACCCGGCCCGTGGCGAGGCTGATAGAGTTGCCAAGGCTCCCCGACTCTCTCGATGACGACCATGACCCCCCGACTTTGTGAACTGCCCTACCCTCACAACGGACATTGAGTAGTGGACAGTGCGGTTAATCTGTCTCTGCTTATCTAATTAGGTGGGACTAATTAGGAGGCGGCTGTTACGAAGGATCAGATTAAACCGAATATATATATTTACTACTTGATATATATTGCATAATATTTGTATATCGTCTGATATCCCTTGTGTATTCTTTGTACATATACACGGAATATCCCTTTTACCTAGTACAGACCATAATATTTCGTTCTCCTATTGGATAGCGATCCACTAGGCGCCACAGCCATACCCCCAAGGTCTAGTTCAAAGTCACCGTCAAGGCTTGCCTGGACATGCCCGGTTCGGCGCAAGAATACGAGACAGGAATAAGGCTGGTACTAGATTATTCACCGTACGTATAAATACGTCGCAGGTGGATACAGCAGCACTTAGCCTAAAGTCAAGTTAACCTAGAAACGCGTTACCCTCAACCGTAAAAGCCTTCATCACGAGTCAACGACCAAGTGAAGTGAGCAACCGTGCGTCTAAATAGAGCACTTATAACCGCGTGCGAATAGGACAGTAAAAGTATCAGAGCTTAGTGGAATAACGTCAAGTTCGACCTAGTTAATGTGAAGTACCGCGCACCGGAGAATCTACACCGGTGAATGCAGAGCCCTTTTCCGGCTGGATTATTATTATATTGCTTTGGTCCTGTGGCTGTTGGAGCGGAGGAGAATCGTCTACACCCACTACTGTGTGGGATTTACCCGTGAGGAACATCACTTGAGCCCGTCTCTGGGAGAGGCTGGCCGGCTTTCACCTATGCTGCACGCATACTTGGATTACAGCTGCTGCTTTCGTCTGCCGATCAAGGGAGTAATGTACCGACTCCCGTAGCTGGAGCTTATTGATTCCCCGTTGATCCAGAGTTTGCATTCGAACATTTCCTCCCCCTGCTGGCCTACAACCGGAGGGACCCTACTAGTATCTCCCGCTGCCCTACTAGTGTACCATAGATATAATTCCTAAGATACAGGTGGTATTCATTATCTCCTGCGTAATATGATAATGGACTTACGTTATTGATTTACTCACGCACATTCTTTCGCCTTATAAGCGCGACCCTACGTAAAGTATTGTTATATACTATCATTGCTGCTAATAAATATTATTATAACCCAGTTTTGTGTGGAACCGTGTCATTGTGGGAAGTGTTCATCTGATATACCTGTGTACTGTATGGCCAGTAGTAATGTACATAAGACAGTAGTGGTTTAATGATACCATACTTATTAATACAGTCAGGGAATTGTACCCCTCAGTTACACTAAGTATGTTTATTTTGGGTGAGCTGCCCCTTTAAAACGGGTATTTAGAAGTTACCTTTGACAAATAGATGAATGAATGAATGAATGAAAACTTTATTTAACAGATTGCAGAATGGGTACAATACAGTACGGCTCAATACATACAATTGTTAAGGGGATGCAGACCTGAGAAAGACGTTTGTCTTGTTTCCATCAGGGTCCCCCATTTTCAATTCATATAGACATTTATGATATACACAACATACATGACATTTATGGCATAGGGACATATAGGTATTGAGTACTGATACATTTGTGACATAAGCGGTATTAAAATGTACAGTACTGTTACCCCTAGATCCTGACAGAGTATATATGATGGGGAGGGGACTGTACATTAGGAGGGGGTGGGTGGGTGGGAGAGAAATATACATACGGCGGGGAGGGAATATATACATGCGGTGGGGAGGAGACTGTCTATTAGGAGGTGGTGGGGGTTTTGGGCATTTACGGTGGCCAGTTTCGAATTGCAGCCTCCCGTAGGTGCTTTTTAAGAGCGGTTTTGAATGTGGGCAGGGATTCACATTCCTTTACAGCTTTGGGTAGGGCGTTCCACATTGTTGTGGCATAATTGCGAAACGTGTTTAGTCCCTTGTTTGAGCCGAATCTGGGTTTAACATGATTTGTTGAGCTTCCTCTGGTGTAGTGGTTGTGGTATTCACTGACCTTTGGGAAGTATTTTGACATGTACATGGGCACCCCGGTCGTATAGTGTATCTTGTAGACCAGGCCCATTGCAAGTTGCTGTACTTGGATTAGATTCAAATGTATTGTCAACATACAGCACAAGTACAGTACAACGAAAATAAGTTTGGCATCCAACCAGAGTTAAAATATAAAGTGCAAGAAATATCATCTGAAACCAGTCAAGTGACACTGGATGGAAAGAAATAAGTATTTTTAGAGTAAGTAGTCCTTTATTAGTACTTAGTCCTTTATTAGTACTTAGTCCTGTATTACTCCTCTATTAGTACTTCATGTATTATATTCGATAAACATAGGCTTGGTCTACATGTTAATCTAGTAGGCATTAGCTTTGAGACCTCAAATTGAAAGTAGACAGTAATGGACCTTGTATTAGTGGTATGTAAATGCAGTGGTTTTAGTGGAGAACAGCGCCCCCAGTGATAGATCTGAGGTAACACTGACATGTAATGACACATGTTTACCACTAGATGGAAACATTGTCTCAGTGCCAGGGCTGGGGTCATTCACTTCAATTTATAGAAACATTGAAACTGTAAGTTCTATAACTCTATAACTGAGGATTTGTGCTAAATTATTTGTCAATATAAATGCAGCCCATCTACACAATTTTGAGTATGACAATTACTTCTTTTAATAAGCTCATGGAGTCTCCAAACCGTTTCAAACTGTAAATGGTCCTACATTTATATATAAAACTGTTTAGAGTTGTTGGATGAGTGCGAGATTATGTGCCCCATTTAAGCCCTTCATCCCCAGAATGACCATTGTCCTGTAGACAGGGACCACTGCTGCAGGTCACTGACCATGTCCTGTAGACGGGGACCACTGCTGCAGGTCACTGATTCGAATCAGACTTTATTTATGAACTGTGTTCTTACATCATGACTGTCTTCTGTGTTCTGACCATGTTTATGAACTGTGTTCTGACCATGTTTATACCTCCAGCAATATCACCCTGAGTATCGGGTCCCCCCAGGGCTGCGTTCTGAGCCCCCTGCTGTACTCACTGTACTGTACACACATGACTGTGTGGCCAGGTTTAGCTCCAACTCCATAGTGAAGTTTGCGGACGACACGTGGTGGTGGGGCTGATCTCTAACAATGACGAGAAGGCCTATCGGGAGGAGGTTGATGAACTGGCACGCTGGTGCCGGGACAACAGCCTACTCCTGAACATTGGTAAAACCAAAGAGCTGATCGTGGATTTTAGGAGAAGACAGCAGGGGACACACACGCCGTTGTGGATAAACGGGGCTATCGTGGACAAGGTGAGCAGTTTCAAGTACCTGGGAGTCCACATCACAGAGGACATGACATGGTCTACACACATAGATTCTGTGGTGAAAAAGGCGAAACAGCGCCTCTATCACCTGAGACAGCTAAGGAAGTTCAGAGTATTGGGGAAGATACTCTACTCCTTCTACTCCGGGGCTGTAGAGAGCATTCTGACTGGAAACATCACTGCCTGGTTTGGAAACAGCACGGCACAGGACAGGAAGGCACTCCAGAGAGTGGTGCGCTCAGCTGATTGTACTACGGGTATTGCACTACCACCCCATGCAGGACTTATATAACAGGAGGTGCAAATCCAGAGCCTGCAGAATAATGAAAGACCCCCACCACCCCAACAACAGCCTGTTTAAGCTGCTGTGGTCAGGCAAGCGCCTACGGTCACACACTGCACGAACAGAGAGACTCCGACTCAGCTTCTTCCCCCAGGCCATCAGAACACTGAACACTGAACTCTCCACTCACAAGTACACATGAGCACACACACACACAGACACACACACACACACCACTCATGCGGCAACCGCTAAAAAAATCACTTTAAACAAAATGTCACTTTAAAAAATTGAATCTTTAGAAACACTTTGAAAGAAGGAGGTACTGTATATGTAGCAGGGTGGATTATCCCTGCTTCGTGGGAACTGGGGTGCACGGTCACTAGGTAGCAAGACACAGTAGAACTCGGGCTAGCTGCACCTCCGGCTTTGGGGTCAGGAGCGTCAACTGGAGGCTGGCAGTGGGGTGTATGAGGCCCAGGATTTACAAACCTAGTCCTGTACTCCGGTCTTCCTCCCTCTCTCTTGGGCAGTCAGCAGTACTCCCCAACACGCCCTCACTCTCCCCAATTGTCCCCTAGCACCCCCCCACACCTAATGACCGAATGGTAAATAAATAACTTGGTTCCCCCCGCAAGCAGTACCCTCCCTCATTAACACCAGAAACCTTACAATGGAAAAGGGAAGGTTGAATAGGAAGGGGTTAATAATGGATATATTATCCGCATCAAAGGGTTAGAATTAGACTCAATAAAAGACACACACACCGTGCTCCCGTTCAGTCTGAGTGTTATTATATCAGGGGCCTAGTTACAACATTGCTACGTCTGGTGATTATTGCACCATGGGTATCATCACACAATGCTTACAGTCTGGTAATTATATAATTACACCTAGGCACCAGGTGCTCTCACGGTACCCGGACTAAGTGCTGTCCACTGTACACAGACTACGTGCTGCCCACGTCTGAGCTAAACACAGTATCCACCTTCCCTAAGGGTTTACATATACTGCTCCAGGTCGGTAATATGGGGAAGGAAGGGGGAACATAGGGGAGGAAATAGAAGGGTTCACCGAATGGGAAATATTAGGAAACACACATATTATCACGCTCAAAGGAAAGGAACGAAAACAAAAGAGTGGGCCCACAAAATACCAGTAAAGTCCTATCTTAATGCCGGCATATATTGTTTGGGGTACCCCTATGGAATGGTAGTAGCAACGTTACTTTCGCCCGCAGGCTGCACCACACTGTGTACTGTATAATAACTCGGGAGCATCAATGCTCATTTGTACTCATCCGAAATGGCCGCCTCGCCACGCCACTGTTGTCCGGGAGGCAAGATGGTGTCGAACGCTCTCGGTGAGGATGTTAGCAGGCGGAGCTGGGCAGAGAGGCAGCGCCGGCTGAGAGCGTGTGCTGAGCGATGACGACCCCTGCTGGACGGGACGAACTCCCGTAAGCTGTAGGCAGCCGGGTGCAGGTCTGATTGAAGTCAGCCGGAGCAGACTGATTGCAGGCAGCCGGGTGCAGATCTGGTTGAAGTCAGCCGGAGCAGAACGGTTGTTGGCCCACGCTCGCCTCTGGGCTCGTACTCTATACCGCACACAGTAGCTACTATAACTCGATTGTTAAGGACTTTGATACTTGGTTAGCCGCACGTTACTTATACCGCACACAGTAACTATTATAACCCGATTGTTAGTGCCTGGCTCTGCACTAATTGTTCACACACTATCGCTGGTACTGCTAGGATATCGTGTCCACTAGCCAGTACTTCCTATCACCCGTTGCTATCTCACGGGGCCCTCTGGCATAACTTCAGCAACAGGGCTCTCCAGAGCCCCCGTTCGTTGCGACTGTTCAAGTTCACTGCCGAAGAGGTTCTCTTTCCGTCTTCCGCCCCCATATATCACGTTCCATCTCTGTCCAACACTCTCTGCCAGACACCGCCCCCTGCTGGTCCCGCCTACTAGTCACACAGGGAAGGATGTTGATCATGGTCCAGCGATACTGTGTATAGTCCATACTTCAGTCGATAGAAGGAAGAGAAACTCATATCATTGCTCGTGGGAATATCAATGATGTCTTTGTGTACAAAGGGAATATAAAACACCAGTCAGCAGTCCTGAATAATATACAATATTTTCAGACTGCTACATATAGTTTAGATACAGTAAGAGTTAACATTGTAAATTGTATATTGCATAGTAGTGTATATAAGAACCAGTTTCTCAGGAACCTAGCATGTCTTTTTTTTACCATGCATATCTTGTGTCTTATCTATTTAATTTTTTCGATGCCTATTTATTCTATTTTATTATTGTATTTTGCACAATCAATGCGGGCAAGACCACCCGCATTTCACTGCATGCCCTGGTATGTATGTGACAAATAAACCTCTTGATTCTTCTTTAAAAAAAAATTTAACTGTGTTCTTACATCATGACCATCTTCTGACCATGTTTATGAACTGGTTTACCGTCAGACACATCTGTATGTTCTTATTTTTACAAGCAAAGCCGTTATTTTCCGTAGTGAGTTTTAATTTGTAAGAGCAGGCGTTAAAATGTGAAATAAAGAGCTTTGTCTCTGAACTGTTTCTTTTTTTTTATCTACTTTTTCTCCCCATTTTTCTATTTTTCTCCCATCCCAATTTTGTATTATCCAATTCTTTATCCAAGCTAGACCATGCCTCCCACTGGCCGGCTGCAATGTGGACGAAGCCTTGCATCACGTGTCCCCTCCGGTACACGAGGAGGCAGCCGTCGCATCTTTTCTCTCAGTGGCGAGGAGTAACACGTGGGAGGCTCACGCTGCCCCCGATACTTCCTGATTCTGCTGTACAGGTGCACCAACCGACCTGTAGGAGTCGCTGTCCACAACGTCCGATCCCCACCCACCGGCTTTCCCACCCCCTAATACTGCCAATTGTATTAGTATGAACGACCAGCCAAGCCGGAAGCAACGCCGAGAGCTGGGCTCGAACCCAGCATCTCCTGCGTTAGTGGCGAGCTCCTTGCCCACTGCGCCACTTAGCCGCCATCTCTGAACTGTTTCTAATAGAGAAACCAGACCAGAGCAACCAGACCAGACCAGAGCAAACAGTAAGCTGAAGAGAGCAACTTCCTGTTTACATCACATCCCTCACAATGGCCCACAGGTTCCACAGAAAACACTTTCAGGGGTTTCCAGACAATGATGATTATATCATCACCATCACCATCACCATGACCACCATCACTATCATCACTATCACTATCACCATCACTATCAGTGGCGGCACGGTGGTGTAGTGGTTAACACTGTTGCCTCACAGCAAGAAGGTCCAGGGTTCGATTCCCGCTTGGGGACCAGGTTTCCATGATGCCAGGTACTCAGGTGGGGTATCTCCCAGGCCTTTCTGTGTGGAGTTTGCATGTTCTCCCCGTGCTTGCAAGGGTTTCTCCCCCGATAAGATAAACCCAATGGAAAAACATGAACAACAGATCGCTAACGCTGTGGCGTCCTTGACGAAGACGGACAGGAGCACTTGGATTGGTCCCCGGGGCGCGGCTCACGTTGACGCCCTATCTGCTCCCGGCTGCCCATTGGGGGAAGGACAACGGGATGGGAAAAGTGCAGAGAGACATTTCATCGGCGACTCAGTGTGTGTTCCTGTGGGTCGCCCATCTCGCGTGTGTGTGTTAAAACTGCATGACAAATAAAGACTTCTAGTCTAACCAATTATTATATCATCATCACCATCATTATCATCATCACCATCATCATCATTGCATCTTGTATGCACCTTTTTGTTTTCTTCTCTCTTCACTTGCATTTCTGTCCTATTTATGCAAATGTATTTATCCCTTTTATATGTATTCTGAACCATTTGTATTTGTAATCTTGACGGCAAATTAGGTTAAAACCTCAATTTCAAATTAAATCATCACCATCATCATCATCACTATAATCAACCAGCTTCTGTCTATCATTACCACTTAGTCATACCAGGAAGTGGCCACATAAGGTATCAGCCAATCAACAGAGCTGTGTACAAACTGAAGATGATGTAAAGTTGACCACCATGTGAGCCAATCCTTTGTGAGCACGCAGGTTAGAGAGCTGATGACGACGCGCAGCCAGTGGCCTCAGAGACCTGTCAAAACGAGTCAATTACAGAATATTAAGAAATAAAAGTAATCAGCACATCGATAAAATAATGTAATTATTGTAATCGGTTACTTAATCAATTATTGAAATGTCAAAGTAATGAATTACTGAATACTGATTACTTCCTGTTCTAGTTGGTTGGAGGCGTGTTGAAAGCTTGTTGGGTAACGTTGGTTTTGTAACCATGGTGACTGCAGCTGAGCACCACAACATGAGAAAAATACCCCAACAGGGTTAGGGGTTAAAGGTCAGGGGTTAGGACTCCATTAGTATCACTCTCCCCTCCCTCTACAAGTAGAATCAAGATTCCCTTGAGCAAGGCAGTGTTTGTGCTCAGTGGTCAACTGTCAGAGAGAGAGAGAATCATAGATGTTGTTGAATAAACTGTATGTTTATTGACCCAGACCAGTAACTCTGAACAAAGGTCTGAGAGAGAGAGACCATACAGAGAGAATACAGAGACCAGAGAAATAAGACAATACAGAAAGGGAGAGAGAAAAAAGACAGAGCATACAAAGAGATGATACAGAGAGAGACCAGAGAACTTAGACAATACAGAGAGAGAGAAAGAGATGTAGTTGAATCATAGATGTTGTTGAATACTGACAAAGTTGCGATAACAGTATGTTTACTGACCCAGTAACTCTGGACAAAGGTGAGAGACAGAGACAGAGAGAGAGAGAGAGAGAGAGAGAGAGAGAGAGAGAGAGAGAGAGAGAGAGAGAGAGAGAGGGGACAGAGTAGAAAGAGGGTTGAAATGAGAGAGAATACAAGAAGAGACAATACAGATAGAAAGAGACAATACAAAGAGACAGACGATACAGAAAGAGACACTGGCACGAAGGAGTGGAGGGTCGGGGAGTCTTTGAGTGTGTTTATACTATATTATACATATTATGCTAGACTCAGACCAGCACTGCTTCCAAAAGAATGATTAGAATTAGGGATGTTCGATATTGGCTTTTTTACCGATATCCGATATTGTCCAACTCTTAATTTCCGATACCGATATCAACCGATACCGATATATGCATACTTATCACAATAAATAAAATAAGAATTTGTTCTTACTTGCTTGCCTGGGTAAATAAAGGTTAAATAAATCAAAATTTGTTTAATAAAAACTTAAAAAAAAAAACGATAGGCCTACCGATAATTTCCGATATTATATTTTAATGCCAATATCGGTAGGCCGATAATATCGGACATCCCTAGAATCAATCAAATCATCAAACAAAGTCAAACATCTAATTTGGAACATTGGCTCAATGAAACCACAAAGTAAATTGCAAAGCTACCTCTACTGTCAGAGATACTAAGCAGAGATGGATCCTTACCAGGTACAGGCTCAGAGACCACAGTCTAACCCTAACCCTTACCAGGTACAGGCTCAGAGACCACAGTCTAACCCTAACCCTTACCAGGTACAGGCTCAGAGACCACAGTCTAACCCTCACCCTTACCAGGTACAGGCTCAGAGACCACAGCCTAACCCTAACCCTTACCAGGTACAGGCTCAGAGACCACAGCCTAACCCTAACCCTTACCAGGTACAGGCTCAGAGACCACAGTCTAACCCTAACCCTTACCAGGTACAGGCTCAGAGACCAGTCTAACCCTAACCCTTACCAGGTACAGGCTCAGAGACCACAGTCTAACCCTAACCCTTACCAGGTACAGGCTCAGAGACCAGTCTAACCCTAACCCTTACCAGGTACAGGCTCAGAGACCACAGTCTAACCCTAACCCTTACCAGGTACAGGCTCAGAGACCAGTCTAACCCTAACCCTTACCAGGTACAGGCTCAGAGACCACAGTCTAACCCTAACCCTTACCAGGTACAGGCTCAGAGACCACAGTCTAACCCTAACCCTTACCAGGTACAGGCCCATCTCCAACACCCTCACGTGGCACGACAACACCCTGAGCCTCGTCAAAAAAGCTCATCAACGCCTGTACTTCCTGAGGAAACTGAAAGGGGCGGGGCTTGACACCAACATCCTCAGCTCTTTCTACAGATGTGTGGTGGAGAGCGTACTACTGACCTCTTGCATATCACAGCATGGTAAGATAGCTGCACAGCAGCAGAGAAGCAGGCGCTACAGAGGGTGGTAAGGTCTGCACAGAGGACCATTGGATGCAGCTTACCAGACATCTGACATTTACAACAACCGATGCATGCACAGAGCAATCCGTATCATGCGTGACACCCACCCTGCCCATGGACTGTTTACCCCCCTCCCACCCTGCCCATGGACTGTTTACCCCCCTTCCTTTAGGCAGGAGGCTGCGCAGCATCTGGGCAAGAACCACCAGGCTGAAGAATAGCTTCTTCCCGGATGCTGTGAGACCACTGAACAGTTCATCGCAGCTCATCACTACCATGCCTCAGCACACTGCACTGTGGCACTTTATGGCACCTATCTCCTTTTAAATCAGTGAATCAAATTCGTTTTTATTGAATTAAAATCAGTTTTATTGAATTAGACTAGGTTTTTATTGAATTCATTCGTTTTTTTTACTGAATGATTCATTTTACTGGATTTCTATTGAATCAGTTTGTATGTCTATCATGATGATCAGTATTTATTTTAGTATTTAATGGCTATAACCGAGACCTGAGTACTGTATCTTGTGCTTCCATGTCACATGGAAAAATGACAATAAACATAACTTTGACTTGACTCATTCACTTAACCTTTCTCTCTTCAGAGAGGAGGAACAAACCCAGGGGATCTGCCCAGTGTGAGTCAGCAGGTCAGAGCCAGAGAGTCAGTGTTGTGACTTCATGTCAAATCTGGTTTTATTTATGTATATTTTGACCCAAAGAACATATACTGCCGATTTGCAGTTGGAGTCAACCTTTTTAGTTATGATTATTGCGAATTGAGAGACACAGACAGAGAGAAACACATACAGAGAGAGAGAGAGAGAGAGAGAACCCTATGTTTTGTTTTGACATGATAATTCTACATTGTGATATGTAGTAAACTGCTTTGGCAAGACTGTTGACACAATTTGACATTCATGTCAATAAAGCACCTTTGAATTGAATTCAATTGAGGGAAATCGATAGATGATGTAAACTAGACTAGGATACTGACAAGATAACAGTATGTTTACTGACCCAGTCACTCTGGACAAAGGTCTGAGTGAGAGAGAGAGAGAGAGAGAGAGAGAGAGAGAGAGAGAGAGAGAGAGAGAGAGAGAGAGAGAGAGAGAGAGAGAGAGAGAGAGAGAGAGAGAGAGAGAGAGAACAGAGTAGAAAGAGGGTTGAAATTAGACAAGAGGCAATACAGAGAGAGAACAGAGACAATAGCTTACAGAGAGAACGGAGACAATACAGAGAACAGAGACAATACAGAGAGAGCAGAGACAATACAGAGAACAACAGAGACAATACAGAGAGAACATACAGAGAACAGAGACAATACAGAGAGAACAGAGACAATACAGAGAGAACAGAGACAATACAGAGAGAGAACAGAGACAATACAGAGAGAGAACAGAGACAATACAGAGAGAACAGAGACAATACAGAGAGAACAGAGACAATGCAGAGAACAGAGACAATACAGAGAGAACAGAGACAATACAGAGAGAACAGAGACAATACATTGAGAGAACAGAGACAATACAGAGAGAGAACAGAGACAATACAGGGAGAAG
Source organism: Notolepis coatsorum (assembly GCF_963971535.1). Lineage (NCBI taxonomy): Eukaryota > Metazoa > Chordata > Actinopteri > Aulopiformes > Paralepididae > Notolepis > Notolepis coatsorum. The sequence continues at coordinate 33,759,942 of NC_140177.1, read as the reverse complement.
AGACAATACAGAGAGAACAGAGACAATACAGAGAGAGAACAGAGACAATACAGAGAGAACAGAGACAATACAGAGAGAACATATACAATACAGAGAGAACAGAGACAATACAGGGAGAAGAGACGATACAGGGAGAAGAGACAATACAGAGAACAGAGACAACACAGAGAGAACAACAGAGACAATACAGAGAGAAGAGACAATACAGAGAACAGAGACAATAGAGAACAGAGACAATACAGAGAGAACAGAGACAATACAGAGAGAACATATAATACAGAGAGAACAGAGACAATACAGAGAGAACAGAGACAATACAGAGAGAACAGAGACAATACAGAGAGAAGAGACAATACAGAGAACAGAGACAATACAGAGAGAACAGAGACAATACAGAGAGAACAGAGACAACACAGAGAGAACAACAGAGACAATACAGAGAGAAGAGACAATACAGAGAACAGAGACAATACAGAGAGAACAGAGACAATACAGAGAGAACAGAGACAATACAGAGAGAACAGAGACAATACAGAGAGAACAGAGACAATACAGAGAACAGAGACAATACAGAGAGAACAGGGACAATACAGAGAGAAGTGCGAGAGAGAAACAAACTAACAGATGGAAAGAAAGAGACTCAAGACCAAATCGACTGGTAAATCCACTCATCAACTATGAGGAAGTTGCAGCCCTAAAATAAAAGTGTTTGTTTTCAGGTGACTGGAGTAACAGGTGCGTGGGGTTTACCAGGAAGTTTAGACTATCTGTCAACATAAAGGGTAGTTATTTATTTTGTTATAGTTAAGTGGTATGAAATCCAAGTCCTGACCAGGTTCCAAGCGACACCGGCAGATTCAGACCGGCAGCACACAGGGTCCGGTAACAGAAATATGTTAAGCCACAAAACATGGCTTATAGGCTACTGTACCGACACTGTATACTATATTACGATTTACTGGGGCGATCTAGCTAGCTTGTTCCAGTGTATTACTAAGTACTGGGGCCATCTAGCTAGCTTGTTCCAGTGTATTACCATGTACATGTACTGGTGTTATCTAGCTAGCTCATTCCAGTGTATTACTAAGTACTGGGGCCATCTAGCTAGCTTGTTCCAGTGTATTAATACATACTGGGGCCATCTGGCTAGCTAGCTCCAAGATATTGCATTGGTCTATGTCACGACATACTATACTAGGCGGTGGGTGAAGCTGAGGTTGGGGTACATTTGAAAATATTTGAGTAATTGTGTTAGCTAACTTTAGGTCCGATGCTTGGCAATAGCAATATCATGGCTTTGGTAATGTTAGCTTGTGTTAGGTGTAACATTTGCTAGCTAACATTAGCGCTAGTATTTGGCGGTTGATGACAAGAGCCGTTGATGCTAACGCTAGCCGACAGCAAAAACTGATTTTGTGTTGGACACTTTGCACTAATCATTTTTGGGAAACTTTGAAAATCAATCTATTTCAGGTTATGGTGGGGTGTGATGTCTCCACTGGGGGTAAGGGCTGGGTTTATAAAAATAAAAATAAAAAAATACATTTTAGGTGAACCAATTATGGTGTGAAATACTCTCAACCAGGCCACCAGGGGCGCCACTGAGCAGAGGAAAACCACACTAATAATCACACATCACTGCTATTCTATCATTCATGATTTTCTACCAAAAATGTAAATATAGGATTTTAAAAAATGTAAGATTGTTGGGAGGCCTGTCACAATGTTAGATTGTTCTTTCTAGTTTATGTAGAACAACATCAAATCAGCAACACATAAGACAATAATGTAAGAAGATGGTTAAAAACATTTATAAAAATAAATACATAAACTCCATTCATTCATTCAACCTTTATTTAGTCTCAAAAATCATTGAGTTCAACTCTCATTTCAAATTATTTAGAGAAATACAGCACACAAATACAAAAAAACAACAACAAGAAAGTCAATCAATAAAATAATTAAAAACAACTGTAGACTGGGGTGAAATTGTTGCTCATTAAAGAGTTAAACTGTCCAGAGCAGTAGCGTTGGATGCAGGGGGGCCAAGGGACCATCGACCCCCCCCCCCACCTTTTTAGAGGAGTTTGCAGAACCTTTTAAGTTGCAAATCGCTTTGTATCCCTGCAAATGCCCCTATATTGCAACACTTACGGTAAAAAGACGTTTCAATCATTCTCTAGAGACAAAGATTGCCCCTATATTGCAACACTTAGTGAAGCTTCAGACAGTACATCCGGGTACTTTGGCTCAGAAGTACGCTTGTTTGTTGTGTTGTTAGTGCAGTGGATCAACTTGGTGAGAGTTTGTGTCATTGTGAAAAGTTACGTTTGATCCGTTTTCAGGCACGCCTCCTCAGTCTCCCCCACAGAGTTTAAGATTATTGTTTTTTGGAGGAAAATGATAGTTTTCAAGTCATAATCAATAGAACAAATAGGCGTACAGTTGGCAAAATTATCATACAGAGGGCAAAACCAATACGCACAAATACGATAATTATCGTACACCTGGCAATGAGTGAGACAGTTTTGGAGCAAACTTCCGAACCAGGACCTGACTCATGAAGAGAGAGAGAGAGAGAGAGAGAGAGAGAGAGAGAGAGAGAGAGAGAGAGAGAGAGAGAGAGAAGACATAGAGAGAGAGAGACATAGAGAGAGATATTGTCTGATGATTGATTGAAAACTTTATTAACAGATTGCAGAATGGGTACAGTACAGTACAGCTCAATACATACAATTGTTAAGGGGATGCAGACCAGAGAAAGACTTTCGTCTTGTTTACATCAGGGTCCCCCATTTTCAATTCATCATAACATATATGACATACACGACATACAGATAAGACAGTACTGCTACATCTATACATTTATGACATACCAGATTTGCAAATACAGTACTGTTTGTGGTACAAAAAGAGTCTAGAGAAGAGAGTATATACATTTGACATAGAAACTGTACACATATTATATTATGTGGCCTATGCGAAATTATGTATCCAAAGCCAATTCTATCTGCATGTCTCTCTAGTCGTTATATTATAAGCTGCATGTAAACCTACAGGTCTCTCTAGTCATTATATTATAAGCTGCATGTAAACCTACAGGTCTCTCTAGTCGTTATATTATGAGCTGCATGTAAAGCTACAGGTCTCTCTAGTCATTATTTTATAAGCTGCATGTAAACCTACAGGTCTCTCTAGTCGTTATATTATAAGCTGCATGTAAAGCTACAGGTCTCTCTAGTCGCTATAAGCTGTGTGCCATCAAGGGCTCATCAGATCATCAGTAGGACAATCATGTTTTTTCAAATAGCGTCTCAGGTCTATCTAGGCCTCTGCACCTCTGGAATGAATCCGGTGCTGCTGGACTCATTGAGTTTTAAGGCACGTTGCAAGATGTTCCACGTGTCGGAGGCACGGAGTGTGAACTCTGGTTTGAAGTGTCAGCCAATCACTAGGATGGAGTACGATAAGGTCCAGAGGTCCAGTCCAATAAGGCAGTGATAGGAGTAAATAATTCTCTCTAACCTTGGTCCTAACATAGAAAAATAACAGAACAAGCAAAGTAGCCTGTAGCTCAGACTCAACAATAAAACATCATATTCTTCGAGGTTTCTGCTCAGGTCACGTTCAAGTCAATCAATTCAGAAAATCGGATTTTATAAAAAATAAAAGAAATACTACTTTTATCATGAGGTCATTTATATCAACCCCATTAACCCCTTTATGTGTTTTTTCATTCTAGGACTCTAGAATTAGAAAGTAAGTTGATCTTATCCTGGTATCCCGACGTTGGCTGGATTGGAACATTTTGAGATATTAACAAATTTTGCCTCTACAACTTCATAAAACATATAAAGCAATCATCGAAAGAGACAATAAATATTACGTTTCCACGTTTTTGTACGAGTTGCATAATGTAAACCAAGCTACTGAAATAATATGTAACGGCGATTTTCGCAAAATGACATTCCCTTTACGCAAAACACTTCTTCACCTCGACTTGTAGATACAGATTTATCATGATGCCATTTAACAAATATAGCCGGTATTTTACAGAGAGAGCTTTTTCTGTATGTCATTTCCATTTTATGGGGTATTTTATCTGAAAAATAGCAAAGATGCTTCACACTATACATTGTGTTTTTGAAATAACTCATGATAGAAAGAAACAATTTTTTTTAAGAACCCTCCTTAAATTACAAACTATTCAATTATTCATCACATTGAAACAGAAACATTTACAATTTACAAGTGTTCTAACGTGCAAATTCTTATGAAATATTAGCTAATTTGAGTATGTTAACACATTGACCGCCAATCACGTTGTACGACGGGTTTGCTGGTCATGCGAATTCTGCCAAACCACTGCGTACGACGTTATTGAGATCATATTAAATTTTTTCGCCATGGTATTCATAATTCCGCCACCCAGCCTCTGCTGAGACAGTGGGACTCTGCACAACCGTGCAACGCTTCAATACCGCCGCCTGGTGGATGATCGGTCGAGTTACAACCGGAAATGGATCTGGTGATCTCGGTGCATCTGGGAAATCCATCCGGCAGTCACATATTGTTGCGGGACTCTAGACACACATCTGTGTATATGGATCGCTGCCATAACTCAATAATCGATATGATTTGGGCGTTTATTGCGCCATACAAACCGGAAATGAATCTAGTCGATTGACGTCAAATAAGTGGGATCTTTTTCCTCCAGTCTCATCGGCGAACGGTAAGAGGACAGTAACGTTACTTTCAGCTTGATTGTTTATTCTTTTCAATGCAAACCGCTTTGATCAATATATCACCCATACTACATAAAGCATTTACTGACGATCACGGAATTATAAACGACCCCCCCCTTTCATCCGTGCATGATGAGTCATAACGTTTAGGATCGTATTCAGTTGGATTTTTTAATATAGAGTGTATCGTGAATAAACTGCAATCGATAATCTATATTATGCGTTTAGGCCTATAACTAGCGTTCTAGGAATTACTGCAGAAAACGATAAAAACATACTTATATTCTAGACGGTATTTTCGTATGAATCTATGAATGAAAAAGTATAACGTTCCTACATCCTGAACGATAGATAATCGATGTTGAATGGGCCATAGTAATGTCAATTTAGCAATACAATTTAAAAAGTTATAGCCCTGCAAAGAAGGTGAACATCTCCATAGGCTTAGACTGGTGGCAGTGATCATACATTGATGGATAGAAGCGTGGCAGTCAATGTGTTAATAACAAAATATATAAAAGTCATAATACAAAAGATTGTTTATTTTGTATCTAAATTAAATGTGTAAAGTTTCATTAAAATAATACCCCCCCCCTATTCAATGGTAGTACCTCCCCTTAAAACAAACCTTGTTGTCATAGAAACATAATATTATTAATAACTGGTATAAAAGTCTTAAAACAAGAGTAACAGTGTACAACAGTATGTCATCGGTCAATGAGTAATTTGACTGTTCCGCTTCATGTATGTATCATTTATCATGTATGTAATTTTATTTGGTTGTTTGTTTGATGCATGTTTTAATTATTTCCCGTACCTCTGTGATGTTTGTACCATCTGTATCTCTTCTATCTTATTTTATTTTTATCCCCTTTCCCCGTGACCCTTCATGGATGGATGGATGGACAGACAGATGAGGTGAGATTGAGAGAAGGTAAATCAGACTAGCAGAGTTCCTACTAAACTCTTTTAACTTTGAGTCACTATAATCTGGACTGTAATGAGTATACAGTATAATTCTGTGTGTGTGAGATCGAAAGTGTGTAACTTGAATAATTTCTGAATACATCAGAGCTTCAGTCAAATCTGTGACATCATCCTCACTCAGAGAGATGCACCATGGGAGGTGGAGTCTCCAACACTGTGGGCTCCTGGTCGCCGGGGATGATGGCGATGTCACCCGTAGGGTGGTTTGCGATCTGTGACAAGAGCTCCTCAGATTGAAGCAGATGATTGGTCCATTTTTGACATGCCTCCTCAACACTAGGCCCCTCCCCTCCATATTCCAGAGGCAGCAGAGAGAGCGAGAAAAAGTCACTCAGAGAGTCATAGAAATCACCTCCATGCATGTGGATCTGAGGAGGAGAGGAGAGGAGAGAAGAGAGAAGGAGCGAGAGAGGAGAGGAGAGGAGAGAGATGGGAGGAGTTAATATCTATCTGTTATCAGCATGACAACAACAACATTATTAGCCCTGTTGATTGACAGCTGACTGACCCTCTGTCTGATCTTGTCAGGCAGGAAGGGGCGGAGCATCGCGAAAACAGGCCGGAAGAAGATTGGCTCGTTGATGAGATGGATTCCTCTGACCTTCAATGGAAAAGAGTCCTGGAGAAATAATAAAAAAAATACATTTAACACATTCCCGCCCAACAGCGTATATATCCGTGTTTCGCATCCACCGGTTGAGGACCAACCACGGACATGTCCGTGGCATGGTTGTTTTGGCTTTTATTCCATTTTAATAACCTATTCAAGGTCGCCGAGCGGCACTGCACTCTTTGAATTCGAAAAAGTGCATTACCGGCCAGATCCTCTTAGGGGCGCTGTCACGATAATGCAGTGTGCCCTGTGACAGAACGGTGCCTTCTTTTTTTTTACTTTCAATGGAGTTTCCAGTTAGCTGGATTCTGGATGTGCAGCCTGTAGCTTGGAATACGTTTTGGATCGTGGATTTCAGTGTGCAGTAAAGGAATTTATCATCAGCCAATGGACATATCGATCTACCAGATGGCGATCGATAACTGGGAAATGCTCTGTGGGATCCAATCGGCTCACGGTAAGATCTTTTTCACGTAAATTAAACGCTGATCAGGCCTTGTTATCATACTCAACCAGCCGATCAATGAATGTGGCTACTGAGGCGAACACGGTTATTGGTAATCAATAGGGATGTCCGATATTATCGGCCGATATCGGCAGTAAAATGTGATATCGGAAAATATCGGTATCGGTTTAAAAAAAATAAAAACAATAACAATATTTGTTATATATATATCCAGTGAAATTATTAGTTACCTGAAATTATTCAGTTTTTTGGACGGGGAAACCCTGCATATATTGGTATCGGTTGATATCGGTATCGGAAATTAAGAGTTGGACAATATCGGAATATCGGTATCGGTAAAAAAGCCAATATCGAGTATCCCTAGTAATCAATAATCAGAAACGACGTCCCCCGCCCCCCCCTTTCATGCATTCATGGTTGAGGATCATATGCACTTTGAGTTTTACCTGTAGCTTCTGTATAACAGAAATGCCATTGGATATAACGTTAGTAGCTAGGGATGGGTATCGTTAGGATTTTATCGATACTACTACTCTTATCGATACTGCTTAACGGTTCGGTACTTTATCGATACTCTTATCGTTCTTTTTGATTATTTTTTTATGATTTTTATATTTGCAGTTGAGAGCATTGGTCATCTCCCTACAGTAAAGATTAGAAATGATTGAATTATTGTAAATTTGTGTGGAGTGGTGGGAATAGCTGCTTCAATAATAACTTATAACAACAACAGACAAGTTAGACAACTATGTATAAAAAAAAAGGCAGTCGCAAGGCAGTCGAATACGCGCATTTCTGCACACTAATATCATGTTTTGCCAACAGATGTTTTGATAAATTGCTCGTATTGCCACCCTTACTGGCAAATGTTTTGTTGTACTTGTGGCAACGTGCATTGTCGGCATCGACTCTTGTAAAGTATATCCATACTTTCGAGCACTTTACTCTATCCGCCATCACGACTCAGTGCATGCAGAGGCAGAGCTGTCTGTGTCAGCACGGAGACAGCACCTTAAGTTAAGAAGTACCCGTATGTGTATGACTATCGCGACTCACGAGGAGTGTGTGTAGTGTAATAATAATAATGGCTCGCTGCGGCTCGCTTCTCGTGCAGAGACAGAGAGCAACTTTTAAATAATAATAATAATAATAATAATAATAATAATAATAATAATAATAATAATAATAATAATTTCTCTAGAGTATCGATAGCAGTACCGATGACGTCGGAGCTTATAAATACTCCGTTCTTTTCTAATATAGTACCGGTTCCCGTTTAGAACCGGGGTCCGGGGGTCATCCCCATTAGTAGCTATTAGCCCTTTATCCAGCCTTCCAGGAAATATACTAGACCAAATCCCTTATAACGCTTATATTCAAGACGCTATAAAATGAGAACGTATTGATGAACAAATTATTTCTTTAAGCCATTTTGAAGGGACGGTTTATGGTCTCAATTGACAATGAGAATGGACAGATAGCAATACTATAAAGTATAGATTTAGCTCTACAAACAGCCCCACGGACTGTGCAAGTAGGTGAACAGCCATCCAGTCAGTCAGTAAAACAGTCAGTCACATACCACTAGAATTGATGATATTTTCCTGGCGAGGGCAGGGTTAATCTGGAGGGCATGTCCGAAGCTCCACCCCTCCAGGTCAAAGATAGCCTTCAGGCCCCGCCTCTGGGTCTCTGTCTCCATGGCGATGAGCTCTGACGTCATCAGGCTGATGCTGAACACCTGGTAGGCCGACCATTTTTTAGGATTCCACTGACCTGAGAGAGAGAGACACAGAGAGAGAGAAACAGAGAAAGAGACAGAGAGAGAGACAGAGACAAAGGGAGAGAGACATAGAGAGAGAGACACAGAGAGAAAGACAGAAATAGAAATAGAGAAAGCGAGACATAAAGAGAGAGAGATAGACAGATATATTTATATATAGAGAGAAAGACACGCACATTAAAACCGACGGCGGAGGCGACCATGAGAGGTACCTGCTCAGTTAGGGGTTAAGTGTCTCACTCAAGGACACGTATCGCGATATATCGCAATATTTTGCGTGCCGATATTATATAGATACACTGATGCCAAGTACATTTTTGGGTGAAGTGTTCCTTTAACTCATTAACTGTGTTTACAACTAAAGGTTACCTGAAAACCACCTGTAGTACAAACCTTCAGATACTGCATTCTCTCATATTGTGATATCAATACAAATTCAATATATATATATATATATATATATATATATATATATATATATATATATATATATATATATATATATATACACAATAATATTGTCACATACACACACACACGCCCCTCACCTATCCGGTAGATCAGGACTCTGCTGCCGCTGTGGTCCCGGTCTGGTAGGACCGCGTGGTAACAGTTGTTCAACAGACCCAACACCACACTGGGAGACAGACTCCTGCTGATCTCTGGGCTGTCTACACGCCAATGCTCATAGTTTAATAACAACTAGAGAGAGAGAGAGACAGAGAGAGAGGGAGAAAGACAGAGAGAGCGAGAGAGAGAGAGAGGGAGAAAGACAGAGAGAGAGAGAGAGAGAGAGAGAGAGAGAGAGAGAGAGAGCGAGAGAGCGAGAGAGAAAGAGAGAGGAAGACAGAGAGAGAAAGAGAGGGGGGAGAGAGAGACAGAGAGAGAGGGAGGGAGAGAGACAAAGATAGACAGAGGCAGAGAGAGAAAGAGGGGGGGGGATAGATAGAGAGAGACAAATAGAGAGAGAAGAGAGACAGAGCAGACACAGTAAAGTCAAAGTCAGTTGGTGATAATTGTGGAGTAAACATTGGTAATAGAGGCACATTCCTTAAAATCCATTCTCAGAATTATGCCCCAATGACCTGTGTGGAGTACTTCTGTTTGCTTTTAACTCTTTCAGTGCCACTCACGAGATTTCTCGTGTTTTTTTATAGGTGGTTGCTAGCCACTCACGAGATTTCTCGGATTTTTTTTTTTTTTTTTTGCGATCTGAAAAATTATTGCATCACCCGAGCCTACCCGAGTATAGCCGAGGGGCGCCGACGATCACTGTGGAAAAAAGCGCCCCCTGTCGTCTCCCAGATGACATAAGTGATTTTGGAATGGACTCAATGAAAATGAATGGGGAAAAAAATCCGGTACTCCACATTTTCCAGTTCACTGATCCAGCCGGGGTTACCAGAGTTCATTCTGGAGCCTCAGATCCCCGCGGATCATAGAGATCAACTGTGTCGCGTTGGATCCATACACGTATCGATTGGAATATACCAGTTGGATACCATCTGATGTCAGGTAAGGACTCTATGTTATCAGTGGTAGGATAATCGGAGTAAGTTTGATGAAGTTATAAGCTGTTTTGTGAAATGTCTTCTTTCGGTTTCACTGTAAAACTCTGTGAGGTAATCAACGGAGCGATTATCAGTGCGCGGCCGTAATGTGCTTGCGTGCACGTATAATATTGATCATCTAGCGTTTATTTGAAAACGATTCATAAAAAGGCCGACGAATATCAACGTTGTGGAATATTCCACTAAAAGACGATTTTCATAGAATGCTCCAGAATGAGCTGTTTTTTATATCAAAACGGGGGCTTTTCTAACTGCTCTGAAATGGAAACGACGCGATAAAAAAACAATCTGTCTTCACAGCACTGACTGGAAAATAGTCTTTGATAATGCGATGGGCAGATTAGACACATAGCCATAATTTAAAACATAGATTAGGCGATATTAACGTTAACATTGGCGCCGATGGTGGCATTCAAGCGGTAAAACGGAAAACCAGGCGTGGCACTGAAAGAGTTAAAGAGGTCACATTATAATTACTTATTACATGGCGTTTTCACATTCGCCGAAATGCTTGCTTGTGATTGGTCAATAGCCCCCCGACTGCGGTCATTATTTTTCAATAATGACCGCAGATTTTTCAATAATGACCGCAGAGCGCAGCTGTTCGCAATCAAGCCCACTGACACACTGTTTCAGTGCAATTAGACACTGCCGTGCCGGCGATGACAGGGGGCGGAGCGACGAGCGGACCCAGAACACAGCGGAGCCAGAACACAGAGGCTGCCCGCGATAATAATAATCACTTTATTTGGGCTGACAGAGCCACAGAACAACTGCGATTTGTCAAATGAATTAGGTATATTGTTAGTAAGTTAGCCATGTAATAAGCGGGATAATGTATAGCGCTGCACTGACAGCGGAGCCAGAGGCTGCCCGCGATAATAATAATCACTTTATTTGGGCTGACAGAGCCACAGAACAACTGCGATTTGTCAAATGAATTAGGTATATTGTTAGTAAGTTAGCCATGTAATAAGCGGGATAATGTATAGCCTACGAGGTCATTGTCGCAAAATAATTGACCGACACGGAGTTTAAAACACCTCGGCGCGGCGCCTCGGTATTTTAAACTCCGTGTCGGTCAATTATTTTGCGACAATGACCTCGTAGGCATACATTATCCCTTACATGTGTGGCTGAATAGCTGGGTCAGGTGGTCTCTTCAGGATGATGGTGATACAGATTCATCTGACTTACCTGCCATCTGGCCCCAAACCATCAACACAAACTATCTCTTTACTGTCAGAGATACAAAGACTAACTGACTGAATATAGACTGACCGGTCAGGTCTAGGTATAGAGACATACACCCTGACTGAATATAGACTGACCAGTCTATAGAGACATACACCCTGACTGAATATAGACTGACCAGTCTAGGTATAGAGACATACACCCTGACTGAAAATAGACTGACCAGTCTAGGTATAGAGACATACGTCCTGACTGAATATAGACTGACCACCAGTCTAGGTATAGAGACATACACCCTGACTGAATATAGACTGACCACCAGTCTAGGTATAGAGACATACACCCTGACTTAAAATAGACTGACCAGTCTAGGTATAGAGACATACACCCTGACTGAAAATAGACTGACCACCAGTCTAGGTATAGAGACATACACCCTGACTTAAAATAGACTGACCAGTCTAGGTATAGAGACATACACCCTGACTGAATATAGACTGACCAGTCTATAGAGACATACACCCTGACTGAATATAGACTGACCAGTCTAGGTATAGAGACATACACCCTGACTGAAAATAGACTGACCACCAGTCTAGGTATAGAGACATACACCCTGACTTAAAATAGACTGACCAGTCTAGGTATAGAGACATACACCCTGACTGAATATAGACTGACCAGTCTATAGAGACCTACACCCTGACTGAATATAGACTGACCAGTCTATAGAGACATACACCCTGACTGAATATAGACTGACCAGTCTAGGTATAGAGACATACACCCTGACTGAATATAGACTGACCAGTCTAGGTATAGAGACATACACCCTGACTGAATATAGACCGACCAGTCTATAGAGACATACACCCTGACTGAATATGTAGACTGACCAGTCTAGGTATAGAGACATACACCATGACTGAATATAGACTGACCAGTCTCGGTATAGAGACATACACCCTGACTGAATATAGACTGACCGGTCTAGGTATAGAGACATACACCCTGACTGAATATAGACTGACCAGTCTATAGACATACACCCTGACTGAATATAGACTGACCAGTCTATAGAGACATACACCCTGACTGAATATAGACTGACCAGTCTATAGAGACATACACCCTGACTGAATATAGACTGACCAGTCTAGGTATAGAGACATACCCAATGACTGAATATAGACTGACCAGTCTGCAGGACAGTGAGGTAGAGAGACAGAGATGCACTACCTCTTAAAATGTGACAAATATAATTGAGTAGACTCAATTAAGAAATGTCTTTTGTTGATGGGAAACTTCATTGCAGATCCCATATACTGCTTTAGAGTGTGATTGGGTCGTGTGTGTCTAGACAAAGTGTCCTCCTGTCCTTTATCTAGCTTTGTCTCAGGAAGGACATTCAGGTTGACTGAGAAAGTGAAAGTTCTCCTCTGCCTTTGTTTGATCTCACACGCAGCGTCGTTTACACTACAGTATGTGACCATCTCCCATTTTCTTTTTTTTTTACTTTCTCTTTTGATATTTTTATTGGTTTTTTAAAAGATTTTTCACATACAGTTACTTACATTACAAAACACACATTGGGACAGAAGGGGGGGGGGGGGGTTCCTCCAGTTCATCTATGCTGTCATTCACATCATATGCAAGCAAAAACAGATCAAAAAGAAAAACAAGCAAAAAGGAAATCTAACCCAGACAAGCACTGCACAGTACTGCACTTGCCTCGAGCCCATTCACATGTAGGCATACATATATATACATATATAATTTTTTTCTATCCAAAGTCTGTCCATACAATGGGGCATTGGGCCTTTAGAAGGATCTGAGAAATTTCAGCAGGAAAGTAGTCCAATAGTGGGGCCCACACCTCCTGAAAGGAAGCGTCGTTGCCTCTATGCATTGCACAGAGTCTCATCTCCCATTCTACAGATGAACACTAGGGATAGGCAAAAGTCCCTAGTTGATATAGTCACTGGGAACTATTTAATATAGTCACTGGGAACTATTTGATATGGTCACTGGGAACTATTTATATAGTCACTGGGAACTATTTGATATAGTCACTGGGAACTAGGGATGGGAATTGATAAGATTTTATCGATACGATTCCATTATCGATTCTGCTTATCGATCCCTGATCCATTTATAATTTAAATAAATAAATTGGAAATGCAACAGAACTAAGCTGGTTAGAATAACAACATGCAACTTTGACATTTCTGATTGTCATTTATTGTTGAGCCCCCATGTCAGAAAAATACAAAAACTGTAAAAAAAAAGAAAGAAATTAACTATACACTTAAATAAAATAATGTATTTGAGATTCTCTTAAACTAATTTTTTTTTTGCATTTCTTTTTTATTCTTAAACTCATTTAATCTATTGAACTGTAGTTGCATTCAACAACAACAACGGGAACCGGTTTTCGATTCCCATCCCTACTGGGAACTATTTGAATACTAATACTAATTGACTCCCCGTTAACATATGATTTTGTTTTTAATTGAGATCATCAAACAAGCGAGCTAGCTGGCTGCTGTCATTGCTAACAGCTAGATATTTCGCAGCAGGCAAATTTTAATTCCAGGAACAAAAGCATTCATTCCTAAAGTTACATGCTTGAAATGTCTGAGCTTCCACGTTAACATATGGTTTTGTTTTTACTTAATACTAGCGAACGTGAGATAATCCAACAATTGAGCTAGCTGGCTGCTGTCACAGCTAACGCTAGCGGAGCAGGTGAACGTAAAGCATTAATTCCAAAAGTTTACACACTTGAGAAGGCTTCACATGTACTGTACATCTCCGGTCTCTCTTTCTTCATCTTTCTTTTCTGTTCTCCCAAATGTTAACAGACTGTTGTCTAACATTGTGACTGTTAGACAAAATGATATTCACATAAACTATTTGATTTTCTATAATTTAACAACTATTAGAATATTCAAAAATCAAAGCCCATCCCTACCTGAATAAAATAGCTGATATTTTATTGTCAACATGTATTAATGCCTTGCTCTACCCATTGAGCTACACATGGAATGGAACCCCTAACCCTGGCAGAGTTAATGCCTTCCAAGCAAGTTCGACTCCTGTTGAAATTAAAACAAGAGACAAGCGGTCCATGTTCTGGAAAGAGGAAATGCTTGGGAGCTAGGACAGGTATGACTAACATGTCTGTGTTTGCTCATATTTCCTGTTAGCCATTGATTGTTAGCTGTTGACAGGTTGGGCTGCTGTCGAGATGAGGCTCAACCGTTGCACTTTGGTCGTGCTGAACCCCTGTGAATTCCTCAAACGTGGGAATCTCAACCAATGGATTGTTTTCCAACAAGTGGTGAGATCCTATCTGTGACTAACCGCTGACCAGCAGACCATAACACTAGCTCAGGCCTCAGGTTAGTGCTAACTATCTCTCATGGAACAACAGGTTTTCCTCCCAAAATTACCTGCATCTCCCAATCAGTAGCTCCTGACTCATGCCTGCCTAAGAACCTGCCTCCTCTACATCCTCTGCACCCTCCACCAGACTACATCCTGAATGGCTGCACCCTCCACCAGACTACATCCTGAATGGCTGCACCCTCCACCAGACTACATCCTGAATGGCTGCACCCTCCACCAGACTACACCCTGAATGGCTGCACCCTCCACCAGACTACATCCTGAATGGCTGCACCCTCCACCAGACTACATCCTGAATTCACCTGTACTCATCTGCTTTCAATTCCTGCCTCAAAAGCTTTTTATTTTCTACCTAGTTTAATCTCCTGTACATTGTATGTTACCATCGCACTTTACTGTTACATTTGCACTCTGGTTGGATGCCAAACTTCTTTTAGTTGTACTGTACTTGTGCTGCATGATGACAATACATTTTAACACTTTAGTTGCCAAAGGACGAGTTTAGGCATCCTTCCCCGCCATGCTCAAGTTGCCGAAGACGCCGTAACTCGTCTTTGATATCAATATTTCAAAAATCTGTGATCGG
This sequence comes from Notolepis coatsorum, assembly GCF_963971535.1. Lineage (NCBI taxonomy): Eukaryota > Metazoa > Chordata > Actinopteri > Aulopiformes > Paralepididae > Notolepis > Notolepis coatsorum. Next base: position 33,744,586 of record NC_140177.1, on the reverse strand, counting down.
AATCATATTTCCTTTCCGGGGCCCTGAGACACAAGTGTGATCTCCTCTCAATCCTCTAGCGGTTCAAGACCGCCATCTGGTGGCCGATCGGCAGATCGAAAAAACGGATGTTACCTTTAACCCGGCAGGACTCACTCCATATGTGGTCCGGGCACTCGCTAATGTTAGAGAGACTCAGTCTTCACACAGTGAACATCGATCGCTGCAAATAACTCGAAAAAACAACATGATTTGGACGTATATATTATTATACAACCTGGAAATGGACCGGGTATTTCAACATCCCATAATGGAAAACTGTCTACCCCACGCTGATCGCCCAACGGCCCGCGGAGACTGGGGTGAGTTTTAGCGTGTAATATTACCGTGTTCGACACTAACTGCTATGATGAACATTTGACCCACATTAGATGAATGGTAAAACGTTGCCCACGGAATTATAAACGATCCCCCGCCCATCCGGTCAATATCAGATGATACGTAGAAACTTCTAGAAGTACGTCCAATTGAAATTTTTGATCTCGCACAGATTCCTACCAAACTGTATTTCATCATCAATATAATGTATTTGGGGCTATAAATCACGTTCTGGAGAAAGCTGCAGAAAGAGATGAAAACATACTTATACTTTAGATCATATTTTAGTATGAATATGTGAATGAAAAAGTTTAACGTTGCTACACCACGAACAATACATATAGGACCTTGAATGGGCCCTAATAATGGCAATCTAGCAATATAATTTAAAAAGTTATAGCCCTGCAAAGAAGGGGAACTTCTCCATGTTAAATAGAGCTGGCAACGGATGGTATATCATGAATTTAACCTTAGGCAATCAAAGTGTTAATCTAATCATACGTGTTTACATTACAGTTTTTGTTGAGTTGTATTCAGTGAAGCGATACTTTTGTTGTGAAAGATACTAGTACATAGAGTGGATGTCACGTCTGATCACAACCATTTCACAGCCAAATAAATTGTCAATAAAATGTCATTGTATTCAACAAAACGACACGTTTGTTTTTTTCATAGCAATAAATGGGCTGCATTTATATAGAGCTTTTTATCCAAAGCACTTTACAACTTATGCCTCACATTCACCCGTTCACTCACACATTCACACACTGACGGCGGAGGTGACAACCTGCTCATCGGGAGCAGGCACGTTGGAACTTTAAATCTGTAGGGGGTGCTGCCTTTGAGATAATTTTTTTATTTTTTTTGCGCGGTGGAGGAAAAACGGGACACATTTCCTTTAATAATAACAAATAATTAATTTAATTTATATAGCGCTTCTCAATAACCCGAAGTCGCTGACAATAGTCGGGAGCAAGAGTACAAACAAAGAAACAAAACAAAAGGAACATGAGACCATGGGGGGAACAGGGGCTTGAACTATGACCTCTGCCAGTGGGTCTTGGACTTCCTGACGGGCAGACCCCAGGTGGTAAGAGCCGGCAACTGCACCTCCTCATCCATCACGCTCAACATAGGGGCCCCCCAGGGCTGTGTTCTGAGCCCCCTCCTCTACTCCCTGTACACACATGACTGCGTAGCACAGCGGAACAACAACACCATCATCAAATTTGCTGATGACACAGTAGTGGTGGGCCTGATCTCTGCCAACAACGAAAGGGCCTACCTGGAAGAGGTAGAGAACCTGTCACAGTGGTGTCAGGAGAACTGCCTCTCCCTGAACGTCAGCAAAACAAAAGAGATGATTGTGGACTTCAGGAGGTCGGGGGTCAAGGACTACAGCCCCCTCAGCATCGACGGGGCACCGGTTGAGAGAGTGAACAGTTTCAAGTACCTCGGAGCCCACATATCCGAGGACTTGACATGGACCACACACATTGACAGTGTTGTGAAGAAGGCACGACAACGCCTCTACTTCCTCATGCGCCTAAGGAAGTTCCAAGTCAGTCAGAAGATCCTTAGGAACTTCTACTCATGTACAATAGAGAGCATCCTGACCGGCAACATCACCTCCTGGTTTGGGAATAGCACTGCACAAGACCGTAGCAGACTACAAAGAGTGACACGTTCAGCCGAACGCACAATTGGAGGGGGGCTTCCCACCCTCCAGAACATTTACAACAAGCGGTGCAAGGGGAAGGCTAAGAGAATTATTAAGGACTCGAGCCACCCGAACAACTGCCTCTTTGAACTGCTGCGGTCAGGCAAGCGATACCGGAGTCTTAAGGCGAGCACAGAAAGACTCAGAAGAAGCTTCTATCCCCAGGCCATCAGGCTGCTAAACGAACAATAAACACTATGCAACAACCATCAAATGCACACAGCACACACACCCACACGCACTCAAACAAACAACACACTGCAGCACCCACTCTCCACACTTTAGATCACACAAACACACTTTACACTTTATATTTATTGATAAAGGATTTGCACTACAACTCGTACACCTACTGTGAATTGTACCTAAATTGCACCTCGTCCCATTTCTGCCTTGCACTATATAGTATTGTATATTAGTACACTGCACAGTATTGTATGGTAACTACGTCTATTCTGCATCGAACATTGTACATATGTCTAAACTGAACACTGTGACCTAATTTTTTTACTTCTAATTTTACTATGTTATTTTATTTCATACTTATCTTGTCTTGCACAGTCTCTGGAGCGTAACAGTAAGAAGCATTTTGTATAAAAGTATTCTGTACTTCTGTATGACAAATATTAAAGAAACTTGATGATAGCACAAAAAAGACTGGAGACAGACATCAATCAGGTAGGAGGGGGGGGGGGGGGGGGAGAGTTTATGGGTGGGGGGGGGTTGAAGGCAAGGGAGAACAGGTGGGTTTTGAGGCGAGCTTTGAAGGTGGAGAGTGTAGGGGAGTCTCTGATGGACTGGGGGAGGGAGTTCCAGAGTCGGGGTGCAGTACGAGAGAAGTTTTTAAGCTTGGATGTCGGGACAGTGAGGGAGGCAGTGGAGGAGGACCGGAGGGAACGGGTGGGGCGGTAGGGAAGAAGGAGATCAGTCAGGTAGGGGGGGGCCAGGCTGTGGAGGGCTTTGAAGGTGAGGAGTAGTGTTTTAAAGTTTATGCAGTGTTTGATCGGGAGCCAGTGGAGGGAGTGGAGGACAGGAGTGATGTGTTCGCGGGACCGGGTGTTAGTGAGGAGGCGGGCGGCTGAATTTTGGACCATTTGCAGTTTATGGAGGGAGTGGGAGGTGATACCAGTGAGGAAGGAGTTGCAGTAGTCCAGGCGGGAGGAGATGAAGGCGTGAATGAGGGATTCAGCAGCAGGGGGGGAGAGGCAGTGACGGATTTTTGCAGTGTTGCGGAGGTGAAAGTAGGATATTTTTACGATGGAGCGGACGTGGGGGTCAAATGATAGGGTGGGGTCAAGGAGGACACCAAGGTTTCGGACTAGGGGGGAGGGGGTGATGGTGGAGTCGTTGATGGTGAGTGTGATGGTCCGGATCTGGTGAGGGTGGTTTTGGTGCCAATGATGAGAAGTTCAGTCTCGTCACGTTTGAGGAAGTTGTGAGTCATCCAAGTTTGGAGTTCGGTGATGCAGGATTCGATGTGACTGAGGGGTGGGCTGTGGGGGGATTGTGTACTGATGTAGATTTGGGTGTCGTCAGCGTAGCAGTGGAAGTTGAGGTGGTATTTACGGATGATGTGACCAAGGGGGAGAATGTAGCAGATGAAGAGCAGGGGGCCAAGGATTGAGCCTTGGGGGACCCCCTGTGTGACTGGGGAGGGGGAGGAGTCTAGCCTGTACCCCCCAGACATGTTGCTGGCCCTGTCAAAACAGTATCCTATCAGCCTCTCCATTGGCAGGTCGAGGCGTAAAAGAACAAAAACAGAGGAGGAGGGATATACCAGAGGGATATACCAGACCTGGGCCCTCATTCATCAATGTGTGCGTAGAACATGACCTATTTCCACACGTAAGCACGGAATGTAGAACTAGTGTACGCACAGGGAAGTCGGGATTCATCACACGGTGCGTACGCAGGCTCTATGCTCCTCCGTGTTGATGAATACCACTTTGTTCTACCGTCAATGCTCGTGCATGATTATCCATATATGGTCATGAAAATGAGGAAACACCCCCCATGGGATGTGAAATAATGGACGGACCCGAGCGGAACTCTGAGAAACTCCACGAAGATTGTTCACTGCTGTCGAACCAAGAAGACACTATCGCGTATTATGGGATAAATAAAAGGCGGACTTGTAAACGGTGATGTCAGATATCAACGGCTCCCTAAGACCATTGCTGCAATTCTGCCTGGACAGCTCAAAATACTAATAAAGACCGTTCGTTGACCACTGTTTGGCGTTGGTTGTGTGTCATTATAACCGTGCTGTAATATGAATGCCTTTATTAGTTGTGTTCGATTGGCTATATGATTTTTAGAGGCATCTATTTTGTTGTCGGCTAATAAAGACCGCGCTGGAATATGACTGCCTTTTCCCGTGTTGTTTGATTAATACCCAGGGATTAAAGTTCTCCTCAATTTTATTCCAAATCGCGATGGATCTCCCGTCAATTTTCTACCTGCTGCATATGATTTCTAGAGGCATACTACAATCTATTTTGATGTCAGTATTGGGTAGCCTATATAAACAATAATAGAGAGCATATACAAGAACAATGAATCTCACTGCATGTATGATGTAGCCTGCCTTTCAATACATGAACTTGAATTCCATCATGTTTGTGTGCGGGACTCACAAGGCTGTTGTCACAATGGGTGGTACCGGTACAGTAATAATTACAGTCCACACAATATCACGATCCATGCCATAGCCTATGTTCTATTAGGACATGATCTGTGACGACAAATGTTCTAGAATGTTTGAAGATATCATACTCTGACAGCATGCCTATGATCAACAAAAACGCGAACTTGAATCCCATCATATACATAGTCTGTCCACTATCTGGTGGCATTGCAATGCGTTTTCTATTCTTTCTTATACAGTAAAAAGGGGGAAGAACACTATATTCATATGACTTGTATTCTGCTTACAGCTTCGAAATTCCACTTGTTTCGTTTAACGTAAAGCCTTTTAAATATAATCAAAACGTTCCCGTGTTTCTGCGGTCTGCGCAAAATAATAACGAGTTGAGCTTTATGATTTATGATGAATTGAAAATGGGGGACCCTGATGTAAACAAGACGAAAGTTGGTCTGCATCCCCAATTAACAATTGTATGTACTGAGCTGTACTGTACTGTACCTAGAGCTGCCGCGGTATTGATATTTTCCTTACCGCACGAATTTGCGCAATATTTCCTACCGCCGCGGTAATTACCGCACAGTGCGCACAAAAAAAAAAAAAAGTTTGAATGCATTTTTTTTTTTTTAGTAGTCTACTCTTATAGCCTGCCTCTAGTCTAATGGCGCTTTTCCACTGCATAGTACCTACTCGACTCGACCCGCTTTAGGCACCTTTCCACTGCAGCCAGGTACTACTCCGTTTGGGGAATGGGGATGCAGGCGGGGCCGCCGCCGCTCGCTTGTGTACACTGAAAGCTCCGTGGGCATAGATGTCCGAGGGCTTGCAGCAAGCCAGAGTTTAACACAGTTTCAATCAATCAATCAATAACAACATTAACCAGACTCTCGTTGCGTCTATTCTGCCAAAGCTAACGTTACCTCTCATTGTGTATTCTACCAAGCAAACCCGGGTTTAACGTTAACGTTAACCTCTCGTGTATATCGGATAACAACAACAAACTTAACACATCAGCGATCTTGTTGTGACACTAAACTCTCCGCTCGGTGGTAAATTGGGTTGATGTCGGTTTTGTTTCATCAATAAATAAGGCAGAATACACAGTGAATCCATTCTTTTTTGTTTATTGCACTTGGTTCTGTCGCAAACAAATCCTGAATGAAATGCATCCTTAGCGAGGCAGTAAAGATGGCGGCGTTCTGTTTTCGTTCAGAGGCGTCGAGTAGGGGGTATCTGCAGAGCCGCAGAGCCAGGCTGGACCAATAGGGTCGCTTGGAACCGAGTAGGGTATATCTGCAGAGCCGCAAGCCAACTTTATTATTATGATAAAAAACAGCGGCGACGCGGTATTCAGCCTAACTCTGCGGTGAGCGTGATGCAACAGCTCTACCGCGGTAATGCGGTTATCGCGGCAGCTCTACCCATTCTGCAATCTGTTAATAAACTTTTCAATCAATCAATCAATCAAGCTACGCGGAGCGCAGTCAGTCAGTAGCCTACACCCTGTATATTCCGATAACGCTATATAAACCATGCTGCATTCATTCTGAGAGAAAGAGCTATTATTCCAAATGCTATTTATAGGGTTTTGACCATAATTACACTACTGTTGCTATTTTACAATGAACTATAATGAACTACGGTTCGTACAGAACATGCCAGTGTTATTATGCACAGAAGCTCATTTCCTTGTTGTAATAATATATTCTACCACTGGGCGCCAGGTACGCCTGGTCTGACCTGTGCGTAGATGTAAGCACGGAGTCAAGTTCAAATCGAAATTGATGAATCCCACTCTTTGCTTAGAAATGATCGTACGCACAGGGTAAGCACAGATCTGTGCGTAGAACACGTTGATGAATGAGGGCCCTGGAAAGTGATTTTGATTGGCAAGAAGCCTGGTCAAATGTTCAACTCACATCAAGGAACCCGGACCATCAACAAATCAATCTTAACTATATTCACACGACATACTTGACTCCTAAAAGACTGAAAATAACGGGTCTTGTACAAGACTCCAAATGCTGTTTATGTACAAATGGGGACGAGGGGACATTTATGCACATGTACTGGGACTGCCCACCAGTTAAGATATTCTGGAAAGAGGTGACCCAGCAATTATCAAATCTCTTAACTTGGAATATACCTGTACACCCCTCTGTATTACTGCTGAATGATGTTTTTGAGTGTGCAGTACATCCACAGCTAAAGAGGTTTTATCGGGTATCACAGTGGCTAAAAAGCTGATAGCATCACGATGGTTCCAACCGGAAAAAAATTGCCGAAAGGTCTGGATTATTACATATCTCGATGTGATCTATCAAGAAATATCTACAGCAAGAATTTTGGGTCTCAATGAATCCAAAATGACATTGTGGTTAGAAGTGGTGGAGAAAATAAAAGCTAGCATATAATGGTAATGTCTGGTTAGGAGCGAGGGAAAATGGATGGATTATCCAATGGGGGGTCCGGGAGGGGGGGTACGAGCTGGAGCATATGTGTGTAGGTTTTTAGATAACAGGTATTAAGGGTATATCCTATATATGACAATTAACTAAAATGTGATTTCATTGGATGTGCACTGTCAACTAATGCTTGTATATCTTATCGTGTGTTGTCATGTTTGTTTATGTGTTTGTTTAAAAAATAATAAAAAAATAAAATACAAAAAAAAAGAACAAAAACAGCGTCTCGGCTGTTGTGTCTGGGGCATTGTAAAAACCCCAAAAGAAGTTCTGGGCTTCCAAGTTGTCATCGGCGAACTGTATATTACACAAGAATTGTTCTTTTCCAGTGACATCAGTGGTTCCGTCAGCTCTCAAGCCAAAGAATGGGCTTTTGGATGCTTTGAATATCATGGGCAAACAGCTGTAAGATTTCGTTTTGGATGTTGTTGGACATCCAGTTGTCTCTTTTGGAGCCAATTCTTCAACTCGGGATCAGACTCGGTGCGCACTCTTTCCATCATGAGCTGCCATAACACTCCATCCCTATTTGCATCACCCCTCAGTGGAAGCCCCTGGCGCCCGAGGAATCGTATGCAGCTGAGCTGCAGCTCTAGCATTTTCCTCGCTGGCATTTGTTTTTTTGCAATCGTTTCGGAAAGTAGTGCATTAATTGGCTTACTTTTCAGCGCTGCACATTTTTTACTCGCATCTGAATGAAATGCGAGATTTCTCATGGTCCCGTAATTTCTCCATTGCTTTCCTCCAATTGGAAAAGCCTGTCTCCTTTACAAAGGCGCTCTCGCTCTTGGACACCAACTTTTTCACAATCGCTGACCTACACACACCGCACACAATGCTGTCACGTTCAGCAATGTACTCTAGCCACTGCCACTCTTTGAACCAGGCCGCCCGCCTTACAGGAGCGAGTGAAGCTCTCCCCAGGGTATTTTCGGGCAGGAAATACATAATTATCAAGTGGTCTGAATGACACAACATGATCTGCATTGATTATAGTAGCACATAGCCTGATTGTGTACGTACAGTAGTGTAATGAATGAATGAAAACTTTATTTAACAGATTGGAGAATGGCTACAATACAGTACGGCTCAATACACACAATATTAAAATGGTGAAGTGCTTTGAGCAGGATAAACTTATAATATACAGTGTTACAGTTATACAGTTACAGTATATAATATACAAATACTATCATAAAAAAAATAATAATATTAATATTTTTAATAACCAGGGCTTTTGTAGTTATGGAGAAATATGCACAAAGTTTAACCTCACCGAGTCCACATGGCTTTTTTACATACAGTTACGCCTATGTTTGAGGTCTCACAGTGTTCCATTAGACATACCAGTTGAACACCACAGATACCACAAATTCTTCTATGAAAGAGAAACATTGGGAGGTTTTGTATCAGGTTTTTATTATCAATTACTAACGTCCTCGTATGAAACCCTTCAACTAGACACTGTCTGGAGGAGGGATATACCAGACCTGGAAAGTGACTTTGATTGGCAAGAAGCATGGGCAAATGTCCGTCTTACATCAAGGAACCCGGACCATCAACAAATCAATCTTAACTATATTCACAGGACATACTTGACTCCTATAAGACTGAACAGAATGGGCCTGAAACAAGACTCAAAATGCTCCCAATGTACAAATGGAGACGAAGGGACATTTATGCACATGTATTGGGACTGCCCACCAGTTAAGGCATTCTGGAAAGATGTGACCCATCAATTATCAAAACTCGTATCTTGGAATATACCAGTACACCCCTCTGTATTGCTTTTGAATGATGTTTTTGAGTTTGCAGTAAATCCACAGCTGAAGAGATTGGTTTTATCGGGTATCACAGTAGCTAAAAAACTGATCGCATCACGCTGGTTTCAACCGGAAAAAATGTGCCGGAAAGTTTGGTCTCTTACATATCTCGATGTGATATATCAAGAAATATCTACAGCAAGAATTCTGGGTCTCAACGAATCCAAAATGTCAATGTGTGTAGAAGTGGTGGAGAGAATAAAAGCTAGCTTATAATGGTAGTGTCTGGTTAGGAGTGAGGGATAATGGAGGTACTATCCAAGGAGGGGTCCGGGAGGGGGGGTTCGAGCTGGAGCATATGTGTGTAGGGTTTTAGAAAATAGGTATTAGGGGTATATCCTGTATAAGGCATTTGTATAATTGTTAATTTCGCTGGATATACACTGTATACGGTAAAATATTATTATAGACTTTTTTTGTTGTTGTCTTGTTTCTGTACTTGCATGTAATTTTAGCCACCTTGACTGTTAGTTTCATTATGCATTGTGTGTTGAGTACTGACTTTTAATAATTTCTGTTTTGCAATAATTAAAAAAAAAAAAAAAAAAAAAAAAAAAATTTAAAAGAAATCGGGAGCAGCCTTGCTCAAGGACACTTCGACACGCTGCCAGGATAGAGGAGCCGGAATCTAACTGGGAACCTTCCGATTACCAGACGAACGCTCTACCTCCTGAGCCACTGTTGCAATAACACGATTGATATTTCCTGGTTTGTAAGAGAAGGTCTGACTGGACTGTTATTGGACGTGGAAACAATGTCACCATCTGGCCGTCTAACCCATATTATTATAATTGTATTACTGAATGAAACCGTAAACAGAGAGGCCTATTGGGATGCTAGATGTGAAAAACTGTGATATACCTTAACTTGCTACCTCTCTATCTTTTTTATGCCTGTATTTTTTTACTGCTGTGAAGTACTTTGAACTGCAATTTCTGTATGAAAACGGCTATACAAATAAAGTTATTATTTGTATTATTATTATAACCAATGTTTGCTGGGAGTCTACAGTGAGTCTACAGTGAGTCTACAGAGAGTCTACAGTGAGTCTACAGTGAGAGTTTACAGTGAGTCTACAGTGAGTCTATAGTAAGTCTACAGTAAGTCTACAGTGAGTCTACAGTGAGTCTACAGTGAGAGTCTACAGTGAGAGTCTACAGTGAGAGTCTACAGTAAGTCTACAGTGAGTCTACAGTGAGTCTACAGTAAGTCTACAGTGAGTCTACAGTGAGTCTACAGTGAGTCTACAGTGAGTCTACAGTGAGAGTCTACAGTGAGTCTACAGTGAGTCTATAGTGAGTCTATAGTGAGTCTACAGTGAGTCTACTGTAAGAGTCTATACTGAGTCTACAGAGTCTACAGAGTCTACAGAGAGTCTACAGTAAGTCTACAGTGAGAGTCTACAGTGAGTCTACAGAGAGTCTACAGTAAGTCTACAGTGAGTCTACAGTGAGAGTCTACAGTGAGTCTACAGTAAGTCTACAGAGAGTCTACAGTGAGTCTACAGTAAGTCTACAGTAAGTCTACAGTGAGTCTACAGTGAGTCTACAGTAAGTCTACAGAGAGTCTACAGAGAGTCTACAGAGAGTCTACAGTAAGTCTACAGTGAGTCTACAGAGAGTCTACAGAGAGTCTACAGTGAGTCTACAGAGAGTCTACAGTGAGTCTACAGTGAGTCTACAGTGAGAGTCTACAGTGAGTCTACAGAGAGTCTACAGTGAGTCTACAGTGAGTCTACAGTAAGTCTACAGTGAGTCTACAGTGAGTCTACAGTGAGTCTACATTGAGAGTCTACATTGAGTCTACAGTGAGAGTCTACAGTGAGTCTACAGTGAGTCTACAGTAAGTCTACAGTGAGTCTACAGTGAGTCTACAGTGAGTCTACAGTAAGTCTACAGTGAGTCTACAGTGAGTCTACAGTGAGTCTACAGTGAGTCTACATTGAGAGTCTACATTGAGTCTACAGTGAGAGTCTACAGTGAGTCTACAGTGAGTCTACAGTAAGTCTACAGTGAGTCTACAGTGAGTCTACAGTGAGTCTACAGTAAGTCTACAGTGAGTCTACAGTGAGTCTACAGTGAGTCTACAGTGAGTCTACAGTGAGTCTACAGTGAGAGTCTACAGTGAGTCTACAGTAAGAGTCTATACTGAGTCTACAGTGAGTCTACAGTGAGAGTCTACAGTGAGTCTACAGTGAGTCTACAGTGAGTCTACATTGAGAGTCTACAGTGAGAGTCTATACTGAGTCTACAGTGAGAGTCTACAGTGAGTCTACAGTGAGTCTACAGTGAGAGTCTACAGTGAGTCTACAGTGAGTCTACAGTGGGAGTCTATACTGAGTCTACAGTGGTCTATACTGAGTCTACAGTGAGTCTACAGAGAGTCTACAGTGAGTCTACAGTGAGAGTCTACAGAGGGTCTATAGAGAGTCTACAGTGAGTCTACAGAGAGTCTACAGTGAGTCTACAGCAGGGTTCGAAATTAAGGGGGGCTTGGGGCAAAATGCCCTCGAAAATGGACCAAATGCCCTCGAAAATCAGTTAAGAAAAGCCCCTGACAGTTTACTAATTATATATATATGCTCTACAGTGCAAGCATTTCACTCGTATTTGCCCCTAATAATATGTGTGCGCGAACCGGAAAAATAATTTACTCGCAGTGTGCGAGTGAAGATTACAAACAGCTCCGCTGTTAATACTTCAGAAAATAGAAGTCCCACATTCCACAAGGCGCATAAACGTCCAATCACAGTAGAGTTTCCTGCGGTGACGCGGCTGGTTTCATGCGAGTGAAAGGAAATGAGAACACAGTACGCGCTGGAAAACAAAGTCACGGTACCGGCATAGGCAAGTTATACATTCAGAATCAGACTATTAAAAAAATTCAGCCAGCCATGAAGCCCATTCATTTTTATTTTGAGCAAAAGAGAGACGAGGAGAAAGAGGAATCCGGCGAGGCAGCTAATGTTACTGAGGCGGATAACGTTAGCAAACTTAGCACACGCACTGTGGGCCAGCCAGTGACTTTGGTGGTGTGTAGGGTTGCCACCCATCCCTTAAAATACGGAATCGTCCCGTAATTGGAAACTAAAAGACGCGTTCCGTATTGAACTGATACTAGGGATGGGTACCTTTCACATTTGAACCGATACCGGTACCGGTACCTGTGAATCGATACCGGTACCCAACGGTACCTTTTTTCGGTACTTTAGTCTCAAGAAATTTTATTTACCTACCGTAAAAAAAAGAAATCTACAATTTCGACAGTTTTCGGCTTGTCATTGCTCCGACTGCTTTGTTGTTGAATCAAGTCAAATCCTAGGTAAGCATATATTGTGCGTGTGAACGTTGACATGAAAAGAAAAAAGTTAAAAAAAATAAAATAAAAAAAGGAAAAAAATAAATAATAAAAAAACCTTTTTTTAATTTTAATTTTTAATTTTTTTTCGGTTTCTCACTTGATTCGATACTTGGTAGTACCGACGTGTTTCGGTTCGGTACCTCAAGAGTACCGAATTCGGTACCCATCTCTAACTGATACGGGACGCCCCTTGTCCCGTATTTTAAGGTTGCCAGTTTAGTGAGAGAAATGAGTCAGCCGACCTACAAAAACAAGCAAAATTGTGTCCAAAAGTTGCGGGAAATAAACAGACTTGGCAACTCTGCTATGATGGGCGTGCGCTCAGCAGCTCACCGACCAATGAGAATTCGCGCTTTCACGTTGCTAAGAAGAGTTCTGTGCGCTGTGTGCCAATCCTCTGTTTGTGCGCTGCCTGTCATCCTCTAACTGTGCGCTGCCTGTCATCCTCTGTCTGTGCGCTGCCTGTCATCCTCTGTCTGTGCGCTGCCTGTCATCCTCTAACTGTGCGCTGCCTGTCATCCTCTGTCTGTGCGCTGCCTGTCATCCTCTGTCTGTGCGCTGCCTGTCATCCTCTGTCTGTGCGCTGCCTGCCTGTCATCCTCTGTCTGTGCGCTGCCTGCCTGTCATCCTCTGTCTGTGCGCTGCCTGCCTGTCATCCTCTGTCTGTGCGCTACGTGCCATCCTCTAACTGCGCTGCCTGTCATCCTCTGTCTGTGCGCTACGTGCCATCCTCTAACTGCGCTGCCTGTCATCCTCTGTCTGTGCGCTGCGTGCCAATCCTCTGTCTGTGCGCTGCGTGCCAATCCTCTGTCTGTGCGCTGCATGCCAATCCTCTGTCTGTGCGCTGCCTGTCATCCTCTGTCTGTGCACTGCCTGTCATCCTCTGTCTGTGCGCTGCCTGTCATCCTCTGTCTAAGAACGCAAAGGACACAAGCACAGGTGTCACAGTTCTTCATGACTGAAACATCTCCTGAGATTGTTTCGGTATGGGATATTACATCTTATTTATCTGGTTGTGTTTTGCTTCTTTTTTTTTTAACTTACATTTTTATTTAACATTTATAGACATACAACACAACATTTACAGTGACATCCATAACATAACAACATACAGATATGGGTCCCTTGAATATGGCCTCGTTCAGCCGTCCAGACCCCCGTAAGAGGAACCCCCCCTAGAAACCGGGCTCCCCCGCATCCCAGGTCCGTCCCACGCGGGGCCCAGCACTCAGCGACACTGGTACCTTGAATTTGATTGAGCCAGACCCAGTAGAGGGGCGAGGGGTGATACTCCCCCCCACCGAGCCAAGTCCGCTACCTCCCATGTCACCAAGCCCCCCACCCCACGCACAACGAACCCACAACCCACGAGATCCCACTCTCCCGGATCCCCCTGAGAGAAACCCCTCCCTCCCGCCCTCCTCCCTGAGAGATAGAACACCCCCATATCCTGGTCCACCATGCACGGAGCCGAGCACCCAGAGCCCCCACCTGCCCCCGCCCGGCCGCCAGGTCCGCAGAAGGCCTAAGCACCACGCCTCAATGGCCCCCGACCCCAAGCCCGGTGCCCCCCCGGCCCGGAGACCAGACGGCCCGGCCATGACGGCCGAGGACCCCAGGAAACCCCGCCTCCCCCACACCAATCCCACAACACGCAAGGCTAATAAACTACATGTGTTGTTGTAGCCACCGGGTAAATCGCGATTTTTTATTAGTTTGTCATGACAAACCAATTACATAATCCAACATATGTGTAAAGGCACAACATATTCCAGTTAACGGTATATTTTTTTAATGATTCGTTACGGCGCAATCAATACTTCCATGCATTCGGGACCTCCATGTTTTGGGGGTATTCATCAGAAAAATCGGATCCGAGATTCGGCTCCCATCAGTCGGGCAAGAACTGCGGGTTTTCAGCCTCTCTCCTCTCTCCTGGAGCTTAAGGGGGAGCCGCGCTCGGCCAATCAGAGAAACGCGGAAGGCGCTCGGCCAATCAGAGAAACGCGGAAGCGCATGTTGGTTGCCGAAAGTGTTCATGCGTACAAGTCCCACAACATAAAAAGAAAATATATAAAAAAAATATATATATTTCTTTTTATTTTATTTCGAAGCTTCGAATTAAAATCTTGGCCCCGAAGCTTCGAATTCCAAAAAAAATCGAAGGTCAGCCCTAGTGTGTGTGTGTGTCTCGCTCTATCTCCCTCTCCCTCTCTACATCTCTCTCTCCTGAACCTATTTCATTCAAAAGGAAGACATTGATGGACAGTAGCTATACGTATAAATTATAGCTCAGTTGTAGCTGTAACAGAATAATTGTATATTATTAAATAGCGTTTCAATTATAATGAATTAAATCATTGTATAAAGAATTTTCCATGTTTTGTCATCTAATAATATATTCCATTGCCTTTCCTATCTGTATCAAAGTCAAAATGTTGGTATCGTGACAAGACTACAACATACAAAAGCAGCTTGACAACTGATATCCTTTGCGTCTAGTAGGCATGGGCCAATTTGTGATTTTGGTGGTATGTGCTATTTGCACAGATGTTTAGCCCTTAGTATGCACACGCACAGTCAGTGGCGGAACTTTGGTCCCAGCGGTGGGGGGGACATATTAGGGGGCGTGGTCAGTGACGTCGCAGGGGGGGGGGGGGGGGGGGTATTTCTTCTAATACCAGGTGTGCAATACGCATTTTCCCAGGCGGTGGCGCCTCTTGTAAGAAGTGGTCATCGTGGAGCCAGGGCTTGTCCAGCTGCACGTCCGCTATTTTTTTTTTATTTTATTTTTTTTGTCTTTTTCCCCCTCCATTTTCCTCCGATTTTCTCCCATCCCAATGTTAGTCGTATGCCAATTCCCAGTCCCTTCCTGGTCGCTGCGCACTTACCCCCCACAGTCAGATCATCTGGGAGAGTGGAGGCTACCACGTGCTTCCTCCGACACACGTCCAGCCAATCACCGCTTCTTTTCACCCGGCAGCGCGGATTCTCATCGAGAGGGCGTAGCGTGTGGGAGGACCACACTATCCCCCTCGAGTCCTATCCGCGCTTAGCAGGCGCCCCGACCGAACTGTAGGAGTCGCTGTTTACAACGACCCGGACCCACCCCGCCAGCTTCTCCCACCCTCTAATACAGCCAATTGTATTAGTGCAGACGGCCAGCCAAGCTGGTGACAACCCCGGAGCTGTGAGCTGGATCCGAACAGGCGAATCCAGCTCACAGCTCCGGGGTTGGTGACGAACGCAATCTCCGCTCGGCCACCTAACCGCCACACGTCCGCTATTTTAATATAATGATACTAGTGAAATCTTTTTAACTCTGTCAAAATAAACGAGCTCCATAGGCATAATAAACTGTAAGCGACATATACATGTTTGCACTGTCTTTTTTCTATTATAAAGTGCCTCTCGAGACTCTGGTCCATAACACATAACAGATCAGTCATTTGATTGTAATGCAGGTGCTCGCATTATAAATCGAATGTATGCGCGACAAACAATGTAATCGTTTTGATGCATACATCTCTGCCCAGCCTACCCCACCTGTTGCTGTTGCGCCCCCGCACAGAGACCCATATCCCCGCACCAGAACGCTACGACGGGGACGTCTCTAAATGTCATGCCTTTATTTTTCAATATTCACTAGTATTCGGACAACAGCCACACACTTAAAGTGATACATCTAAAATCGCTTACCTTACCTGTCGGGGGTCCAGGACTCCTGCGTTAGAATGGGCGACAGGCAGCTCAATTAGTTCCCTGCATACATCGCAAAAGGTATTCGATTTCGACCACCCTCCCGGGGCTCGGATTATGATAGTTCTTGTAACTGCCTCCGTGTTCAAGTTTAAGTTAAGTATGATGTCATAGACTATGTCAAATGTCATGACTCATAGTAGAATCGGCTGGCTTGTTCGCCATCCGCCAGGGAAACCGCAGATATATATTCCTTTACTGCGAATTGAGACGAGAGCGTCCCAAAAAGGATTCCAGGCCGCTATTTCTTTACCAACGGATTTCCAGTTCCAACTGGTTCATGCGTCGGCTACACGCTGCTTTAATAACACTGCATTATCGAGACAGCGCCCCTATGTATGACTTTGAGGAACTGGCAATGAATTCCAAGAGTAGGGTAAATCTGCAGTGCCGGCACTGTGTAGTAGCGAGTCACAGTGCCGGCCGCCAGGCTGCGCAGTTGCAGCGGTTTGGAAAACATGGGGGGGACAAATACTGCATTCTGAAATCATGCGGGGGACATTTTCCGGGGACCCCCCCGCAAGTTACGCCCCTGCGCACAGTATAATATGCATGTAATAAATAGTTTGTTAATAAACTCTGTGTTACTTGAACAATTTTCACTGTGCTCCTTGGGAAAAAGGTTAGCGTAGAGCCATATATATGGAGACATTAACACATTGTGCGCCAACAACGAGTATACTCGTTATTGCCCGCCAATCGTTGTGCGCCAACAACGAGGGAACTCGTTTTTGGGATCAATATTTAATTTTTTTGCCATGGCATTCATAATTCATCCAGCCTCCCTCCGGGACGCAGCTGGACCCTGGTCTGATATTGCAACGCCTCAATACACTCCACGCCAAACCGGAAGTGGCGCTCGGTGCATCGTGAAAAATCCTCCGCCAGAGATATATTGTTACGTGGGTCTAGATACACACTCGAGTGCATTGGATCGCTTTCGAAACGCAAGAATCAATATGATTTCGGCGTTTATTGCGTCATACAAACGGAAAAATGGATCTAGCAGATCGACATCGAATAATCAAAAAAATTTTCCTCCAGACTCATCGGCGGTAAGAGGAATCTAACGTTATTTTCAGCTTGATTGTTTATTTATTTCACTGCAATCCATCTGATCAACGTATCAACCCATACTAAAAAAAGCCGTTACTGACAATCAAGGAATTATAAACTACCCCCCCCCCCCCTTTCCTTCACGCATGATGAAGCATAATGTATACCGATCATATACATTTGAATTTTTTAATATAGCGTGTATAGCAGGGGTCAGCAACCTTTTTGACATGGAGTGCCTGTTTGAAATATAGTTGTAACTAGTGTGCCTCAACAATATTCCATGCATCGTAATTTTTTTTCTCATAATCAAGTATTTTTAATGATAATATTTACATTATTACATCATTATTGTTATTATTAACAATAGTATTATGATGGTTGTATCAACCCTAAATCTGAGTTGAGGGGGGGGGGGAATGCAATGCAGACAAACGGCTGCATACAGTGCGACCATTTCACTCACATTTGCCCATTCATTTTTGGACACATCACACACCATCGGTGTGTGTACTGTACGTGTGCTGTCATAGCTCCACCTACAGGCCTAATGGAGAACACCAGGAGAACACCAGGATGTGAATGGAGGGTGAATGTGAGGTATATCGTGTAAATAAGTTTTGATTGATCGCAAGACTACACTGTAAAAAAAATTATAATAATAAGTTATAAGTTAACAATATAAAAATATTGAGTTCAGTTACTGTGCATTAAGGTTTTCAGTTTTCAATCCATAATAAGTTAACAGAAAAATAAGTACACAACCACATTATTTCAACCTAATAAAACTATGTTTATTGTCATTGTTTTAAGAACACAAGTTGACTTGGTAATACTCACATTTTGAGTAAAAAAATGGCTTTTAGCATGTGCAATGTTCAATGAAATGGAAAAATAAATAATAAAATGTGTTGATTAATCCCACTGGTCACAATGGTGACCGTAATAATGTTTTTGTTATAAGGCTCTGCAAATGTTACTGAATGATGTAGCAATGTATTTCTAACTAAATTGAAATAATAAACAAATAAGGGATCTCAATTAAATATGTGGTAGGATTTCAACAAGATAAATGCGACAACAGTGCAAAATAGTTCACTATAATATTTCAAAGCAAAAAAAAAAAAAAAAAATTATATATATATTTTTTTAACTGCTGCCCCCTGTGCCTATGCAGGCACGCGTGCCTAGGGTTGCCTACCCCTGGTGTATAGGAACAAAACGCCAATCGATAATGTATCATATGTGTCGGGGCCTATAACTCGCGTTTTAGGAATGACTGCTATACACTCCAAAAACATGCTTATATTCACGAGGGTACTAACACGACAATGTATGAATGGAAAAATATAACGTTCCCACATCCGGAACGATAGATACCTGATGTTGAATGGGCCATAATAATGTCGATATAGCTATAATAACTAAAAAGTTATAGCCCTGCAAAGAAGGTGAGCCACTTCATAGGCTTACAGAGGTGGCAGAGAGGGCACAAAGATAGGCATACTGCGTGGCAGACAATGCGTTATCAAACATAGGGACGAAGACTGTAAAAGAAAGTGTCGACAATGTTTTATAATCTTTGTTAATTCTCATCATAAAAATTCTGTGCCCCCGAAATACAAAAAAAGCCCCCGAAAATCAATTAAGGGGGGCAAAAAAAGCCCTGGAAAAGAAATTTTTATTTTCTACAGTGAGTCTATAGTGAGTCTACAGTGAGTCTACAGTGAGAGTCTACAGTAAGAGTCTACAGTGAGAGTCTACAGTAAGAGTCTACTAGGGCTGTCTTAAATACTTTGAAGCTTCGTTCGATGGGCATGGGATTCGAATATGAAAATAAAATTCGATTATTTATATTAAATATATATATAATTATATATTATTTTTGCTAAATCAACTCTGCCTCTCTTTGTTAATTACAACAAGCAATGCTGTTTGTTATTTAAGATGAGGTCGGACTCGGCACTGACAGATTTGTGTTTATTGTGCTGCTTTTATAAAGCCTCAAATGACGGCTTACAATATTTCATGAAAGCAAAGTGTTTTGTTTATCTAAGATTTAAAAAGGTTTAAACTTTACAGCACTGACAAAGTTGAACAAAGTGCTGTACAAGTCCCACAACATAAAAAAATAAAAAGAATAATAAATTATTATAATTTTTTTGTTTGTATCTCCGCCCCGAAGCTTCGAATTCCAGAAACAAATTTGAAGGTCAGCCCTAGAGTCTACAGTGAGAGTCTACAGTGGGGGTAAAAGTGATCAAATTGGCGGGTAAATTCACCACTGCACCCATCTAGAGACCTAAACAGATCACGTGGTCAGTTCTATAAAATAAACTATAATACTAGGTCAGGCCTCAAGTTAGTGCTAACTATCTCTCGTGGAACAATGAGTTTTCCTTCCCAAATCTACCGGCATCTCCCAATCAGTAGCTCCATTTAGGTGGCCTGACTCATGCCTATACCTTTCTCTCCCTCACGGACAAATTGAATGGCTGCACCCTCCATCCCATTACATCCTGAATTCATCTGTACTCTTCTACTTCTCAAAGTTGCTGTCTCTGAACACAGTGGACATGACGGGTCCCCATCTACCCACTGTTTTAGGTTCTGTGGTGATGGCAGCACATCATAA
The DNA here is from genome assembly GCF_963971535.1 of Notolepis coatsorum. Lineage (NCBI taxonomy): Eukaryota > Metazoa > Chordata > Actinopteri > Aulopiformes > Paralepididae > Notolepis > Notolepis coatsorum. The sequence continues at coordinate 33,724,767 of NC_140177.1, read as the reverse complement.
GTAGCTCCTATTAGGGCGCGGCTACGTGGCGTAGTGGACAAGGCGCTCGCCACGAATGCGGAGACGCTGGGCTCGCCTGTTCGAGCCCAGCGCTCCACATTGCTTTCAGTTTAGCTGGTCGTTCATACTAATACACATTGGCCGTATTAGGGGGTGGGAAACTGATGGGTGGGGATCGGGCGTTGTGGACAGCGACTCCTACAGGTCGGTTGGTGCGCCTGCGCAGTAGAATCAGGAAGTGTCGGGGGCAGCGTGAGCCTCCCACGCGTTACTCCTCGCCACTGAGAGATCGAGCTGCGCAGGTGAAAAGATGCGACTGCTGTTACCTCAAGTACCGGAGGGAACTTGTGCTATGTATGACTTAGTCCACATTGCAGCCGGCTTGTGGGAGGCAAGAAACCGCGTTCGTGACAGGGGAGGGTTGAATTGGATGATACGAAATTGGGATGGGAGAAAATATAGAAAAATGGGAGAAAAAGTGGATCAAAAAAAAAAGTAGCTCCTATTAGGAATTCACTAAAAGTTTTCCTCCATACTCCACAGGTCCTTCCAGCTAATCTTCGTCTTCTCTACACAGATCCACTGCCCCTGCTTAGCCTGGGCCACAGCCTTTGTACAGCTCACTACTTCCTCTTGTCGCTGTACCTGCGCCTCCACTACCAGCCTCCTCTGTTCTGTGGGAACTGCTTTACTCCATGCTGGCTTCCCTGAGCCGAGCCCCAGCTTGTCTGTATGCCTAAAAGCTGCCTCTGTTTCCTGTACCTGTCTTGGGTTCCATTTCCTCCTTCTAGTTAGATTTGGGATCAAGTTCCTAACTACTGTATCTTTGGAGAATACCTTTCCCCATACAATGCCACACTACTAATACACAAAATAACTCCTAGCCATTCCCTAATAGACAAACTAAAGGTGCTGTAGAGGGGTAGAACACATAGTAGCATACTACAAGAACCTAGGCGTCCACAAAGACGACTTCAAACTGGAAATGGTAACAACAGATGAGGTACTCAAAAAACTGAGCGCCCTCCAACCTAACAAGGCCACTGGCCATGACAACATCCCCTCCAAATTCCTCAGAGACTCAGCAGCCGCCATCACCCCAGTCATCACACACATAATAAACCTCTCCATAAAACAGGGACACGTCCCCAAGGACTTCAAAATTGCGAGAGTGACCCCTCTGCACAAAAAAAGGCAGTAAATTAGACCCAGGCAACTACCGCCCTGTTTCTATCCTTACCTCCATCTCGAAAGTCATGGAACATTTTTTATACGAACAGGTCGAAAAATACCTTGCGGAAAAAAATCGAATCTACGAATTCCAATCTGGCTTCAGAACATCCCACTCCACTGACACATGCCTTCTCTATTTAAACGACCACATCAAACAAGAGGTGGACGCGGGCAAATACTGCGGCATGGTCATGCTGGACCTACAAAAGGCCTTCGACACTGTCAATCACACCATTCTGATTGACAAGCTAAAAGCAATTGGTTTTGATAGTCTATCAGTGAGCTGGATGCAATCCTACCTGGAGGGGAGAGAGCAGATGGTGGAGGTAAACGGTACCCTATCCCCCCCCCTCACAGTAAGCTGTGGTGTTCCACAAGGAAGCATACTAGGTCCGCTACTGTTCCTAATTTATGCAAATGACATGTCGTCAGCTTGTGACTGCAACTTGTTCCTGTTTGCGGACGACTCAGCCCTGCTGGTCTCTGACAAGAACAAGTTACAGGTTGAAAAAACCCTCAGCTCAGAACTAGGCAAAATCTGCATATGGCTCGCTGATAACAAACTATCATTACACATGGGCAAAACAGAGTCCATTCTCTTCGGTTCAAATAAAAAACTCAGCAAGACCGACGGCTTCTCAGTTACAGTGGGTGACAATATTGTCACAAGGAAAGAAGATATTACCTACCTGGGTTCCATCCTAGAGGCAAATCTTTCCTGTGACAAAATGGCATCCAATGTAATAAAAAAAGTCAACCAACGAACTCGTTTCTTGTACCGGATCTCCTCACTGGTAAACAAGAATACCCTGAAGACTCTAGCAGGAGCACTCATTCAAGGGTACTACGACTATGCTTGCACCTCATGGTACCAAAGCACCTCAAAGGCGCTAAAAACAAAATTACAAACATCTCAAAACAAACTGGTCAGACTACTGCTTGACCTTACTCCTAGAACCCACCTCACCCCTGCCCACTTTGACAACCTAGGATGGCTTAGAGTAGACGACAGAGTACAGCAACTTGCAATGGGCCTGGTCTACAAGATACACTACACGACCAAGGTACCCATGTACATGTCAAAATACTTCCCAAAGGTCAGTGAATACCACGATCACAACACCAGAGGGAGCTCCACAAATAATGTTAAACCCAGATTCGGCTCAAACAAGGGACTAAACACGTTTCGCAATTATGCCACATCAATGTGGAACGCCCTACCCAAAGCTGTAAAGGAATGTGAATCACTACCCACTTTCAAAAACACTCTCAAAAAACACCTAAGGGAGACTGCAACTCGAAACTGGCCCCTGTAAATGTCCGAACACAACCCCCTCCAATGTACAGTAAATTACCAAGTATGGTCTTGTCAATAATCCAATGTACAGTTTTGTTTGTACAGTTGTACAGTGGGAATCGGATACCAGGACATTTATTTTGTGTTTACTGCAGTGCTGAGGGACTGGGAGACCCAAGTTACTGACCAGACACTATATCAGTGATGGCTGTCAGAATGTAGAGCTATACACTTATTTTAACAAACATATACCACTTACAGCACCTTAACCAATCTCTCAAGCCTTTCCACCTTTGATATTGGCACTTCATATACTGACAATGGCCATATCAACTTAGGGAATAAACCAAACTGCAAACACCATAACTTCAACTTGCCAGGAAGCCATGACTTCTCTAATCCTTCCTACAACAACAATGTTGTCAGAACAAGCTTATTGTGGAATCTTAATGTCAGGAGCTTCAGATGCATCATTTGATTTGTTGTACAGTAGGTGTTTTAGAGCAACCTCTTTGAGCGAGAGACATACTGTATTACCAGAGTTTGGCCATAGGTCACCGACACTCATTGAAAGGAGATGCCAAGTTAGTATCACCATGACGCTTTAAAATGTAAACAAATAAATAAATAAATAAATAAATTGTCACAGCTGCTCTGGGTGTTTTTGAACCACTAAGCTGAAATGGTTATGTTTTGTTGATATGTATAAAGCGCTTTAGTCATCATTTTCACAACAACAAAAATAGTTCTAACATTTTGGGTCATCAACATACCTTCTGTTGAAAATATAATGCGGTCGAAAAACACGATTTTCATTGTAGTTTTTTTTTTAGTTTTTAGTTTTTTATTTCACTGTAATGTCGCGCTTCATTCATTTCCTCGTTGAGCTACCTACCTGGCGAGATCACTTTAATGACTCTCACCCTAAAAGGTTGACATGTGTTGTATTACCACCAAATCAATATAAATAATAATATTAATACACGTTATTTGTATAGCACATGGCATACAATAATTGCAGCCCTAAGTGCTTCACAGCTGTAAAATGGACAAAAAACGAGCATAAAATAGACTAAATAAAATAAATAAAAAATACAAATATTGATTGATAAGAAGTCCAACCCGACAATAAGGTTGAAAGAAATATAATTTATACTCACACACTTTAAAACCGAAGTCTTTCTTCCCTGTTTGATGCAGTTTAGAACCCGACAGCCTTCTATATACAAAAAATACCATTGTTGTTCCAATATAATGTGGTTATCTGGTGGTTATGGGTTTTATGATACTATAGCCTGTTTAACCCCTAAGTTTAAGTTCTTCCCAAACTCTTTACCGCTGCCAACAGTCTCCTCTCTTATTTTGCACAAAATGTAACGGGATCGGTACCTTAAGCCTCTAGTCCAGAGTCAGACCCACCTTTAGAGACAGCTGCAGGTCGAAGTCTCGAGCCCGCAGGAACCGGATCAGGAATCCGTCTGAAAAGTCCAGAATGTGTAGCGGGTCCAGTTCCGCCTGAGCCCGCTGTCTGAGCCCAACCAGATACGGTTGGACCGTGCTGGATTGGTCCGGTAGATCGTTGAGTTGCGCTCCCGTCAGAACGGGACCGGTCTGCTCTCCGACGCGGTTCATGTCCGATCTGGATCACATTTAGACCCCAACGAGGGTAGTGTAGAAAAACTCGTCTGAGAGTTGCGAGAGAGAGAGAGAGAGAGAAAGGGGGAGAAGAGAGAGAGAGGGGGGGGGGGAGAAGAGAGAGAGGGAGGGCGCTGCTGGCTGGTGCAATCTGAGAAATGCGCCACCATGTTTCCCTGTAAATAGCCACTACACAACTACAGTACGTGTCATGATGAAAACTGTCTGTTCAAGTCTCATTGAGTTGGTGAAAGTTGAAGCATTGAGCCTGTAACCACTCAGGGGCGTTAAATTACATTCTGGGTCCTGTGCACAAGAAGTCTCTCTTGGCCCCTCTCCTTGACTGCACCTCCAGAGTGCTCCTGCCAGAGTCTTCAGGGTATTCTTGTTTACCAGAGAGGAGATCCGGTACAAGAATCTAGTTCGTTGGTTGACTTTTTTTGAGCTCATACAGAAACAAGTATTGTTGTGACAAATAATAAACAAATTTGAAAGGTTTATGGTGAAAGAACATTTATTATATGGTGCTTCAATTAGCAATTATGAACACAGTAATACAAGATATGCATGATAAAAAAAAAATACATGCTAGGTTCCTGAGAAACACTACTATACAATATACAATTTTAGCTCTTAATGTATCTATCACCTTTATCTATCACCAATCACTTTTAATCAAATTTAATTACAGGTACAAAACATTAACATAAATCACTCTTATGCACTGGTACATAAGTTATATAACAAACCTGTTTCTATGTAGACTACTATACAATTTTAACTTTGTCATTATTATACTTAATGTATCTAAACTATATTATACAAGAGCCACATCTGTTCTTTCCTTAAAGTGACTTTATATACCTCATTCCTTTAAAGTGACTTCTCCATTATTTAAATTGACATTTTCACATTTAAACTCATCCAATGCTTCCAAAGACATGTTGTCTCCGATCATGGGCAGAGATGAATTCCTCACAGAGTTCTCTAATGTCAAAGGCATCAACTCTTTCTTGATGTATATGACAAACTGCCACACTGTTCAACCTTTTCTGCTTCATGGAGTTGCGAAGCCAGGTCTTCAACCTCCGGAGTCCGCTGAAACTCCTCTCAGCTTCAGCAGAGGATGAGGGAACAACCAGCAACAGCCTCACAAGGACCTCCACCTGATCAAAAAGACCTCTGACTTCAGGCAACATGCCTCTCAGGATGTCTGCAGCTTCTGTGCTTGATGCATAGGTGTTAGTTGCTTTGAACATGGCTAGCTGAACATCCAGCATCCTCCTGTTCATCTCTGGATACTTGTCCACAATGTCATCACTTTCTCCCCTAATAAGCACACCCTCCAACTTCTGAAGCACTTCAAAGCTTCTTTGATTAAACCGCTCTCGGAATTGCAGATCTGCTGTGTCCAGTATTTTGAAGAACTCCCCTCTGAAGAAGTCCACAGAAGTTGCTGGGACATGTGCTGCAGCGTCACCAGTTAGACGTTTTGGAGGGTTGCGGATACGAGGCATTTCCATCGGATCGATGTTTAGTGAGGTGACCAGCTTTGCGGTGTTGTCAAATATCTGTGAATGAATGAAAATTTTATTTAACAGATTGCAGAATGGGTACAATACAGTACAGCTCAATACACACAATTGTTAAGGGGATGCAGACCAGAGAAAGAATTTAGTCTTGTTTACATTAGGGTCCCCCATTTTCAATTCATCATTATTAGTCAGGATTTTCAATTCTTAATGACATTTATAACATAGGATAGGGACATACATATATAGTACTGTTATATTTGTGACATATACCTGTTGGAATCTTTCCTCTGTTCGTTTCTTGTGGAGAGCTGTCTTGACACACTCTACTGCAGCCTGCATCCCTGTGATTGTGGTGGTTCGCCTTTGCAAGGATTTGTTGAGGCATTCCATTGCCTCAAGAACCTCCAAAGCAAGATGGAGTCCCAGAACTGTGTTTCCTTTCTGGAATCTGTCAAGCAGACCATTTGCCTTTGTAGCTGATTCAGAGCCAGTTGAAGCCATCTCTTCCAAGCTGAGTAACACTGCCGCATACTGATTGAGGACTGCATGCACTGCTGCGACTCGCACAGTCCACCGTGTAGGACACATCGGCTTCAGTGTGGTGAAGGATCCATGTGAAGATGTGGCAATGTTGCTGAAGATGTTCTTGAACTTGCCTGAAAGTCCAAACAGACGCCCCAATTCATGGACCCATTGCAGAGCATCACGGACTACAGATGAAGCTGTGCAAGTTGCCTGTGTTATCAAATTAACACAGTGAGGACCACAGTGTACATACAGAGCCAGTGGCTGTGCTTGTGAAATATAGGCTTGTGCACCAGAATATTTTCCGGACATGTTTGCTGCTCCATCATATGTCTGTCCCCGGAGCCCATCAAGAGACAAACCAAGACGAAGCAGCACATCTTTGGCTACATTTGCTAGGTTTTGTCCAGTTGTGAGCGACACTTCATATAAACCAACAAATTCTTCATGGGGAATAAGGTTGTGGTCAACATAGCGAAGACAGATTGATTCCTGTTCGGTCCCAGTGATGTCCTGTGTTCCATCAATAATGATGGAGTATTGCAACTGTGGTTGTGATCTGATTTCAGTGGCTATATCTCTAATGATGGATTTTGCCATTATGTTCAACATTTCATTTTGGATTTGGGGGCTTGTGTAATCGACACGTGAATTAAGCCACTCAAACAACTTGGAGTCATCAGCTGATCTCATCCTGAGTAACTGAGACAGATTTCCTTGATCTGATTCATGGCCTCTGAGAGCCAGACCTTGTCTGCCCAGGAATTGCACACTGCTCATGATCTTCTTCAAGCATGACATGGCTTTTTGCTGTGATGCTGCCAAAGCACTAGAAAGCTGAGCATTAATAGGATTTGGTTTCTGATAATGTTGCATAACTGCAAGCTTATGAGACTTGCTGTTTGTATGATCAGTAAATCTCTCCACAGCCTTTTTCCAGTTTCTGAATCCAGCAGAAACAAATGCTGGATCAGTGTATTTCGCCAGGGTAGACTTCTCACGTTGAAATGCTTTTGCACAATAAAAGCACAGGACTCCACTGTGTGTATGACTGTAGTGAATCCAAGAAAATGCTTTAAACCATTTCTCTTGGAAACGTAGCGTTTTGTTTGCCAGTGTTTGACCTGGTATTTCTCTTGGATTGGGCTGATATGGCTTATTTGCATCCACCTGCAGAATAAACAAACCCAAAAAGAGAGAAACCATTAGAACACGGGTATAGGTTTACTAACTTTATTTATTTGAACCATGGGGACAGCGTACATTAATAAAACATTAATGCACCAGTGTTCCATTCCCATTATTGATTGATTGATTGGAAATTGTATTAACAGATTGCAGAATGGGTACAATACAGTACGGCTCAATACACACAATTGTTAAGGGGATGCAGACCAGAGAAAGAATTTAGTCTTGTTTACATCAGGGTCCCCCATTTTCAATTCATCATTATTTTGTCAGGATGATTACAATGGGGTTGTATCCTACCCCCCCCCCCCCCCCCACCTCCAATGTACAGCCCCACCCCACCTACCCAACCTCCTCCAATGCACAGTTTCTATGTCAAATGTATACTCTTTTTCTGGATTTTTTTAGTATCACAAACAGTACTGTATTTGAAAATCTGGTATGTCATAAATGTATAGATGTAGCAGTACTGTCTATCTGTATGTCGTGTGTGTCATATGATGAATTGAAAATGGGGGACCCTGATGGAAACAAGACGAAAGTCTTTCTCAGGTCTGCATCCTCTTAACAATTTATGTATTGAGCTGTACTGTACTGTACCCATTCTGCAATCTGTTAATAAACTTTTCAATCAATCAATCAATCATGGACTTATGAACCACGATTATTTTCAAGAGAAACAAACAGGCAAATAGCTATAGCTATATAGTCAATCTGGACAAATACATTAGGCCTATATTAAAAAAAGAAAATCTGCTAAAATGCTGTTACTTGCCTTCCTGTTTCGTGGTGGTGTCGTCACTGCTGCTGGTTTAGCTCCGGGCGACAGCGTAGCAAAACTTAGTTTGCTTTGAAGAAGTAGCTTTCTCCTCTTGGGCGACGGTGCCATCTCGTTGTTGCTGCACGCAGGTAGGAGTCGGACATAGCACTGAATGTCTTATCTTATCTCTCTTTATACCGTATGTGATGACGTATTTTAACACACACCTCGGCTGAGGGGACGACCCGAGCTATTATTATGCAAAGACGAGTACTTTAGCGAGTGGGTACTTGGCCCGTGCAAATGCGACCCCCATCTACTACTCTTTGCATACAGGTAGTCAGACGGGGGGGAGACATTAACTGCATTCTGAAAAAATGGGGGGGACCCATTCCCAAGTCCCCCGTGCCAAATACGCCCCTGCTCCAGACAGACAGTCTAACAAATTAATTGAATTACTATTTGATTACATGGACATTATTACCTCATGAAATGTCCCTTTGTTTAAAATCTGTCATAAAAGGAAAATGTTGCTTAAAGAACCAGTACAATGTCAATGTAAATTCAGTGAGAAAAAGTTTATTTGTGGAATGTTAACACATTCAGAGCCGGCCGGATATGACCAAATTAGGGCTTGTAGGCCAGCGCTTTAATCAATGGGAGGACAGGGATATTTGCGAATGCTTAAACTATATCTTAAATTATGGCTATGGGTCTAATACACCCGTCGCTTATCAATGACTTGCTTGCAGTCAACATGTACGAAACAGATAGTTTATTCATTGGTACATTTCCATTTTATACCGTTTTGAATACGAGTATAGTTTGAGATTTCTAGTAATTCCAGAGAAAGACGCGATAATAGCCCTTTAGTGGAATACACAAAACACGTTGTCATTTTCCGGCTGATTTATGAATCATTTTCAAATAAACGCTAGATTATCGATAGTATATGTGTCCTTATGCACGCTAGAGAAGCGGGCTGAAAAATCGTTTATCCGTGCCTTGCTCCTCGCCAACGGCACGCACACACACACACACACGTTGTGACCGCTGTGAAAAAACATCTGATTAACCCAATACTGGTTAACATAGATTCCTTACCTGACATCTGATGTTCTGCAAAAAGATTAATCCAATTCCTGATCGCCATTCCAAATATTGATCGCGTTTATTGATCCAACGTTATAGTCCAAAACACATAATCCAAGCTGCTCCCACCCGGACCGCAGTTTTTTTTCTGATGAACATCCCCAGCCAATCCAATCCAATGATGTGCAATACCATCCGGGAGATGATACGCGGCGGTATTTGCCCTTTTGCGAGCTCAGACCCATTCCCAACGATAACATCAGGTTGGATGGATGAAAATTACCACTGCACCCCTGCACACATGCACAGTCCATGGATGTGCACGCACGTGCACACAAGAATGTCCACTCAGTACCCACCTGGCTACTTTGCATAACAATAGCTCAGGTCGTCAGGTGTGTTCAAATACTACAGTTGGACCATTCATACAAATCCTTTGAATTCCTAGAGGCAATTAGGCATCGTCTTTATTCGCGAGGGTCATTTATGCGCATGCGCAGGAGCACGTGACATCATTAAAACACAGTGCAACCCCTTATGAAAGCACCACTGCCCATAGTATGATGAACGGCTGTGGCCTCCGATATCGTGCTGTGATTGGCTGAGACGCTCTCCACGCTGGCTTCCCTCTCTCTACTGTTCATCAGCGTCAAGCTGTTAGCTAGTAGGTAACTGTTAACAGAAATGGCTATGGGGCGACAATAATCTGTACAAGAGGCATGGTTTCCATCTTTGGCCTTGCTCTGCTGGCAGCGATTTATTCATTCACATTGACTCATACCACAACAGCTCATGTGTTCTCCTCTCCGGGAGAGGCATGTGTGGGAAGAAAAAAAAGTAGGAGGGAACCAAGATTTATATACTCCCAACCTGGCGTAGACAGTAGAAGCTCTGCCTATACCGCCCTCCAGTGGACACAGATATGTATGCAGTCATGGGAGTAGTAGAGGACAGTTACAGTTAGTTACAACCATACATACACCCTCTAGATTCAACACTCCCACGTATGGTTGCTTAGTACACTGTATGAACTCTTCAAAACAATTTACAAAGAAAATAACATAGTCTTAGAACATCAAAAAGAGTATGGCAGTCAATATTTACACACCAAACATGACCTCTGCAAATCTCCTCAGTTTCAATTTTGAAGCAGGCTCCGTCATAGCGTCTGCTACCATGTCATCTGTTGGACAATAAACCAGTGTCATCCTTTCTTCTCTGATGACAGATCTGATGAAATGGTACTTTATATCCATATGCTTACACCTCTGTCGACACACAGGGTTTCTCGCAATGGCTTTAGTACCCTGGTTGTCCTCATAAACAACAGTTTTCTTATATACATAGTTATCCATCCCTCTGAGCAGTTGTTCTAGATAAATACACTCCTGTATCGTCATGGCCAGGGCCATGTATTCGGCTTCACAAGTTGACAGTGCCACTGTGGGCTGCTTCTTTGTTTTCCATGAAACCAGTGAGCTGTTTGTGTTTAAACTAACACAGTATCCAGTAGTACTCCTTCTATCTGTGATGTCAGCAGCCCAGTCTGCATCACTGTAGGCTTTAAGCCCTAAGCCTCCGCTGCTCTTTCTGAAACAAAGTAGTTTATCTACTGTACCTTTGAGATAACAAAAAACATGTTTTACCGTGATCCAGTGTTCCTCTGTGGGATCAGCAAAGTGCTGTGACAACTTACTCACTACAAAACATAGGTCAGGGCGGGTACATGTTGTTAAGTAGATGAGGCTACCCATGGCTTCCCTGTACATTTTTACATCTGTCAGTTTCTGAGCATCCTCCTGATAATCAAGTTTCTGATCACATGGTGTTTCCCTTGTTCTACATTCCTGCATGTCAAAAAGTTTCAGGATCTTTTCCACATATCTCTTCTGGGATACTGTTACACAATTTTCCGACTGCTCAAAGTCCATGCCTAGGAAATGCTTTAACCTGCCAAGGCTGCCAAGGTCTTTCATTTTGAATCTGGTGGAGAGCATACCTTTCACCTGATCTAGGTTCCTAGAGTTGTCTGCTGCGATGATCAAATCATCCACCCAAATGACGATTATCACTTTTCCTGACTCTTTTGACTCCCTTGAGTAAACACAGGGGTCTACTGGATTCTGTAGGAAGTGATCCTCGATGAGGCATGTGTGAAGCATCTCGTTCCAATTTCGCCCAGACTGTTTCAGGCCGTAAATGGATTTTTCTAGCTTGCACACTAGCTTCCCCCCTTTCTTTTCGTAACCTTCAGGTTGTTCCATATATATCTCCCTATCTATGGGTGCGTGCAGATAGGCTGTCTTCACATCCATCTGATGTAAAATCAGATTGTCCTCAGCTGCTTTCTGAACCACTACCCTTACACTGGTCAGGTTGGCTGTGGGGGAGAATGTTTCACCATAGTCTATCCCCTCCCTCTGACTGAAACCCTTAGCTACAAATCTCGCTTTGTACTTTTCGTGGCCTTCGATCCCTTCCTTGATTGAGTTCACCCACTTCCCTCCCACTGTCTGTCTGCCCTCTGGCAATTTGGTGAGGGTAAAGGTGTGGTTGTCCTCTAAGGACTTCGTCTCCTCGTCCATCGCTCTCTCCTTCTTACTCGACTCTGGGGACACTATGGCTTCCTTAAAGGACTGAGGCACGCCACACACCGCTCGGTAGCAGTAATCAATACTGGCGAGTGTACTATCATCCTCGTCACTACCTCTCCGGGCATAATCTTTCAGATATCTTGGGGGTTTGTGTTCCCTTGAGGGATATCTCCCACTGCATGGGGCACTTGACATCACCCTCGGGTGCTCCTCGTCATCGCCCTCTGGGGGTGTCTGGAGGTCTGCCTGCACGCCTGTGCTCAGTACACTAGGCTGTGGTGTGTGGTGTCTCTGTCCCTCCATGCCTTACCCCGGAGTCCAGCCATGGCTCCTCTGTCTGTGTCTCGATTTCGCACGTTGTTTTGGTGACAAATTTCACTAGTCTGTGCTTTTGCACCTTCCCTTTACCGGGATAGTAGACTAGGAGTGCGGGGCTCCCTCTATCGTGTCCTACAAAGAGTCCTTTTTCACATCTGGACTCAAGCTTGCCTCTGTCCTGCTGGTAAGCATAGCACACTGATCCGAATTTGTGCATTCTGGCTAGATTACATCTTTTCCCTGTCATTGCTGTATATGGGGTGGTGCCCGTATGTTTATTAAAACACCTCTTTCTGGTGTAGGCGGCTTCTTGTACCGCATAATGCCACAGGCTCTTCGGTATGTTACTATCGTCTAGTTTACACCTGGCCATTTCAAAAAGAGTGCGCCGTTCCCTCTCGGCTACCCCGTTCTGATGTGGGGAGTAGGGACATGATGTCTCGTGTCTGATCCTGTTTTTTCTCAACAGTGATTGGAACTCTGTTTGTAAACTTGGTCCCGTTGTCTGACCTCAAACATTTTACGTCCCCATAGGGGGCGACATCGGCAAGGAACTTCTCCGTGGCTTGGAGTGCATCACTCTTTGCTTTAAGGAAATAGACGAACACTACGCCTGTACCCACATCTGTAAAGGACTGTACATAGTTAAAGCCACCTATGGACTTGTTCCTTACTGGACCGGCTAGGTCGGTGTTAACTAGCTCCAGTGGTCTCTTTACCTTCTCTGTGGGGTCCCTGTTCCTTGTTTGAGTAAACTTCCCCCTTATGCAAACTTCACATTCTTTGTCACCCGTAATGTGCATACCGTCTGTCACTGCTTGCAGCTTTAGTAAATCCTCGTGATTACAATGACCCATAATTTCATGCCACGTCTGGATGTCATGACTAACAGTCACATTGTAGTGGGCACTTACATGGGCACTTACCTGGACGGGACATAATCCACCTACACTGTCACTTTAAGGACACGGGGCATCCGGGGTAGCTAGAGCGGCCATATTAACGCTTGGCTTGGTTTGTTGTGGTATCCATGGATGCTAATAAATGATGCACACGGATGTGTGGTCAAAGAAACTTCACTCTCTTTGGTCGTGATTTCCCGTCTCCTACATTGGTGAACCTGACGTTCTTGGACGCTTTCAAGGACAATTGAACAATGGAACAGGCAGTCGCGCTGAAGTTTGTGGAAGCAGCAGTTGCGCTGAAATTGCCAGAGTTCTGGGAAACGCAAGCTACTGCATGGTTTGTGCAGGCGGAGGCGCAGTTTGCAATAAAGAAAATAACGGAGGATGACACCAAGTACTATCACGTTGTCGCTGTGCTGGGGACTAACACGGCAGCCAGAGTGGTGAGTCTACTCACAAACCCTCCGGCGCACGACAACAGTGGCCATGAACGTTGGTGGGGCCGGCAGGCTACTGTTTATTAGGGACAACATCTCAGGCAGGCGTTTCATGTGCGACACAGGGGCACAGAGAAGCGTGCTGCCTGCGTCAAGGGTGGACACCCTGGCCGACGGGCATGGGCTCCCTATGGAAGCTGCCAATGGTACTACGATCCGCACGTATGGCAGTAGGCTAGTGGAGTTGTGTTTTGGTGAGCGGCGGTTTAGCTGGGACTTCATTATGGCTGATGTGTCTGTGCCCCTGCTGGGTGCTGATTTTCTGTGTGCCTATGGATTGTTGGTGGATGTCAGGAACAATCGATTGATCGATGCCACCACCTTTTGTTCATTTGAATGTACTGTCGGGGCAGCGCCTCCGGTTTGTCTAACATGTTGTCTGTTACAGATGAGTTTCACCAGCTGCTAGCCGAGTTCCCTGTCCTTACCCAGCCCACTTTCTCGTCCTCCACCAGTAAGCACGGTGTGGAGCATCACATCGCTACGGCAGGTGCGCCAGTCTACTCCCGGGCTCGGCGCCTAGATCCTGCCAAGCTGGCCGTTGCCAAGGCAGAGTTTTCCAACATGGAGAACCTGGGTATTATCCGTCGTTCTGACAGCCCATGGGCCTCACCCCTTCACATTGTCCCCAAGGCTGCCGGCGGGTGGCGCCCGTGTGGCGATTAGCGCCGCCTTAACAAGGTAACCACACCGGACCGATACCCGGTTCCACATATTCAGGATTTTTCCACCCACCTGGCCCGGAAACTCATATTTTCAAAAATAGATTTAGTTCGAGGTTACCACCAGGTGCCGGTCCACCCAGCGGACATCCCTAAGACGGCGGTGATTACTCCCTTTGGTTTGTTTGAGTTCTTGCGCATGCCATTTGGGCTTAAAACGCAGCACAGACATTCCAGCGCTTGATGGACTCTGTGTTACGGGACCTGCCTTTTTTGTTTGTCTACCTAGATGACATCTTAGTCGCCAGTACCACCAAGGCAGAGCACTTGTCCCATCTCAGGACCCTTTTCCACCGACTCAGTCAGCATGGGCTCATAGTTAACCCAGCTAAATGTCAGTTTGGGCTGTCTAGGATCGATTTCCTCGGGCACCACGTCACCAAAGATGGGGCAGTTCCCCTCCCATCTAAGGTGGACGCCATAGCAAATTTTCCACTGCCACACACCATCAAGGCTCTGCAAGAGTTCCTTGGCATGGTACATTTTTACCATCGGTTTGTCCCCCGAGCTGCTCAGCTAATGCGACCTCTGTACGAGGCTCTCAGGGGTAAAATCGCCAAACATGTGGTGGACTGGACAGACGAGAGACGCAAGGCGTTTGTCGATACTAAAACCGCCCTGGCCAATGCAACCAGGCTGGCACACCCACTTCCCAACGCCCCTGTTGCCATCACCACTGATGCTTCAGACTATGCTGTTGGAGCGGTATACGAACAGTGGGTGAGTGGGGCTTGGCAGCCACTGGCGTTTTTTAGCCGACAGCTTCGTCCTAATGAGTGCAAATATAGCACTTTTGATAGGGAGCTCCTCGCCCTCTATCTGGCCGTGCGGCATTTCCGTTCCCTGCTGGAGGCTCGTTCGTTCACGGCATTTGTAGACCACAAGCCACTCACTTTTGCTATGGCTAAAGTAAGTGAGCCATGGTCTGCCCGTCAGCAGAGGCACCTGTCATATATCTCAGAGTTTACCACGGATATTCAGCACGTCGCAGGCAGGGACAATCTAGTCGGGGCCGTCCATATTGGTTTGGACTATGCACGCATGGCCTCAGACCAGGTTTCCGACCTGGACGTTCAGGCCTACAGGACGGCCATCACAGCACTCAGGCTGGAGGATGTGGCATTTAATGAGGCTAACGGCACACTCCTGTGCGACGTTTCCACGGGACGGCCGCGACCGGTGGTGCCCAGCAGTTGGAGACGTCATGTTTTTGACATCATACATGGTCTCTCTCACCCCGGAAACAGGGCGTCTCAAAAACAGGTGGCAGCCAAGTTCATTTGGCACGGGCTGAAAAAGGATGTGAGCGGGTGTGAGGTGTGATGTGCCAGCGCGCTAAGGTACACCGCCACATTAAAGCTCCTTTGGCCCAGTTCTTCGTGCCCGAAAGGAGGTTTGACCATGTGAATGTGGACCTGGTGGGTCCATTGCCCCCATCGCATGGTTTCACATACCTCCTCACGATGGTGGACAGAACCACTCGGTGGCCAGAGGCCGTTCCGCTGTCATCCACAACGTCCACTTATGTGGCTCGGGCGTTTATATATACGTGGGTGGCCCGGTTCGGTGCTCCGTCTGACCTTTCGTCAGACCGCGGACCTCAGTTCACCTCTGAGCTTTGGTCCGAGATTGCCAGAAACGTAGGCGTGAGACTGCACCGCACTACCGCTTATCACTCGCAGGCTAACGGTTTGTGTGAGCGGTTTCACCGGTCCATGAAGGCCTCTCTCCGAGCTACCCTTAGCGATGGTAGTTGGGTCGACAGGCTCCCATGGGTCATGTTGGGTCTCAGGACCGCCCCCAAGGATGATCTCCAGTCATCGTCGGCTGAGCTGGTCTATGGCCAACTGCTGCGGGTCCCCGGGGAGTTTTTACCTGACACCACAGACCCCTGGTCTGCGACCCAGCAGCGCGTTTCAAACTTGGAGAACGCTAGGGCTTTTGTGCCGGTCCCCACCTCGCAGCATGGTTTGCCACAGACTCGTGTTCCACCCGGCCTCCAGGCGACGGAATATGTGTTCATACGGCACGATGCCCACCGCGGGTCCTTTCAACCCCCCTACGATGGCCCGTTTCGGGTCCTGCAGACGGGAAGTAAGACCTTCGTGGTGGACATTGGCGGTAAACCGGAACATGTCTCGGTGGACCGGCTTAAGCCAGCTCACTTGGATGTGGATCACCCCGTGGCACTCGCTCAGCCCCCGCGGCGGGGGCGACCTCCCCGTGTTAAACCTCGTCACCCTAAATCACTTTTTGAAAATATGAGTCCCTCACCGCCCAATAGGCACCTTGCCCCTTGCCCTCCCCGCCACAGCAAGGCCCCAGGGGGTCCCACGGTAGCTCATATGCCGGCTCCAGTTGTACCGACCCGTTTTATGAGTTAGTAGGGTGAATTCTGGGGGGACATATGTAGTGGGCACTTACATGGGCACTTACCTGGACGGGACATAATCCACCTACACTGTCACTTTAAGGACACGGGGCATCCGGGGTAGCTAGAGCGGCCATATTAACGCTTGGCTTGGTTTGTTGTGGTATCCATGGCTATGCTAATAAATGATGCACACGGATGTGTGGTCAAAGAAACTTCACTCTCTTTGGTCGTGATTTCCCGTCTCCTACAACATTACATTTATCATTATTATTACACTCCGTTTGTAGGTAATACATTCTTCCATATATGTCAATGTTAAACCGTGTACCATCTTTTTCTACAAGAACATCTTTACCTTCACTGAAGAACACTTCGGCACCATTAGCAGTAGCGGATTTGACTGAGAATAGTTCTTGTGGGAACGAGGGTATATATACAGCGTCCTTTAACGTCACTGTACACCGGCACCCCTTAATGTCTATAAGGCATACCTGTGCGTCTCCTCTCCCCTGTGCCAACCCGTAGGTGCGTTTCCCGTCCGCCAGCTCCATGCTGTGTCCCTCCGGCTCGAAGGATTTATCAAAGTTCTTGAAACTATTCCTGTCGTTGATGATGTGGGACGACGCACCTGTGTCCACGATCAGTCCCCTCCTCGGGAACTGCTGGTGCTGCGTTGGACGGGCGACGCCCGTAGTCCGCGCCCCGAAAACGAAGTCCTCTCGTCCTGCCGCTCTCCGGGCGTCATCTCGACTCGCCTCACGATCACCGTTGCCGCCATCTTATCTGTAGTCGTCATTTCGTCCACAGCCGCCATCTTGACCATAGCCGCGATCTCGTCCATCGCCGCCATCTTGTTCGTGGCCGCGACCTCGTCCGTCGCCGCCATCTTGTCCATAGGCGCCGCCTCGTCTCTGGCCGACATCTTGCCCATGTGCGTATCGGGCGCTCTGGTCTCGTTTCTTTCGGCACTCTTTGTCTGTGTGCCCCGATGATCTGCAGAAGTTGCACCAGACCGTCTTGTTGCAGTTATCCCTCCGATGCCCATTCTCTCCGCATCGCCAACACGTCAGCTCCGTCGTGGGCCTGGCCTTCTCCCTCGGTGTTGCTCGGGCTTTCAGTGCTATCCCCCCCGCTTCCGCAGCGTCTGGGTGGATATCCTCTGAGGCCTCAAAGTTCCTCAGCTTGGCTTTGAACTGCCCCAATGTCATGTCCGTTGAACCGTGGGTAACCAGTAGCGTGAACGGCCTGTACAACAACCGGTAGTCCTCTCATCACCATTGCCATCATTAACCCCTCGCCGGGTGCCTCTCCTGCACGCCATCATGATCTGCTCAGCTCGGATGATGTATTCTGTCATTGTCTCTGTGTGCCCCTTCTTCAGGGCCGTTAACGTTACGTAGAGGGACACTACTCGGGGCCTTCCCCGTCCGATGTAATGCTCCCTCAACACTCCCAGGCTTTCTCTGCCTTTGTCCTTCGTGTCGCGGAATATTAGCCCCAAGCTTGTATCGTCGAGCAGCTGTGCCAACTCACAGTATGCGTTCGCATTAAGCTTGTCGTCTTGGGCTTGTTCCTCCGCTGTCAGTGGTCCCGTGGGGGCCGCCAAGATCACCGCCTTGAGTCCCTTGCCGTGCATGCAACATAGCATGCGCTCTTCCCAGAGCTCATATCCCTCCGCTTTCCCATTAAATGAGGGCCATTTGCTTCTTCCCTGGGTCGCCATCCTCTTTCTTGGTGGTTGGTGGTAGGTGTAGCTTAAGCTTCGTTGGCCTAGTACGCTAGCCACGCGGTACTCCCGGTGCTACTCTGGCCTACACGTCAGCTAAGCTAGCTACCCTTATTATTTCGCCCCTGCGAGATCTGGGCCCATAACCTGTTAACAGAAATGGCTATGGGGCGACAATAATCTGTACAAGAGGCATGGTTTCCATCTTTGGCCTTGCTCTGCTGGCAGCGATTTATTCATTCACATTGACTCATACCACAACAGCTCATGTGTTCTCCTCTCCGGGAGAGGCATGTGTGGGAAGAAGAAAAAGTAGGAGGGAACCAAGACTTATATACTCCCAACCTGGCGTAGACAGTAGAAGCTCCGCCTATAGCGCCCTCCAGTGGACACAGATATATATGCAGTCATGGGAGTAGTAGAGGACAGTTAGTTAGTTACAACCATACATACACCCTCTAGATTCAACAGTAACGTTATGCTAGCCAGCTTTATTGTCGCTAGTCTTCTGCGGTTGGAAATCAGTGAATAATAATCAGACAGAATGTTTGTTAAAATAGCCAACTAATGTAGCTTCATTGTCTCAGCAATGTTCACCAATAGATTTAAGTTAGGGGCGCTAGCGTAACGTTAGCTCCATCATCAGTTGTTGTAAATTCCCCATTATTTGTTATGCTATTTGTTATGCTGGGTATTATTATAATAATTTCCAGTCAGGCAATTCTTTGGCCAGCCCAGGGGTCCTATTACTTCCAGGCAGGCATCTCTCTGGACAGCCTAGGGGTCCTAGTGTGGTTAAATGCAGGGGCCATCACATGTGTTCCAATGCTGACGTGAGAGTGTGTTCATGAAGAGTAAGTTACCAACAGCCTGCATTATGTTAGGTGACATATATATGACTATAATTGGTTTGCTATATTTTATCCATGCTGCTAATGGAGCTAATGCTATGCTAATACTATGACTTGGTTTGGTGTGTTTGGTCCATGCTGCTGATTGAGCTAATGCTGGTGCTATGCTAATGCTAGTGCTGGTGCTAATATTCTATATGGCATCTTTCAGTTGTGTGTGTGTGTTCAGGATGCCATTGTACCCCTGCTAATCATTGTATGTTCTGTTGCAGAAAACCACTCAATCACTCACTCTGATATACCATTCTCACTCAATCACTCAATCCCTTTGAACAACATTAAAATACAAAGGACTGTTCTCTGTCTCCGTGTCCACTCTCTGACGACTTGCCGTTCTGGATCAAGTGGCTCCAGCACAAACATTACAAACATTATATCTTCAATATCAGTGCTACTGACAGAAACAGCAAGGACTATGACACTTTTATACGCTCCTTATAAAACAGGCACAAATATGAAAATGAGGAATGAAAGTCCCTATTATTATCCTACCAAAATATCGACATTCATCAAAAATCTGGTAATATTTTCACATTTTGAATGACGTATTGTCGTAAGCCTGGGAATAACATAGCTAACAGGGCAACGCTAATGTTTGTGTCACAGGAGGACATGATATTTTCTGTGTTGTTATTGTTTTGTGACCTGATCAGTGGCGTTCTTTCATGAAAAGGCAAGGTATGGCGATGAGGGGGGGGGGATTTGATGGATTTTTTTTGTCAAATCAGTTGTGCAATAGTCACTTTTGGTGAGTTGTTTCTATACAATTCAGTTATATGACATTTAGGTATGACACAGGACTACACAAGCATTTTTAGTATAGAAATGTGTCAACAGACTAAAGCAGGGAACCACAATATTTTGCATACGAATTATGCAGAATGTAATATCATAACTGTCTATTACTTTTCTTGCAATTGAGCCAATTTTCCTTAGGTACGGTTTTGAGGTGTGTGTTCAACAGAATGTAGTATCAAAAACACATTCACAAAAAGTATGGGTTACTGAATGCTGAACTGCACTATTATAATCACTAAGCCAGACCTTACCTGTGTCCCTGTATCACTTGTCTCTGCTGCCGTTTGATAAAAAAACATCCCAATGACCATTTTCCTTTTTTTTGGGGCATATTTCAGTTAGTCACAGCAAAAGTCACCTAGTAAAAGTGAGATAATTGACAATATCAAAACATGCTAGGGCTGTACCGAATAGTTCGAAGCTTCGTTCATAATGTTGACATTCGAATTCTAAATCAACATAAAAAATTGTAAAAAAAGAAAAAGAAAAAAAAAGATTTTTTACATTTTTATTTGCCAAGGTATGGCGAGTGCCATACCTTGCCATACCAAATGGACGCCCCTGGACCTGATCGAGACTGTGTGAACGGCCATTTGCCTACGGTTGTGTGAAGGCTTAACCAGTGACACTGAACCATGACTGCTTTAAAGGAACACTCCCAAAATTTTGGAAAATTAGCTTATTTGCCATCTACCCTGGGCCCTATTCCCCGTACCTGGTTCAACTAAGTCGATCAAAAGTCCCATTATCCAGATTCAATTAACCCGATGTTTGAATCCGGGCTTTCCCTGTTCCTCGAACGCTGATTCAGTATCGTTAATTCGAACCAGACTTGATACTCAGGATAATTGCGCGCGGCCGCCTCACCTGAAAAGACAGCAGGTGTCGATCGCAGAAATCCTGATTTTCTAACGGCATTGATCGATTGATTGATTGAAAACTTTATTAACAGATTGCAGAATGGGTACAATACAGTACGGCTCAATAGCCTGGCCGACAAGTTAAATGCATAATTTATAGGCTAATTTTAAATCCCTCATTACCCCAATCAATCAGATTACATTTCTTTAAATGTGCCTGCTGGCAGTAGGCTTAATCGAATGAATAATCAAATGAGATCTTGCTAGCGAAAATAATTAGTTAAACTCTTTCAGAATAAGTAGACAAAAACAAGCCCAAAGAGTATCTAATTGATACGAATTAATAGATACTTATGAGGATATCTGTACTGTATGTGCTCAGGTATCATGTACTATATAAATACATGGTTCCCAAAGTTTTCAAGGCGCGACCCCCGAAATAACGAGGCTTGGAGGGAGGCTACAGTTTCACTATTAATCAGGTTTTAATCTGTTTCGGACATCATCCATACATGCATTGAATTGATTAACCTTTGGTTTATACCAGTGACACCAGTCATGTTAAACCATTCTCTGTCACCACTTTGATCATCCTAAACCATTCTCTGCCAGTACTATAAGTCTATGGAGATGTTAACCTTCTTTGCAGGGCTATAACTTTTTAAATTGTATTGCTAAATTGACATTACTATGGCCCATTCAACATCGATTATCTATCGTTCAGGGTGTAGGAACGTTTTACTTTTTCATTCACATATTCATACGAAAATACTGTCTAGAGTATAAATATGTTTTTATCATTTTCTGCAGTATTTCCTAGAACGTGAGATATAGACATAAATGCATATATTAGATTATCAAATGCCGTTTGATACCGATCAACGTTATATTAAAAATTTCAACTGTACATGGTCCTAAACGTTATGACTGATCATCCGCGGGGGGGGGGGTCGTTTATAATTCCGTGACCGACGTTAAATGATTTATGTAGTATGGGTGATATATATATCAGAGCAGTTTGTATCGAAAATGATAAAGAAAAACGCTGAAACTTACGTCAGCTTCCTCGTAGCGTTGGGCGATGAGAGTGGAGCAAACAGATCCCAGTTATGTGATGTGGATCGATGCGATCCAGTTCCGGTTTGTATAATACTAATATACGCCCAAATCATGTGGATTATTGAGTTATGGCAACGGATCGATATCCACGGTGTGTGTCTTGAGTCCAGGGACGATAAACGAGTGCCCGGACGGAATAGTGAGACGCACCGGGAACCCAAGAGATCGACTTCCGGTTGCAACTTGCCGATCAGCCAGCAGGTGGCAGTATTGAAGCGTTGCAGAGTTGTGATGGCTCCCGCAGCATATGACAAGGCTCCGTGGGTGAAATATGAATTCCATGACGAAAATATGAAATATGAACTTGAAACACGCTGTACAGCGATATTGGCAAACAACGCATGGCGGGCAATAACGCTGAACAGCGATTTTGGCGGGTAAAGGTTTAATCACCTTCTTGTTCATCAGATAACACTAACAGTGCTTGAACAGATAAATGCATTTTCTCAAATTCAATTGCTCATACATTTTTTCAAGTCACGTCCACGTCATCAAATCAAACAGCGCATCTCCTCAAACATTTTAATCCCAGTTACAATATCACAATAACGTGTGAGTGACAGTGATACATTCAACAATCCACATATTCAGATTTGTCGTAATTCATATCCACAATCCACGCATGAAGACGCTTCAATTTATGCTTGAATGAAACACAATCCGGGCGCAAATACATCCACAGCCGAGAATATGAAACTAATCAGAGCCAAACGCCCGATAGTGTATATCGCACCTCGCGAGTGCCGTATATATGACGTGCATTATTTAGGACAAAGTCAATTTATTATCAGCATTTTAGGTATATTATTTTACATTTCAAAAGCCCCCTCTAGAAAAATGAAGCACAAAAACATAATTCAGAATGGTATAATGGGATCTAGACTGTGAGAATTATTTCAGGAAGGGAGCTGGCATTTCTTTGCGAGGGCGTGGCCATGCAGGTTATCGAGCTAACTGAAATAAACCCTGCCCTCGACCAGGTTAAAACTTTTTGATCTGTTGCCATAGTGATTTAGAAAATCGCACGTCGGGGAACCGAAAGGTCTAGTTTAAGTCAAGTTATCCTGAAAATTACCCGGCTAACTCAGTTAGCCAGGTATGAGGAACAGGGCCCTGGAGTTGGACAAGAAGATACATACCTTTTTCGTCTCTGTGCATGCATTAGGCTTAGGGAACAGCCGCACCGTTAGCCTAGCTTAGCGTCATTCACTGGAAGTAGGTTACACATTTAGCCTAGTTCTCAACAGTCACGAAATACACTCCAAATACCATCAAAATACAACTCCAAAACATTCCTGTAAACATGTTGTGACCTGTGTATTTACCACGTGGAGAAATAAAAAATAATTGAATTGGACATTTCCGTTTTTTAAGCAGATATACTCGGAAATATTTTTTTGCCGAACCACTGCTGTCTGGGCGCAGTGATTTCACGCGACGCAGTGCTACTTTCTAATGTCGAGGGCTCGAGGCCAGTCTTTACATTTTCGTTTCATTCAAAGGATCTGAAGCGATTGAAGCTACTTGCTCTGAACATAGATTCCAACACACCAATGGAAATACTCAAGAACGCGTGTTTGCTCAGAGCATTTTGCACAACAATAACGCTCCCCATTCAACCCCCCTCCCTGCTTCAATGTAGAACATCTTTTATAAGGCGGTTAGGTGGCCGAGCGGAGATTGCGTTCGTCACCAGCCCCGGAGCTGTGAGCTGGATTCGCCTGTTCAAATCTAGCTCACAGCTCCGGGGTTGTCACCAGCTTGGCTGGCCGTCTGCACTAATACAATTGGCTGTATTAGAGGGTGGGAGAAGCTGGCGGGGTGGGTCCGGGTCGTTGTAAACAGCGACTCCTACAGTTCGGTCGGGGCGCCTGCTAAGCGCGGATAGGACTTGAGGGGGATAGTGTCCTCCCACACGCTACGCCCTCTCGATGAGAATCCGCGCTGCCAGGTGAAAAGAAGCGGTGATTGGCTGGACGTGTGTCGGAGGAAGCACGTGGTAGCCTCCACTCTCCCAGATGATCTGACTGTGGGGGGTAAGTGCGCAGCGACCAGGAAGGGACTGGGAATTGGCATACGACTAACATTGGGATGGGAGAAAATCGGAGGAAAATGGAGGGGGAAAAAGAGTAAAAAAAAAAAAAAAAAAACATATTTTATTTTTTTTAGATAATTTTTTTAGCGTTTATCGCTTTTTACTACTGGGTAGTCCAGTAGATCGTGTGGAATACTTTTTTGTGTGCGTGACATTTACCTACTGCTTATTGGAGTAACATGGAATATATAAATGACTGTTGGAATAACCTTTGGGAATGCCTGTGGATTACTGCGTGTTGGAAGCGCAATCATGGAACCTCTTGAACTGTGCTGCTTCCGGTGTTTTTCCACAGGCTGCACCTATAACATTGGACATTATTAACTAATTGATACGTGATTGAGCGCAGCCGTGGACAAACGATCGTGTCAGGAGAGGACCTGGGGATTGGCTGACAACCAGCCCCCAGGCACCTCCTCCAGTTTCCCATTGGTACGTGATGAGGTCATGCAGACCCACCTGGGCGTTATAATTATATAATTATCTAAAGCACAGTCAAGATGGCAGACCACTCCAGGGCGGAAGTCTTCGACAGCGCAGACCCCTTTCTACAATGTTGGCTTAAGTTGCATCCTCCAACTTCGTCCTCCATCCACCAATCTTCTTCATTTTGGCGATCTTGTCTAAATACTATATTTCTGAAGTGTAAACAATCTGCTGCTGTGCAGCTTTAAATGAAAACAGACAGTTCTCCCCTGTTCTTCTTTCAGTTTACACAGAAGCACTAGAAAATAACATTCTCCCACCTAGACTCCTCCAGGCATCTAGAGAAACAAGGACCCACTTGACTGCTCATCTTACAGACCAATGGGTTTGATGAACTGCGATGGTAAAGTGTTTTCGAAAGCCATCGCACTCCATCTTAAAGCGGTTCTTCCTCCTATAATCTCAGATGAGCACAGTGGCTGTTTAACATAATGCATACTAAATCTGAACTCTCCATCCCTGGAAGCAGTAATATCGCTTGATGCTGAAAAGGCATTATCTCTTCCATACACACAACAGTATAGAAGGTATCGCACATGGCAGCCTAACTCATCCGGTCTCACTTTATGCAGATGGTTTATTATTATATGTCACCAGCCCCGTCAGAACCATACTGTAAATTGTGGAATCATTTGGAATAATATCAGGGTATAAGCTTAATCTTAACAAAAGTGAGTACTTCCCCAGTAGCTAGAATGCTGAAGAATATCCCAATCTGATGTTTAAACTTCCAGTTGACTCCTTTACATATTTGGGGATAAAAATAGCCAAATCCTGCTAGTCTATTTAAAGGTAATTTTACTCATCTTCCGGAACAGGATAAAAAAACAACAATGGTCTATTTGACCGTTGTCTCTTGTGAGAACAAACTCTGTGAACATGACTATTGTACCCACATTTCTTTTTACATTTGTTTCAAGCGATACCTATTTTTATACCACGACAATTCTTTAACATGTTCAACCAGATGAACTCTTCCTTCATTTGGAATAATAAATCAGTATGGAAAGACCAAAAGACCTAGGTGGGCCTTCCAAAACCTCCGCTCATATTACTGGGCTGCAAATGTTATTGGCATCTAAAGGATTGGAGCGGTACGGCCCCTCCGTGGCTCCAGACTGAAACGGCCACAAGCAATCCACACTCGCTCCCTACTTTGCTCTGTGCATTTTATGCAAATTTATTGTATTGCACTGCTCTTATTCTGTCTATTGTTCTACTCATTCTATGTCTGCACGTTAATGTCATAAATCTATCAATCAATAAGAAATCTATTACAGGGGCGCCCCAGTGGCGAACCACATAGCACGCTCAGCTGCGACACGGCCGACCCGGGTTCGATTCCCGAACCCGTCGTTATTTGCCGAATGTCTTCCCCCCACTCTGTCTCCCATTCCACCTCTATCTCTATCTACTGGACTGCCCAGTAGAAATAAAGAGAAAAAACGCCAAAAAAGAGATATTAAAAAAAATATATATAATCGATTACAATATATTTATAGATCTTAACGACAGAAGTCTATTACAATCCTTTTATTTTTCATAAGACTTTAATGACAGAAATCTATTCAAATATTTCCAGGAGGTTTTAATGTAAATTCTCGGCTCATTATATGCCCATCTATAATTATGCCAATTTGGTGTTTACATCACTGCTGTTGTAAATTCCCCACTATTTTTCATACTGTGTATTATTATTTTCATTCAGGCATTACTTTGGACAGCCCAGGGGGTATTCTTGTTCCTAGTCAGCTCTCCGGACCATAGATATATATAGAACACTAGATAGCTTGCCCGCGCTGCCGGCCAATGGAGAGCGACGTCACTGAACCGCCGCCATCTTGCTCCAGTTAGCCTTGAGTGAGAGTGAGTGAGCTGCACAGACAAAAATACATATAACTCGCTGAAATATTGACGGATTTACAAACGGTTTGGTTTATTACAAGCATTATCAACGTGGCTATGATTCAAGCGGTTTGTAAAAAAAAACATCTTTAAAAAACAAAAATTTTATAAGTATGCAGTATCATAACTACATCTTTGATGTTTATAGCAAACCAACCCGTTTGTAAATCCGTCAATATTTCAGCGAGTTATGAGTATTTTTGTCTGTGCAGCTCACTCACTCTCACTCAAGGCTAACTGGAGCAAGATGGCGGCGGTTCAGTGACGCTGGTGACTCCGCCTTAAGCTATCTAGTGTTCTATAGATATCTATGCTCCGGACAGCCCAAGGGTCCTTAGTCTGGTAATTAAATACAGGTGGTGAATTGCCGGCACCTGTGTTTCCATTGCAGACAGAGTGCGTCCTTGAGGAAGTAAGTTATCACCAGCCTCCAATGTAATGCCTGTGGTTTATGCTAGTTAAAGGTCATATCGCTGCTGTCGGGACAAAACCTCATAACTCCATTTTTTGAATTTTTTTTTTATTATATAAATCAACTCCGTAGATCATCCTCCATATGTGTGTGTGGGTTTTACAACGTTTAAACAATGGGAAAGCATTAAACCGATCATCTGTCTAAACCTCCTAACTCTATTCACCCTCAAATCTGTGTTCGTTTTTTTTCATCTGCTGAAAAGTTGGGTTTTTGGAGTTATGAGGTTTTGTCCCGACAGCAGCGATATGTAGCCTGCATTGTGTGTTATTGGGATGCTGTGATTTATGTGTAAGATTATGGCTTGGGGTTTGCTGCTTTGTGTTGTGTTTGGTCCGTGCCGCTAATTGAGCTAATGCTAGCCAGCTGGCCATGCTATATGGCATATTTCCATTGGCATGTCAGCACTGGCGTTGGCTCGGTTGGCCGCATGGCACGGGGTAGCGACTAGCCGTGGTCATGCATATGGGTCACCTAGCGGCCTAATGCAGGCAGCGTATAGTGCATGATGCATATGACCTTTACCTCTGCTAATTATGTATTATGTACTATGTATTATAATTCCTTGTTTTCTGTTTATGTGTTGCAGAAACCACTCTACCACTCACTCAATATCCCACTATTCCATCCAGCCTTACAACCTGGATGAAACCCACTCTGGAATACCAATCACTCTGAAACACCACCATTTTGAGAGATCTCACTCAACAGAATCTTAAATAAAAATACAAAAGGACTGTTCTCTTGACTCTTGTGTCCGCTCTCTGACCGGGGTACGCTGTTGTGGATGAAGTGGCTCCAGCAAACATTGCAAACATTATATCTTCAATAACTGCTGCAAAGCAATTTGGGCTGCAGTTCTGGTATGAAAGGTGCTACACATATAACGTTTATTATTATCACTAGGTAACCCTCTGCAACTTATAGACTCATTTTTGTCCCCCCGCCCCCAAGTGAGACTTGCAATAATACTGCACTGGGCCTGACTGGAACTTTGCACTTTACACTTTATATATATATTTATTCAAATGATTAATCCTTCACTGCACTGTCTTTGTCCTGTGTCTGTTGTTATGTGAACATTCTTTTTTTATGGAAAAATGCATACACTGTAATGCCGCAACAATTACAAATGTGTTTACACATATGGCTTATTAAAGGAATCTGAACCATACCTCTACAGGTGATCTGAATGGAATGACAGGCAACATGGATGAACACAAGACGGCAAGATACAACGTCAGGAGAGCAGTAATAGAGGCAAAACGGCGTTATAGGGATAAAGTTGAACTTCAGTTTGAACAGGCTGACTCTAGAGGTATGTGGCAGGGCCTCAGAACAATGACAGATTACAAAGGCACCTCCCTCAAACTGAACAGTGACATCTCCTTAGCATATGATCTCAATACCTTCTATGCGAGGTTTGAGGCTGTGAATAACAACACCAGCCTACAAGCCACGGCAATGGGGAGGGGGGGGGGGTCTGCTGAGGGAGATTCAGTGTTCAGAATAACAGAACATGAGGTGAGGAGGACCTTTAAGAAAGTGAATATCAGGAAGGCAGCAGGACCGGACGGCATCCCCGGCCACGTCCTAAAAGTCTGTGCCGACCAACTGGCCCCGGTATTCACTGACATCTTTAACCTGTCCTTAGAACAGGCTGTCATCCCCACCTGTCTGAAGAAGTCCACCATCATCCCTGTACCCAAAAAATCTACGCCCGCTTGCCTCAACGACTACCGCCCTGTAGCTCTCACCTCCATAGCCATGAAGTGCTTTGAGAAGCTAGTGAAGGGCTACATCTGTTCCTCCCTCCCCATCAACCTGGACCCCCTGCAATTTGCATACCGCCCTAACAGGTCCACGGAGGACGCCATAGCCCATGTGCTGCACACAGCAGCATCACACCTGGACAAGAGGCAGGGGAACTATGTGAGAATGCTGTTCATCGACTACAGCTCAGCATTTAATACCATAGTCCCCTCCAAACTCATAGCCAAGCTCAGGGACCTGGGCTTGAACTATGACCTCTGCCAGTGGGTCTTGGACTTCCTGACAGGCAGACCCCAGGTGGTAAGAGCAGGCAACTGCACCTCCTCATCCATCACGCTCAACATAGGGGCCCCCCAGGGCTGTGTTCTGAGCCCCCTCCTCTACTCCCTGTACACACATGACTGCGTGGCACAGCAGAACAACAAAACAATCATCAAATTTGCTGATGACACAGTAGTGGTGGGCCTGATCTCTGCCAACGACGAGAGGGCCTACCTGGAAGAGGTAGAGAATCTGTCACAGTGGTGTCAGGAGAACTGCCTCTCCCTGAACGTCAGCAAAATAAAAGAGATGATTGTGGACTTCAGGAGGTCGGGGGTCAAGGACTACAGCCCCCTCAGCATCGACGGGGCACCGGTTGAGAGAGTGAACAGTTTCAAGTACCTCGGAGCCCACATATCCGAGGACTTGACATGGACCACACACATTGACAGTGTTGTGAAGAAGGCACGACAACGCCTCTACTTCCTCAGGCGCCTAAGGAAGTTCCAAGTCAGTCAGAAGATCCTTAAGAACTTCTACTCATGTACAATAGAGAGCATCCTGACTGGCAACATCACCTCCTGGTTTGGGAATAGCACTGCACAATACCGTAGCAGACTACAAAGAGTGACACGTTCAGCCGAACGCACAATTGGAGGGGGGCTTCCCACCCTCCAGAACATTTACAACAAGTGGTGCAGGGGTAAGGCTAAGAGAATCATCAAGGACTCCAGCCACCCGAACAACTGCCTCTTTGAACTGCTGCGGTCAGGCAAGCAATACCGGAGTCTCAAGGCGAGCACAGAAAGACTCAGAAGAAGCTTCTATCCCCAGGCCATCAGGCTGCTCAACGAACAATAAACACTATGCAACAACCATCAAATGCACACAGCACACACACTCACTTTAAACAAACAACACACTGCAGCACCCACTCTCCACACTTTAGATCACCTAAACACACTTTATATTTATTGGTAAAGGATTTGCACTACAACTCGTACACCTTACTGTAAATTGTACCTAAATTGTACCTCATCTTATTTCATTTCTGCTTTGCACTATATAGTATTGTATATTAGTACATTGCATAGTATATTGTATATTGTATGGTAACTCAGTTACTTCTATTCTGCATCGAACATTGTACATATGTCTATACTGAACACTGTGACCGCTATTTTTACTTCTATTTTACATGCTATACTATTTTATTTCATACTTATCTTGTCTAGCACAGTCTCTGGAGCGTAACAGTAAGAAGCATTTTGTATAAAAGTATTCTGTACTTCTGTATGACAACTATTAAAGAAACTTGAACTTGATCTTCCCTATCTATGCTTAAATACACTAAAGTGCAGACATAAGAATCTGTATTGTATATATAATATGTCTATTTTATTATCCATTCTATTTTATTCTATTTGTATTTTTGCACAATCAAGGCGGGCATGGCCACCTTCATTTCACTATATGTCTCGTATGTGACAAATAAATCTCTTGAATCTCATAAGAATCGGTAAAAAATACAATAAAAGTAGTGCAATGTAGAAAATGCAGACATAATAGGCATAAAATAAGTACAAGTATTTTTACCCCCCCCTTAGTTCTCTCATACATTCATGTGTTGGCTTTTTTCTTTTTTTAACACCACAACCTCCAATGCATTTTCTATGGGTTATTTAAAGTGCAAGCCCTTACACGCTTTCGTCATACGTAAGTCACACTAATAAAACTAATTGTCTATTGGCTGAGCGTGTGGCATTCGTTTGACATCACGTCCGGAATCACGCAAAACAGGAAATAACTAACGCTAATAGTTGTTGTCGTCATAGAAAATTGATAATAATCACAAGATACATTCAGTGCTAGATCTAACTAAATGGATTTATGGAGACACATTTATGGAAAGTTCAAGCCCGGACCACAAAGCTTCTGGAAGGGTTAGCGCGACACACAGCGGCTCTTCCAATTCGTACGGTGATGTTCTACCGGCAGCAAAAAAAAGTGATTCTCAGCCTCTGCGTTATATTATGATATGAAAATGTAATTGTAGTGCTGTCAGACCTGGATACGGGTTGTCTTTTCACTTTATTTTCTTCTCCGAGTGCTTCGTTTACATGTTAAAATCACAAAAAAATTCTTCTGGGGAACAATGCCCACACACCTCTACAGGGGTTTAGTTTACAAACATGTCACCTTTTTCACCACTGGTTATACATTTACATTTAGTCATTTAGCTGACGCTTTTATCCAAAGCGACTTACATGTTCTGTACGACAAGGTTATAATACTGTAGTTAGTTACTGAAACTGAGTGAATATTGCACAGCCCCACCTAGAATATTTTTCACCAGCCGCACTCGAAAGCATTTAAACGCCCCCGGAACAGCCAGTCCCCAAACACCCCACACATCAATCCCCACCATATCCCCATCCACGACACACTGCCGAGTTCTAGAGAGAAATATCCCTTTAAATTAAGCCTCTATAACCTTTAAAACAAACCATTTAGTCCTCCCCCCAACTTGGGGCCCTGGGTCATCAGTTCCCCACTGGCTGCAACTAGTCTGGATCCGGGTCATTCTATGGTCCACGGGGAACCAACGTCATTGATGTGAAGGGCCGAAATATAACATGGCTGGCTTGGTGACCTGGGGCCAAACACATTTCTTTCAACTGGTCGTTTTTTCTTTTTTTTGTCTACTTTTTCTCCCCCTTTTTTCTGTATTTTTCTCCCATCCCAATTTAGTCGTTATGACAATTCCCTTCCCTCCCTTCCTGGTCGTTGCACGCATTTGCCCCCCCACTTGCCAGTCTAGGGAGGGTTGATAGATACTATCACATGTCCCCTCCGATACATGCCAGCCGCTTCTTTTCACCTGGCAGCAAGGACTCTCACTGGGGGAGCGTAACGTGTGGGAGGCTCACACTACTTCCCCCAGGTCCCTTCCTCGCTGAGCAGGCGCCCCGACCTACCTGTAGGAGTCGCTGTTTACAACGACCAGGATACACCCCCCACCGGCTTCCCACCCGCTAACACTGCCAACTGGTTAGTATGGACGACCGACCAAGCCGCTGACAGCTGGATTCGATACCAGTGTCTCTGTGATGGTAGGCAGGCGCTTAGTCCGCTGCGCTACCCAGCCACAACTGGTCGTTTTTCAAAGTGTAACAAGACATTCTGGCGTTGAGTCGTCATCGTCACATGTTTTGAAACAAATTGGGCCTCATGCATGAAGCGATATAAGAACAGATTTCGTTCTATAGCATTTCCTCTTACTTTGTTCTTAGGATTCAGCAAGGTTTTCTTATTGTTGCTTTTTTCTCAGGCAAGAACAAATTATAAGAGTGGTCGAGAGCACTCTTACCGAAATAAGAAATTCGTACCCCAAAAAAAAATATATAAAAAAAATGCCTACCATTGGTTAATTGCTCCCAAATACGACTTTAAAAATACAGAACTTTTCAATAATAATTATTATAATTTATTGCGTGCGTTCTGTCTGAAATGGATTATATATTGGCGTTAGAACAGTTATGCTCTGGCCGTCCAGGCCATTGATTGATTGAAGATTTTATTAACAGATTGCAGAATGGGTACAATACAGTACAGCTCAATACACACAATTGTTAAGGGGAGGCAGACCAGAGAAAGACTTTCGTCTTGTTTACATCAGGGTCCCCCATTTTCAATTCATAATGACATTTATGACATACACAACATACAGATATATATCATGACATTTATGACATGACATACAGATATGCAGTACTGTATACGTAGCATAGAACGCATATTTAGAGATCGTCTATATCAGTGGTTCCCAAACTTGTTTTATGCGGACCACTAGATTGTTATCAAGAACATTTGCGGACCACCTCGTATGCAAACAGAAAAACATAAATAAATAAACAACTGACTTAAACTGTAAACCCAGTAATACACAAGACCCTCTTCTTGGACCAAGTAGGTTTCGTCGATAATCCAATGTACAGTTACCCCCACCCGCTCCAATGTACAGCCCCCCCCCCCCTCCAATGTACAGTTTCTACATCAAATGTATACTTTTTTTTTTTTTTTTACTCTTCGTATCACAAACAGTACTGTATTTGTAGATCTGGTATGTCATAAATGTATAGATGTAGCAGTACTGTCTATCTGTATGTCATATGTTATGATGAATTGAAAATGGGGGACCCTGATGTAAACAAGACGAAAGTCTTTCTTTGGTCTCCATCCCCTTAACAATTGTGTGTATTGAGCTGTACTGCATTGTGCCCATTCTGCAATCTGTTAATACAATTTTCAATCAATCAATCAAGACCCGCGTCACGGGCACTGCGTTCCGTTCTCAGAATGGATTTGAGAGAGATGTGTCATCCAGTTTGACTTGGAGCACGCACTGTACTATCGCTCACTCTTGAAAACCTACCTCTTCTCCTTGGCCTTCCCCCCTACTTAACCACCACTAGACCCCTGGCCCTTCTATCCTCTTTGTTTTACTGTGTCCTACCAGTTTTTATTACTTTCATTGCTTTATTATGTTTTTAATCCTATATCTTGCACCATATTGTTTTGTTTTTGTTGCTTTCATTGCTTTGCTGTTTTTTTTCTTTCTTTCTTTTAATCTTATACCTTGCCTCACACTATTTTGTTTTTATCAACTTGCTTGTGAAGCACTTTGGTGTTAGCTGCCGCTGCCTGGAAATGTGCTATACAAATAAAACTGACTTGACTACTATGCGCACTGCCAGTCATCAGGTTATATATGCGGAGATATTCAGACTCTAGATCTATTTGCAGAGCCAGATGAGTGGCAACCTGTGCTCTTGACAATGCACAGTCGTTCAGTGACAAAGCCTATAGTACTTTGCTGGAACGATTTATATTGCACGTACTGTATACAGTATGTGTGTATGCGCGCACTGCGGGATGTGGCCAGAAGCACGCAACTGGTCAACTACTATTATGAGTGAGATTCACCATTCAAAACCTGGGTAAGAACAGATTTGGACTTTAAGAACGGCTTGATGAATGTGGCAGTGGCTTTTCTTATTGTTCTCTTAACAGACAGGTAAGCAAGAATATAAGAAAAATAATAAGAGTATTGTTGAATGAGGCCCAATGTCTTAACATACCGCTGAGGTCGGGACAAAACCTCATAACTAAATTTTTTTAATATTTTTTTTTTTATATAAATCAACTCCGTAGATCATCCTCCATATGCGTGTGTGGGTTTTACAAAGTTTAAACAATGGGAAAGCATTAAACCGATCATCTGTCTAAACCTCCTAACTCTATTCACCCTCAAATCTGTGTTAGTTTTTTTCATCTGCTGAAAAGTTGGGTTTTTGGAGTTATGAGGTCTTGTCCCGACAGCAGCGATACTCAACCACATAGAATCTCCCCTCGTGGTGGAGCTCTGGTTTAAAGGGATATTTTAACTTCACAGGGAATGGAACCCACAAACCTGACACCATATAATCTGGTTTAATGGGATATTTTAACATCAGATAACCACATTATTCTGACCCTCATCTTTCCCCAAAAGGTATTATATATTAAATATATCTTATTTAACATTGAAACATCTTATATTAATAAATATATCTTATTTAACATTCAAGTCTTATTATATATCAAATATATTTTATTTAAGATTTTAAAGTCTTAATATTATAAATTAAATCTCATTTAACCCTTTCACTGCCACACAACAGGTTAACACTTTACTATCACACAACCAACGGTCGCCGTCGGTTGTGTGATAGTAAAGGGTTAACCTTCGGTCGTGCGGCAGTGAAAGGGTTAATATTGAAGTCTTAAATAGGATATATTTAATATAATATTAACATTGAAGTCTTAATATTACATTTAATATAATATTATCTTAACATTGAAAAGTGGATCATTTTGAAAAAAAGGAAGCATGAGTCAGGAGCAGGTAGTTTAGAGGTTTTGTGTTTTTTACTGTAGAACCTACTTCACTAACAACATGTAGAGTCACTGATTATACAACATATCAGCTCTGGATCACACCATACCGACCAGAACCGCAACATATCAGCTCTGGATTACACCATACCGACCAGAACCTCAACATATCTCTGGATCACATACTATACCGACCAGAACACGGACCAGAACACCCATCGTGTCAGGGCATCGATATGAATAAATCTTCGACCCTTGGTGTATGATCTCAGGATTTGGAGAACTGAATTTTCTAAAGCTGACGTAACTACTGTGCTACTAGACCAACTTTAACTGCATCATTAAATATAATGGAGTTCTGGAATTCCAAGATAATTTAATCCTACATCTCAAAAGCACATGTTGGCATTTTGAATATATTTGATTAGTTCTTTACACCAGACACTGGTGGAAAAGCTTCTAGATTTGTCCTTTTAGCTAGGCCTCAAAACAGCCAGTTAGCATTTATTAAAACCAAGTAAAATGGTAAAATAAAAAAATATAATTATAAAATAAATAAAAACAAACAATATTTTAAAGCGTCCAAGAGCAGGAGTGCTGATCTGTGGTCAGTGACCTGGAACACTTGTCTTCATGACCTTATTCAAACTAACGACTAAATCTGACTCTAGATCAGTGACCTGGAACACTTGTCTTCATGACCTTATTCAAACTAACGACTGAATCTGACTCTAGATCAGTGACCAGGAACACTCGTCTTCATGACCTTATTCAAACTAACGACTGAATCTGACTCTAGATCAGTGACCAGGAACACTCGTCTTCATGACCTTATTCAAACTAACAAGACTGAATCCGACTCTAGATCAGTGACCAGGAACACTCGTCTTCATGACCTTATTCAAACTAACAAGACTGAATCTGACTCTAGATCAGTGACCAGGAACACTGTCTTCATGCCCTTACAGACAGAAGCTAACTCTAGATCAGGACTCCCACTTCGAGAGGCTTTGTGACTATGGACCCCGATCTAGTGTATGACTTATCAGTGCGCTCTGCTCCTGCCAGTCACATGGATCCCTGAGAGCGGTTTGGTCCGGTTTGGTTTGGCTTGTTTCCCAAAGACGCCTGGATGTTACGACAGCTGTTCAGCTAGAACCACAGCTTCCCCCTGAGGGCAAGTCTCTCACCGGCCTCAAAACTCACGAGACCTCTTACCTGCTGGTATGACTGCCAGCGTTCTGGCAGCTGTTTACCAGCCCCTCTGTGTGTCTCACTGCCGAGCAGCCTTTACGGTATGGTTTGAAGTATCGGTTGACCCCGTTTCAGTCATGAAGTCGTGTGACCTTTAACCCTGGTTAGTCCAGGCCGACCTCGGGACACCGTGTTTGCCCTTTCTCCTCTCGAGAACTCGATAACATTCTAAAACAATGTTGTTCACAACAGACACGTCCGACATTCTACAGACGAAGAGTTGTCATGGAGCCAACATGGCGGCCAGCAGTCTGAGGTTCTGAGAGGTGTTCATACAGACAGACTCTGCCTTAGTGTGTATTTGAGGATGATGGTACAGGTACATACATGTGATTGACAAGATACACGTTCCACACGGAATAGCCACACAGAACATAATAACCGACTCAGTCCAGAGTTCAAAGTTCAAATGCGGTCCTTCACCTGGGGAGGGGAGGGGGGTATCTTCTAGTTGGTTGAGAACATCTGGGGACTGGGTAGCTTCCACTCTTGAGGACAGGACAGTGATGTCATGAGCCGAGGCTGAGCTGAGGGGTTCCAATCAAAGTTGGCAGGTTTGAAAGTTCAGACTCCCTCTACTGGTTAAAAAAAAACGCAAAGGAGGGGCCTGTGATGTCATGACTTCTCAACTGCAGTCATCTGCCGTCATGTCAACATGGCAACAGACACACTATAAAATGTAAACAACTACGCTTCCAACATGTTTGTAACCTTTGGAATAAAATGCAAAGCTAGATCCTCGTCGAGGACAGTTCCTCAGCGAATATTGTGCTTAGAAACCAGCCACAAAAAAACGCCACCCTCTCCTATAGGATGAGCTGCACACCTACCCTCTCCCATAATAAGATAAGCTGCACAACTACCCTCTCCCATAATAAGATGAGCTGCACACCTACCATTCCTTCCTCTGGATTCCTGAGCTGGATATTGGTCGTAATTCTGACCTCCCAGCTCAGGGCTTCAGACCTCAGATTTTGACTGGAACATGATGCGAAACGCAGAGTAGGAAGTTAACCCCGCCCCCCTCCCCTCAACTCAGTCTCTGGTGACGACATCCCAGTCCTCTCCTCCTTTCTCCTCCTAGCCTCAGTACCCAGCGGTGTCTAGAACCCACGGTTCTCCTGACGAGTCTAGAACCCACGGTTTCTCAAAATGTCCCGTCGTCGTTCCACAGAAGGTTCCTGTGAAGACGTCCATTTGGTCCAGGATTTTGGTACGGCACATCCTGCCCCTTTTCCGTCGGAGGGTTTATTTGATTGGACAGCTGGGAGGGATGCAGTGATCCAATGAGGAGTGACAGGGGGAGGGTCCTGGGGTTCAAACGCCCACATGGCTGTCAAGTGTCTTAAAGCAGGTGAAAGGCCCTACAAGCAAGGATGTGTGTGCGAGTGTGTGTATATATATATATATATATATATATATATATATATATATATATATATACACACACACACACACACACACACGCATACATATACAGTACACATACATAAAAAGCAGCATTGTATGTTTGGAATGGTAATCTATCTATTTACAATGTGTTGTTCATCTGTGTGTGTGTGTGTGTGTATTTACGCAATTCTACTCGTGAAGCATCATTTGGAATGTCATGGAATACATGGAATAGAACTTTCAGTCCCAGACCATAATAACCACAGTCCACAACAACCGTCCATCAAGACCACCGGATGTTCAGCTGCGTTTCAGTTCAGAGGTTCAGCTCTTTTAGTTGCGCTCTCACCCAGACAGGAAAACTACTGCATTTTCACAAGTGTTCACGGATGTACAACTCGTATAATATGTGTTTCACGTGATAACGTGAGGATTACTAGTGTGAAAATCAAGTAAGTACACGTATGGAGTCCTGTGAATCCCACGTCGAGTCACTGGAAATGTGACCGGTGATTTTCCGCGTGTGAAATGCATGGAGCTTTTCTGTAAGGCCAGAGGCAAGCCAGTAACTCATCAATACAGTTTAATACAACGTGACCAAACACTTGGTCAACACACATGGGAATGTACTGCGACCCCACTCATCATTAGACAGCTGTTAGCACATACAGTACACATTACGTTAGCATGTACAGTACACATGACGTTAGCATGTACAGTACATGTTAGCACATACAGTACACATGATGTTAGCATGTACCATACACATGACGTTAGCACGTAGGCTACAAAGCCGTCTGTTTAGAGCAGGGGTCTCAAACTCACGGCCTGCGGGCCGATTGCGGCCCACTCGATATTTTGCGGCCCCCTACTTGACATCAAAGTTAAAAAAAAAATAAAAATATTTATTTTTTAATATTACGTTTTTTTTTTATGTTGTGGGACTTGTACAGCACTTTGTTCAACTTTGTCAGTGCTGTAAGTTTAAACCTTTTTAAATCTTAGACAAACAAAACACTTTGCTTTCATGAAATATTGTAAGCCGTCATTTGAGGCTTTATAAAAGCAGCACAATGAACACAAATCTGTCAGTGCAGAGTCCAACCTCATCTTAAATAACAAACAGCAAAAAAATCATATATATATATAATATTTGATGCGGCCCAGCCTCACCCAGACTCTACCTCCAGCGGCCCCCAGGTAAATTGAGTTTGAGACCCCTGGTTTAGAGACACCCGGACTGACAGGTAGAATGTTTACACTAATCATGTCGGGGTGATTCTAGATGTGCCGTTATGAGTTCACACTGTGTGTCTCCACACGGTCTGAAAATGTCTATTCTGTCTCCCATGGCTGGTTCTACCCCCTGGTTCTGGTTCTGGAGTTCTAGAGACCCTCAGGAAGCCCTGAGGAGGAGGAGGGTAGATCCTGAGTATTAGGACAGTGAGCTAAAGGTGGTGTAGTATTGGGAGCTGAAGACCAAGCTAAGCCTGTTCTTTCTATGGTCATTGTCTAGCCATGGAGGCCATTGCTATTTTTATCTTCATTCATCCTTTGATATCGAATCCAGATTCTACTGTAGAAAACAGCAACAGCAAAAAAGACACTCGATTTCTAGACTCGATTTGGCGAATAGAATGTATTTGGAAGCATAATTTCTAAACAGCCAAGACAGAACCCATATATACAAACAAAACATGGTTGGAATGAAGAGTCAAATACATTCAACAAAGCAGGGGTGTGGTCAGGGGTGTGATTGGGGTGTGGTCAGGGTGAGGGTGTGGTCAGGGGTGGGGTCAGGGTGAGGGTGTGGTCAGGGGTGGGGTCAGGGTGAGGGTGTGGTCAGGGGTGTGATAGGGGTGTGGTCAGGGTGAGGTCGGGGTCAGGGGTGTGATCAGGGTGGGGTCAGGGTGAGGTCAGGGGTGTGATCGGAGTGGGGTCAGGGTGAGGTCAGGGGTGTGATCGGAGTGGGGTCAGGGGTTGTTTGGGTGGGAATTAGAATAGGAATCTGCATAAGACTTGAGGAGCAGCTGTCTGTGTCCAACCTGCCCCTTCAGGAAACCCCAAACAAAATGCCTGAAAACGACTTTGGCTTGGAAGGAATGATTGAGATTGCGCGACATGTAAGTGACAAATTCTAGAATTCTATAAAATCCTTAAAATCATAGTAAAATCAAGTACTGAATTAAATGTCTCAGGTAGTTTTTCTTCTTCTTAAAGTTTGTATAAAATGGTTACGGTATAAAAGTTGACATATAAATATATATATAATAATAATAATAATAATAATAATAATAATAATAATAATAATTAAAAAAAAAATACTGTACACTCAAAAAAGTGACTGTATGGTGATAACAGACAGGTGAATGGGCCAATCACATCATACTGTGCTTTTCCCACACTTTGATTGGCTGTTGGTGACCCTGAGTCGTGGAGGTGAAATGAGAGGCTGAGGTGTGTTGGTTACTGCAGTCAATTCTTAACAGTTACAGGTTCCTGATTCATTTAGTTTCATATAAAGTAGAATTTAAGAATCGTAATGGTTCAGAATGATTAGAGGTTAGCTGCTATACGTGCTAGCTTAAAGCTTGGCTATCTGTCTACATGGGTTAGTCAAATGATACAGCCATTCATCTTTTAAAAACACTAACTTAGGTATACTTCATAGGTAGAAAAATTAGGTACTTCAGGACCCCCCCCCCCCTCCACCTGGACCACCCACCAGGGGCAGCCCAGCGACCCTCTACCAGAACACCTCAGCCCCCGATGGAATGTTCTAGACATTTGGCAAGCTCTGAACAGAACTATAAATCTATACACAAAATGAAAAATTAAAATCTAAAAAACGCAGCAGCAATAACAACAACAATAGCAAAACCCTTTTCCCTTTTCAGACTTATAAACCCTCACCAAGACAGAGAACTGCTGTAGCTAGCTTGGAGACTACACGCTGATTAACGCAGACAGGCAGACAAGAGAGAAATCATTTGGCATCAGTTGCTCGTAACAAGATCTCTCTGAATGAATCCCATCGACCACAGATGATGGATCAGAATGGTACAGTACTGATCACCGTCGGTGGATTAACAGTGCGTTTGGCCGGTCCTCGTCAACTCCTAAGGTTGTAAATGTATCACGTGAACCGGTTGTACGAGGCGTTATCGTTGGGATGTGCTAGTTAGGTCAGAACCAGTCAGCACCAATCAGATCCAAGGCAACAGATTCAGGACCAATCAGATCCAAGGGAGCAGATTCAGTCAAATTATTCAACATTTTCTTTCTTGATGCAGGTGGTTTCCCAGCATGTCAACATCATATTTCTGATGATGTCTCATGATGCTCTCATGTTCACAATAAAGTATTTTTCCATACTTCATGCATGATTGTTGATTTTTTTGTTTGTTTGTTTTATCTTGCAAACTATAACTTTTTTTGTTCTTTTCTGGATCGGTTTTTGTTGATTGTTGATTTTTTTTGTTTGTTATATTTTGAAAACTAACTTTTTTGAATTTGTTTTTGAATTAGGGGTAGGTTGCTCTATAAGCCTTCGGCTTCAAACCTATCCTTTTCGTTTGTTTATTTGTAAAATCTTTCGAAAAATGTATTTTTTATGTGTATTTATTTGTATGTGTAAACATTCAAAATAAAATAATTCATTCATTCATAAAAGGTGAAAGGTCAGTGATACGTCATAATCACCAGCATTTACCACTCGTGAAGGACCGGCCGAACGCACCTGGATTTAGACCACAGGGGAAAGAGAAAGCAAAGGGGAGGAGTTTATGTGTGGGGATGTTCAATCAGAGCTTCCTGAGGGTTCTTCGTAAGAACCAACCAGAACCCAGAACCAGCCTTTAAAAACCTCTATCTCAAACAGGTGACCTACCTTAACGAGGTGACCTACCTTAACGAGGTGACCTACTTTAACCAGGTGATCTACCTTAACCAGATAGTCGACCTTAACCAGGTGATCTACTTTAACCAGGTGATCTACCTTAACCAGCTTGACCAGACTGATGGTTGGAGGTGGTATTTTCGCCTTCTGAACTGAAACCTTTACCAACAAATAAAGGTAGTTTAGAGGGTCATGAGATATAAACATGGGGAGGCAGTAGAGGGGAGCCCGTCCAGACGACAGCGTGAGGCGGGGAGCCCGTCCAGACAACAGCGTGACGCGGGGAGCCCGTCCAGACAACAGCGTGACGCGGGGAGCCCGTCCAGACGACAGCGTGACGCGGGGAGTCCGTCCTGACGACAGCGTGACGCGGGGAGCCCGTCCAGACGACAGCGTGACGCGGGGAGCCCGTCCAGACGACAGCGTGAGGCGGGGAGCCCGTCCAGACGACAGCGTGAGGCGGGGAGCCCGTCCAGACGACAGCGTGAGGCGGGGAGCCCGTCCAGACGACAGCGTGACGCGGGGAGCCCGTCCAGACGACAGCGTGAGGCGGGGAGCCCGTCCAGACGACAGCGTGTCGCGGGGAGCCCGTCCAGACGACAGCG
Organism: Notolepis coatsorum; assembly: GCF_963971535.1. Classification (NCBI taxonomy): domain Eukaryota; kingdom Metazoa; phylum Chordata; class Actinopteri; order Aulopiformes; family Paralepididae; genus Notolepis; species Notolepis coatsorum. Next base: position 33,682,600 of record NC_140177.1, on the reverse strand, counting down.
TGACGCGGGGAGCCCGTCCAGACGACAGCGTGACGCGGGCATGTCGGGTGAAAACATCAACCTCCGGGAAGGCAGGGATTACTCCTGCGCATTTTCAGTCTCAGTGCCACAAAGACAAAAACAAACAAGATCCGCTGTGCGAAGAGTCCTGCGTCACACGGCTACTGGGTCGTTTGGATGTCTGGTCACTTTGTGTGTTATTGCCGTGCGACACACGTTTAAAACCGCTCGTGCCGGTAACTGTTCTCTGTTCTGAGGCTCAGTCACCCTCAGACTGGCCACTCAGGTTACTTGCGTGTATATATATATACACACACACAACACTCCGGTTATAATAACTATCAAGCTCATTAACCATCAGTAAGAAACACCAGCTTGGACAGTCCTATATTTACATCTTCTTTACAAACAGTCTCTGTGTGTGTGTGTGTGTGTGTGTGTCTGTCTCTGTGTGTCTGTGTGTGTCTAAAGTGTTTCCTCAGGAATGGATGTAGAAAATAATAACCATGTCTTGTCCTTCAACTATACAACTAAACTAATCACTGAGAGTATGCATGTGTATGTGTGTAATAATAAACATTATGTTTCTAAATCTATTACTCTCTCTCTACTTCAGAGTTCAAGTCTCTTGTATATACGTGCGTGTGTGTGTGTGTGTGCGTGTGTGTGTGTGTGTGTGTGTGTGTGTGAGTCTAAAGCATGTAAGGTGCAGGTAGGCAGCTCTGTGATGATCTGGTTGGTCAAGCAGAAGAAAAGGGGGAGAGGCTTGGCTCAGCCAATCACGTGACCGAAAGGCGTCGCCAAGAGCCGGGGGGGCCTAGGCTTGGCTCGGCCAATCACGTGACCGATAAGCGAGGGTGGGGCGAATGGGCTCGGCCTATTCGAGGTGTTCTAAATTCGGCTGGTCGGCGAGGATGAGGGGTCGAGGGTTCAAAACCCACGCCATGGCTTCAGGGAGGGAAGCCTTCTAAAACTCTAGTTACAGTCTGGGGGGGGGGGGGGGCAGGTGGTCTCGGGGGGGGGCAGATTAAATATTCTGTAAGGGGGGAGAGCCACAGCCCATGCTATAAGCTAGGAGGGCAGCATGGAGGCATGTAGACGGGGAGGTTTCAAGTTCCAAGCACCTTCATGAGTTGGTTATGAAGGAAGGGTTATAAGTTCTAAGCCCAGCCCTGGATGCCTCTGGTTCTGGTTCTGGGAGGGGTAATAGGTTCAATGCCCGTTTGGGTTATTTGTTTGAGAGGAGGCAGAGTTCTCTCTGGGGGAGGTTCTGGACCAGGGGGGGGGGGGGGGGGGGGTTCTCTCTGGGGGAGGTTCTGGACCAGGGGGGGGGGGGGGGGGGGGGGGCTGTGGGTAGCGAGGGGTTCAGCTTCTGAGTTCTAAGCCCGTCCTTCAGAGAGAACATTTTGAAAAAGCCCGGCTCGCTGGGTCATCCCTTCGCTAGGAGGTCGAGTTTCCTCCTTTGAACAGGTTCTGGACCCAGGCGAGGGGCGTGGCCTGATGTCAGGAGTCATCGTCCGTGTCGTCGATCAGAACCTTGGTGTCACGAGTCTTGGACCTGGAGAGAGAGGGAGAGAGAGAGAGAGAGAGAAACAGAGAGAGATTACATTAAATGGCTGGCTGGCTAGCTTACTATGCAAACTTACTGTCAACATTATAGTGACAGTTTCCCAAACGTAGGCAGTCATGCCTGCTATTATAAGGCTCATGCTGTACATACTGTCCATACGTACTGAGAGGCCAGTCTGGGCCTGTAGATATAGATATATATACATACTGAGAGGCCAGTCTAGAGGCCAGTCTGGGCCTGTAGATATAGATATATATACGTACCGAGAGGCCAGTCTGGGCCTGTAGATATAGATATATATATGTACCGAGAGGCCAGTCTGGGCCTGTAGATATAGATATATATACGTACTGAGAGGCCAGTCTGGGCCTGTAGATATAGATATATATACATACTGATAGGCCAGTCTGGGCCTGTAGATATAGATATATATACGTACTGAGAGGCCAGTCTGGGCCTGTAGATATAGATATATATACGTACTGAGAGGCCAGTCTGGGCCTGTAGATATAGATATATATATACGTACTGAGAGGCCAGTCTGGGCCTGTAGATATAGATATATATACGTACTGAGAGGCCAGTCTGGGCCTGTAGATATAGATATATATACGTACTGAGAGGCCAGTCTGGGCCTGTAGATATAGATATATATACGTACTGAGAGGCCAGTCTGGGCCTGTAGATATAGATATATATACGTACTGAGAGGCCAGTCTGGGCCTGTATTATACGTACTGAGAGGCCAGTCTGGGCCTGTAGATATAGATATATATACGTACCGAGAGGCCAGTCTGGGCCTGTATTATACGTACTGAGAGGCCAGTCTGGGCCTGTATTATACGTACTGAGAGGCCAGTCTGGGCCTGCGCAGGCTCATGCTGTAGCTCCTCTTCCAGCTCTTCTTGCCCTGCCTGTTCCGGACCCCGTCCTCCTGGTCCATCATCTGCTCCAGCAGCGTCTGGTCGTCGGCGTTGAGCGGAGCCACTGAGATGTCCCGCACCGCGCGGAACTCACCACAGTTGTTCAGGTGCTCATTCTCCAGGCGGAAGAAGTTCCACACAAAACGCCTGGTGGGGGGGGGGGGGAGAGAGAGAGTGAAGAGGGGGAGGGAGGGAGAGAAGAAAGAGAGAAGAGGGGGAGAGCGAGAGAGCAAGGGAGAGAGCAAGAGAGAGAAGACTGGGGGGGAGAGAGAAGAGGAGGGAGGGAGAGAAGAGAGAGAGAAGAGGGGGAGAGGGAGAGATATAGAGAGAGACAGAGACAGAGAGAGACAGAGAGAGAGAAGAAGGGAGAAAATAGAGAAGAGGGGGACAGAAGAGAGAGAAGAGGGGGAGAGGGAGAGATAGAGGGAGACAGAGAGAGAGAAGAGGGGGAGAGATAGAGGGAGACAGAGAGAGACAGAGAGAGATAAGAGGGGAGAGGGAGGGAGAGGGAGGGAGAGAGAGAAGAGGGGAGAGGGGAGGGAGAGAGAAGAGGGGAGAGGGAAGATGCGAGAGGGAGGGAGGGAGAGAGAAGATGCGAGAGGGAGGGAGAGAGAAGAGGGGAGAGGGAGGGAGAGAGAGAAGAGGGAGGGAGAGAGAAGAGGGAAGGAGAGAGATAGAAGGGGAGAGCCCTGCTCATTAGTTCATATCAATAATGATCTTAGAAACTGTTGTTTCAGTAGATACAGCTTCTCTGCATTTTATAACTATACTTATTTTACATGTGTAATCTTTTTAACACTAATATTTGTTGTATTGAGGATTTGTAATATGTAAATGTATTGAGGATTTTGTACATCTGTATTTGATCTTTTGCATGTCTTTTGGGTGTGGTTTCTATAAAGGCCTTTACAGGTTTCTACCACACCCTCACACATCATTTTACTTTAGATGTCCTTAATCCAGCTAATCCGGACAAATATAACATATTACAGCTAATCGAGCACTATATAACATACTACAGCTAATCCAGCACAATATAACATACTACAGCTAATCCAGCACAATATAACATACTACAGCTAATCCAGCACAATATAACATACTACAGCTAATCCAGCACAATATAACATACTACAGCTAATCCAGCACAATATAACATACTACAGCTAATCCAGCACAATATAACATACTACAGCTAATCCAGCACAATATAACATACTACAGCTAATCCAGCACAATATAACATACTACAGCTAATCCAGCACAATATAACATACTGCAGCTAATCCAGCACAATATAACATACTACAGCTAATCCAGCACAATATAACATACTGCAGCTAATCCAGCACAATATAACATACTACAGCTGTGTATGTATATATGTATGTATGTATGTATGTATGTATGTATGTATGTATGTATGTATGTATGTATGTATGTATGTATGTATGTATGTATGTATGTATGTATGTGTGTGCATGTATGCATGTGTGTGTGTGTGTGTACCTGAAGACCTCCAGAGGAGCCAGGATTGTAGCCAAGATGTCTGATAAACCAGGGAAACCTGTCACTCTGGGCAGTGAGAGGGTGAGTGTCCAGGCAAACCTTAACAACACATCCTCCACTATAGCACTGTAGTAGTAGGCCTAGAGAGAGAGAGAGAGAGAGAGAGGGACAGAGAGAGAGAGAAGAGGGGGGGAGAGAGAGAAGAGGGGAGAGGGAGACAAAGAAGAGGGAGGGAGAGAGAGAGAAGAGAGAGAAAGAGAGAGAGAGGGGTCTAAAGAGGTGTTGTTTTGATAGGTCTAAAGAGGTGTTGATCCTGATGAGTCCGTAAACACGAGCACATAACCCCCATCCTCCACTCACTACATTGGCTCCCCGTCTCATCCCGGATCAACTACAAAATCCTGCTGCTCACCCATAACTGCATAAACGGACACGCACCCCTCTACCTACAGGAACTCATCACTCCACAATTCTCCACCCGTACCCTCAGATCTGCAGGTAGCTTGCTCGGCTGCTCCTCTGGGTCCCAAGTACCCGGCTCTGCACCATGGTTGACCGAGCCTTCTGCTCGGCTGCACCACGCCTGTGGAAGAGCCTCCCCATCCGATTCTTCTCTGTTTTCTCCCTGTCCCAATTTAGTCGTTGTGCCAATTCCCCCCCTCCCCTACCTGGTTGTTGTGCACATGTTCTCCTACTGGTCGGTACAAGGGAACCCTGAAGTAATTCGCACGCTTCCTCCGACACTCGCGGCGACAGCCAGTGACTCTTTTTTCACCTGGCAGCGAGGACTCTCATTGGTGAAGTGTAACGCGTGGGAGGTCACGCTGCCTTCATCAAGTCCTGCCTCCGCTGAGCAAGCGCCCAGACCTGACCTGTCCACAACGCCAGATTCCCACCCATGACTTGCCCTCCCCCTAACCCAGCCAAACAGGTTAGTATAGCGATCAGCCCAAGTCCCAAGCAATGCTGACTCCGGGAGTCGAGACCGCAGCCTCTTGCATTGGTGACGAGAGCAATCTCTGCTACGCCACCTGACCGCCCTCTGGACTCTTTTAAAGCAGGCCTGAAAACCTATCTATGACATGACATGAAGGCACGATCGAAGTCAGTCGCCGTCGGTTTTGCTCCGCAGAGATTGTGCGCACTTTTAGTTACCGGTACTATGGTTATTTTTTATACTTTTTTTTAATAAAAACAACGCTGGCAGGGACGTCATACGACCGCCAGGCACTCATGGACTTAAACTCCGGACTGAAAGTAGAGTTTAAAGACACTTTTTGCCAAGACTGGCCATCGGAGATCAGACGGGACAAAGACGAGGACAAAGGAAAAGGCGGCGGGACGAAACGGAAGCACAGGGGAAGGAGAAGTGAAATCAGAATTAGGCAAAAAAGTTCTGCTTACCGGCCGGCGATCCCATCGATTCTGCTGGCGAATGTACGTTCGCTGGAGAATAAGATGGACGATCTCCGTGCAAGGATTCAATTCCAACGAGATGTGAGGGATTGCAACATCATGTGTTTCACGGAGACATGGCTAAAACCATCAACTCCAGATCACAACATCTGTCGGATTTCTTCTCCGTCTTCCGAGCGGACCGTACAGAAGAGTCCGGTAAGAGTTCTGGAGGGGGGGTCTGTCTCCTTACGAACAACGGCTGGGTTAGCCCCAAGGAGATAAAGATACTCTCCCGTTCATGCTCGCCGGACCTGGAACATCCGTCCATCCAATGTCGCCCGCTTCATCTCCCCCGAGAATTCACCGCCATTATTCCACCGCCGTACATTCCACCACAAGCGAATACCGCCAGGGCTCTGGCGGATCTACAGGTCCATCTAAACAATCACCAGATCAAACATCCAGACGCAGCCATGATCGTAGCTGGCGATTTCAATCAAGCGAATCTGAAAGTGATGCCAAACTTCTTCCAGCACATCGCTTGCACCACCAGGGGAGGAAATACACTTGATCATTGTTACACCGCGTTCAGAGCCGGTTACAAAGCAGTACCGCCCAAGCCTATAGTGTGCTGTAATGATACGGGCAATACTAGATTGACTTGTGACCTGTGACGTAGACTGAAAAGTTAAGATTTCAGTCAGAATGGACGTACTCTGGAGGCGTGGCTAGGCGAGCAATGGAGTTGCACGCTGTTTGTTCGAGCTCCCGTCGAGCCTCTACTTATTTTTATTTTCTCTTAATTTAATAAGCTTACGGATTTACAAAACTTAGTGAATCTTACTCAGGGTAAATTTTTTCAAACCAATGGTCATTGTTTACACGGACAGATGGCATCAAACCTACGCAAATACAAATAAGTCTCGACTCCAAGAAGGCCTGAAAAAGCCTCGACTTTCAGTTCCGGGCCACCACCGTCCACACCGTCAAAGATGTCCGGCGTGGATACCACAGCCTTAAAGGCGGAGATTCTCCTCGCGCTGAAATCGGAACTCGCAGAGATAATACAATCGGAATTGAAAGGTGCACTTTCCAGAGAGTTCGACCTTATCAGAAATGATTTGAAAGTGATGAATGAGGAAATGCGAAGCTGTGTAGCGGCACTGCGCGTGGATATGAACAAAATGGAGGCTACAGTTAAAGACGTGGAGGGTGGTGTTAGATTCTGATCAATCTGGCCAGTATCACGTCTTCTTGTGTTATCCTCTCTCCATCCAATTCCTCTGCGTTGTGTAATTTTAATGGTCCCGACGTCTCCTATACTGGCTGATATCCTTATCTCTCCCCGTTAGCGCGATCCGCAAACCATAATAATTCTCCACCTTCGTAAGAATTCGACACTTTGACACAGCGCAATACCTTACAAGGAGAAGCGTTGTTTATTTGATAAACAGAAGCCTCAGCTCAGATGTTAACAGATTGTATTGTCCTTGAAAAGTCTATTCTAATGATCTTTCTGTGTGTTCAGTCTATCGTCCTCCTGCTATTCAGTCCAATGGTGGTCAGGCCTGGTCTTTAGCCTAAACCCTCCTCGCGTTAGCCGAAGCTAATGATGATGTGGCATTCTTCCTCCCCCCCCCCTCCCCCTCTCTGTGATGAGAGGAGAGAGTCTCTTGGTCTCTTCCCTCCTGTGGGATTCGTTTCTTTGGTCTGCCTCACACCCGGAAACACTGTTCGACTTATAGATCTTCGTCATAGCAACGACGGCCCCCGCCCCTCTCCTGGTTGTCATGCGACGCTGTCATGACAACTGCTAATAACCTTTCACACATTTCAAAATGTTTCATTACTGTCAAAACCTCCATCGCGCTCTGCCTCTGTGCCCACACTCGCCATCAGCTTGTTCTTACAAGGAATGTCAACATTCGGCCCTGCTCAGTGTGGTGCTCACAATCACCCTGCTCTACTGAACCACCGTCTCCTGCTTCCACCATCAGCATGCACTTCGACCTCTCTGGCACCGTTACATGCTACCATCTCCCCCCCAATCTATACATCACATACATTGAATAAACCCCGTTTTCTCTCAGTGGTCTCTCGAGGTGGTCGGACGAGGTGGTAACGCTACAAACCACAGTTGAAGACTTAAAATCAGAGGTGGCGGGGAAGTGTGAGGACATGGAAGGAAGAATGAGGAGGTGCAACGTGAGGATAATTGGGGTGGCTGAGACGGATGGCTCGAGTTCCACTGCGTCGGTCTCAAAGCTACTGAGAGACGTGCTACAAATGGATAATGAAATGCTGGTAGACCGCATGTGTGTTATATCTGTACCGTACAGATGTTGTGAATGATGTGCCATCTTGTCCCCAACGGGTTACTGCTTGCTAAAAGGCCACTGTAAAATCTGCTAATTAACAATCTAGTGTAATGATCCACCTACTCAGTTTCAAGAATTTACCACTGGTTGTTATTAAGCTATACAACAGACTTAACACCCAGCAAATCTCTGATCCTATATCAACGGACCACATAGAAAGAGAGATGTATCGGTGTGTACGTGCTGCTTATGATGTGCGGGTGATGTGAACAATGTATCATATTAACTTCAACAGGACAATATATGTATAGAGGCTACTGTAATGTCTACTGTGTGATCATCTATATCTAGCATCCTCTGCCTAGCATTGAGAGGACGCCACTGGATACCATATATCAAGCTAAGTGACTCACCAATCTCCAGCAAATTCATTGCCCTCTACTTATGATGTACAGGTGATGTGAACAGTGTATAATTTTGGCCCCAATAGGACAATATGTGTATACACATACAGACATATAAATATATACACACACGCTCACACCTATGATGACGCACATGCTCGCACACGTAATGGATGCACTATCTATAGGTTCTAGACGTACCACACACACGTAGGCGCATATTACGCGCATGCACAGACACACATGTAGACACACATACACGTTTACACATTATACAAATATGGGGGCATGGACCCACACACTCACACCTACACACCCATACGCTTACACCCTGGCTGTGTCCGATACATCCATGCACACGCACACATAGGTTCACGTGCATACAACTGCACGAACACGGAAGGGCAGGGAGCAAAATTTACTTTTTGACTCACCGGCCAGTGGCGGGTAGATGGGAAGAATCTACCCGCCAAGCATATTTCTTACCTGCCAAATTTTTTTTGATTAAAAAAATATATATATATATATATATTTTATATAAAAAAAACTTTAAATAAAATATATATTATATAATCATACTTGTAGTTGTATTATCTGTGAGACATCGCCAACACGCAACAAGTCAAAATGCTCGCTATCTGCAAACAGCTCCACTGTCTGTGTGTATACTTGAGTAGCCTCCAGCTCCAGCAAGGATTCTCCGGCACTGCAGCTAGACCCTATATTCAGCTAGACCCTACATTCAGCATGCAAGGATTCTCCGGCGATGCAGCTGGACCCTATTGGTATAATGTTACGGTTCTTTGGTCAAATCACATTCAACATGCCCTCAGCTAGAATACGCATTGAATCAATGTTATAAGACATTGATATCAAGAGCTATCTGTAGCTACTGCTAGCCCGCTAGATAATGTTAAGACAATTTAGTTTACTGGGACATATAGATCTAACGTGAGCTAGCTAACGAGGGAACGGAGGTATTATGCACTCGAGTCGACTATTGCTGGAGCATTTGTTGATATCAGCAGCTATCAGTAGCTAGCCAGCTAGATACCGTTAGACAATGCCTCATCATGTATTAAACTAAAAGTGAATAGTTGACTGGGTCATTGTTTAAACAGTAACGGTAGCTCATGGAGGTCCGCTCTTCTAGACTAGAGCAGACTGCCTCTGTGTTGATACGAGCAGAAGCCCTTAGCCAATAGTATCCCGCTGCAGGGCTGGGCGGATATGACTCGTTGCCAGGTTTTTTTTCAAAATAAGAGTTGCCAACTGCCGGAGCCATCGATATTATGACTGGAGATGCGCTTGGGGCGGAAATGAGACCCGCACAGAGTATCGTTATGAACTTGATTGATTGATTACACGCCACACGGCGGGCAGACCTCTCAGTGGGAGGCGCCAAACGTAAAAACTGAGCGCCAATGGCGGGCTCTAAATTCGCCCCCCCCCCCTGCGGAAGGGCATGCGCCCAGACACACACCTGCGTATAAACATGTTGACACACGCACACTCACACACCTCTTCCAACTTACTCTATATCACACAACCAGGCACCCTTTTGTTTTTGTTTTTTGTGTCTAGCGGGGCACGCTGATCGCCCCTGCTAGGGAAGAGGTTGTTCTGCCTTACTTCGGGACCTGCTTAATGCTTAATGTGATATTGCTAATATACGGTTATGCTTGACGTTTACCGTCGCCACTAATATAATTTTACCCGGTTGGGTGCATTCCACTAGCATACCGTGCGGCAAAGGGAACCGCTCCCGCCTACCTCCGGTCAATGGTCTCTAACTACACACCCTCAAGACCCCTACGCTCTGCGTCTTCTGGCCGCCTCAGATCTACTCCTATCCAAGCTCCCGGAGGGTCATCAAAGAGAAGCCGCCTATTCTCAGTCCTTGCCCCACAATGGTGGAATGAACTACCCATCCCAGTTAGGACAGCCGAATCCCGTCCAATCTTTCGCCGTCGACTAAAGACTCACTTCTTCAACCATTATCTGAAATGATAAAAAAAAAAAAAAAAAAAAAAAAAAATCTAACCCCGACTAACCTTAATGTCATGCACTTGTCCTAATAAACTAACCTACACTGTAACACGCAACACTTTGATGAACATTGTTACTCAGCTGATAGAGTTATACCCTTCTTGCTGTCTTGTCGCACAGAACTTGTAAGTCGCTTTGGATAAAAGCGTCAGCTAAATGACTAAATGTAAATGTAAATGTATATGACCTTGCACCATCTCATCCTTGGCGGCGACATGAATTGTGCACTCTCCCCAGCGGCTGGACCGTAGCTCGTCCAGGAAGGCCCCCCAGTCTAGCTCGCCCCGAGCAATCCGGCGCTTTCTTAAATCATATGGGGTAGCTGACGTGTGGCGGTTTCGTAATCCTACATACAGAGGATACTCCTTTTTTTCTCCGGTCCATAATACCTTCTCGCGCATAGACAGCTTTCTCCTGGATAGGAGACTCCTTCCCCTCGTAACCAAATGCGAATACGGAGCAATAGTTATCTCGGACCATGGTCCCTTAGTTATGAAAATGAGTATCCCGAATACACGGCTCGGCCACCGCCAGTGGAGACTCAACCCGTTGCTCCTGTCGGAGGAAGCCTTCACAAACTTCATCACCTCGGAAATTACATTATTTCTCGACATTAATAAGACTCCGGGAATGTCCTCTTTAACCATTTGGGAATCACTGAAGGCGTACTTAAGGGGACAGGTGATTTCATATTGCGCCAACCAAAAGAAGATAAACACGGCACGCCTTAAGCAACTGACAGACGAGATTCTGGAGCTAGATAGACTACATAGCCACTCGCCATCAGCCGACACGTTGAAAAAACGTATATCGCTGCGAACTGAGTTTGACCTCCTGTCAACACGAGAGGCTGAGTACCTCATTACTAAAATGCGACAGGGGTACTATGAACATGGGGAGAAGGCCGGACGGATACTTGCCCATCAACTGCGACAAAGAACTGCCAACCAGTCCATCCCCACTATCAACGACGAGCGGGGCTCAAAAGCCACTGACAACCTTAAAATTAATGAAAGCTTTAAAACTTTCTACCAATCGTTATACACCTCGGACTCGCAAGTGGGGCCCTCCATGCTAGACGATTTCTATAGGACCCTCCGCGTCCCGACAGTCGACCCAGAGAGTAGGGCTGGGCGATAAAACGATAACGATAACTATCGCGATAAATTATTTCCTCGAAATAAACATGAAACGTGGTCGCAAAGTTTCGATATATCGATTTTCCAAGCTTGGCTCCGTTCAGCCTCGGCTCAACACACTCACTAACAACAACCAGCGTTACGTGATGACGTACTTACGCACAACAGCTAACAACCAATCAGTGAAGGAGATGGCCGAGACCCGGAAGGAGGTAGGACTCACTCACTCAACAACAAGGCTTGCTAGGCTAATTAGCTTGCACGGCATTGTTTTATATATTTACGTGCCGAGTATGTGTGTGTTTTGAATTCTGAGGCCACGTTTATGGTAGTGTGGGATATACAGTGGACGCCGTTTCAATATATTGTGGCGGAAGAGAGTATTTTAGTGTCCTATTTAGCACATTGTCATGGAATACTCCGCTTAGAACCAACAGGCTGGCTAGGATAACTAGCTTGCACGGCACTGTTTTATATATTTACGTGCCGAGTATGTGTGTGTTTTGAATTCTGAGGCCACGTTTATGGTAGTGTGGGATATACAGTGGACGTCGTTTCAATATATTGTGGCGGAAGAGAGTATTTTAGTGTCATATTTATTGTCATGAGATACTCCGCTTGTCGGCTAACGTGCGCAGACTGATGACGACATCAACTCGACTTGAGACATTCGCAGCAGCATAAGAAGTTAATTAAACTTGACGGACATTATATCGACGATAATTATCGATATCGAATTATATGAAAATAATTGTATAATTTTATCGCGATAACGTTTTTGGTCATATCGCCCAGCCCTACCAGAGAGGGCCGCAGATTTGGAGGACAGACTTACGGTTGCGGAGATAATAATAATAATAATTCATTGAATTTATATAGCGCTTCTCAATAACCCGAAGTCGCTGACAATAGTCGGGAGCAAAGTAAAAACAAAGAAACAAAAGCAAAGAAACAAAAACAAAGAAACAAAAACAAAAGGAACATGAGACCATGGGGGGGAACAGGGAAGACAGCATGATAGCACAAAAAGACAGGAGACAGACATCAATCAGGATGGAGGGGGGGGGTTATGGGTGGGGGGGGGTTACGTCAGCGATTAGATCTATGCAGAGTGGCAAGTCCCCGGGGCCAGACGGCTACCCTACAGACTTCTACAAAAAATTCTCAACCCAGCTGTCCCCACTGCTGCTAGCCGTATTTGATGAATCATTCTCAACAAATTCTCTTCCTCCGACCATGCGCCAAGCTGTTATCTCCTTAATCCTTAAGAAAGACAAGAACCCACTGGAATGCGGCTCGTTCCGTCCAATTTCCCTCCTTAACGCCGATGACAAGGTTCTCGCTAAGGTTCTGGCCCGTCGTCTGGAGGGGGTTCTCCCCTCAATTATCTCGCCGGACCAAACAGGCTTCATCAGGAATCGGTACTCTTTCTTTAATATCAGACGCCTCCTAAATATCCTGTATAGCCCCTCTCCACCCGGAACACCTGAGGTGGTCCTCTCCCTTGATGCGGAAAAAGCGTTTGATCGGGTGGAGTGGGACTATCTTTTTCACGCTCTGGAGAGGTTTGGGTTTGGCCCCAAGCTTATAGCTTGGATTAAAATTCTATATACGTCTCCGATGGCTGCCGTTCGCACCAACAACAATCTATCCACCTACTTTGAACTCCATAGGGGTACGAGACAGGGATGTCCTTTATCTCCACTCCTTTTCGCGATCGCAATGGAGACCCTTGCGCTGGCTCTGAGGCAGAACACCGATATCAAAGGGATCATGCGTGCGGGCTCGGAGCATAAAGTCTCGCTCTACGCGGACGACATGTTGTTGTATATATCACAACCCCAAACGAGTCTTCCTCGGTTGATGACCCTACTTGCGGACTTCGGCAAAATATCCGGATACAAAATCAACATTCAAAAAAGCGAACTGATGCCCGTTGGCACCTCGGCAGATTGGGTACCACTGAGCACATTCCCGTTTAAAATTAGCCTTAAAAAGTTCAAGTACCTCAGGATATGGATCACGCATGAACATAAGGACCTATATATGGCTAACTATCAACCTTTACTGTCTAATCTGGCGAGAGATATTAAACGTTGGGACCCCCTGTCGCTATCCCTGGGTGGGAGAATCAACACAATAAAGATGAATGTATTGCCGAAATTTCTATATGTGTTTCAGAGTCTACCAGTCTTTCTGACTAAAACATTCTTCTCCAAGATAAACAACCAGATATCTTCCTTTATCTGGAACAAAAAAACGCCCGGATCAAAAGATCTATGCTGCAGAGACCCCGCGTAATGGGTGGGATGGCGCTTCCAAACTTTATTTACTACTACTGGGCAGCAAACATAAGATCGTTACTATACTGGGTAAAGGGCGAGGACACAGCCCCCTGGTGGACAGTGCTGGAGAGAGCGTCGGTTAAATCCACCTCCATATCTGCCTTGTTATGTGCTAAGCTCCCGTTCACACAGCCCATATCTAGCTTTACCTCGAACCCAGTTGTCATCCATTCGATAAAAGTGTGGAACCAATTTAGAAGAACCTTTTCCCTCAGGGAACTATCACTGGCTGCTCCGATCACAAGAAATCACATGTTTGTCCCATCAACGATGGATAGGGCCTTTGACAGTTGGGCTGGGAGTGGAGTGAGTATGCTGTCTGACCTCTATATAGACGGCAACTTTGCCTTCTTTGAACAGCTAGTACAGAAATACAAGATCCCTAGGTCACACTTCTAGATACTTGCAACTCCAGAGCTTCGTAACTTCGAACTCGGACTGCTACCCAGTGTGTCCTCCTGCCTCCCTTTTAGACTCAATCTTGAAGTGTAAACTGATCCAGAAACAGGTTATAAGCAGAATCTATGAACTACTTAATAGAAGCAACTCGACACCTTTAGATCTCCTCAGGGGCAGATGGGAGACTGACTTAGGTGAACCAATCGCAGAGGACACATGGGACAAAATAATACAGGGGATTTTCTCCTCTTCCATTTGCCTTAAACATGCGGTTATCCAATTTAAAATTGTACACCGACTGCATTGGTCTAAAGACAGGCTCTCTAAGCTATATCCCGACATAGACCCTCTATGCGACCGCTGCAGACAGGCTCCAGCCACTCTGCTCCACATGTTCTGGACGTGCCCAAAGTTGCACACCTATTGGCAGACCATCTTTGACACCTTCTCTAAGATATTTGGAAAGGAAGTGGAGCCATCACCATATATTGCATTATTCGGAGTGGCCCCAAAGGACATCCACTTTAGATGGTGGGAATCTAGAATGCTGGCCTTCTGTTCACTTTTGGCCAGAAGGCTGATACTGTTCAAATGGAAGGACCCAGGTTCACCTGTCTACGGCCACTGGATGAGAGAGGTCATGTATCATATTAAACTGGAGAAGATCAGATATACTGTCAGAGGTTGTACCGAAAAATTCCACAATATTTGGGATCCTTTCCTAACTTTCTTTGAGGGTATGGAAGCGGATAATGTGACAGAGGCGATCTGATTGGCCTTCCTGGTCTCTCAGCTTGTTATTGTTTTATTTTTGTTTTCTATTATGTTCTTACTATTCCTCTTCTCTATCTACAGAATGCAAGAGATATGTGACTGCTGTCTGGTGATTTAAGAGCCAAAAGGAGAAAAACATTGATTGATAAAATGCTTTAATGTATTTTAGAATGATTTTGTCTGGTATAGGGGTGGGGGGAGGGAGGGCCTTATTTTCTTTTTCTTTTCTTTTGGCCCATGTGGGACCGCCTGTAAAAACGGTCTGTCTGTCAGTCTATCTACCAAACTACCCATCCATCCATCCATCCATCCATCCATCCATCCATCCATCCATCCATCCATCCATCCATCTCTCTCTCTCTACCTTCTGTGGGTAGACTATCTCTTCTCTCAGGAAGGTGTTTTCTCCAGCATTTCTGTCAAACAGGCCCCAGTCCATCTTCAGGTCCCAAATCAGCGTATAGCAGGAGCTGACCACCGAACAGCCAATCAGCAGGTAGAAGAAGATCTGGGTGTCGGCATGGTCTTTATCTGGGGGGAGGAGATCAAGAATCAATCAATCAATCAATGAAGTGATCTCGAAAAACCAATAGCTACAACCAACAAGCGACTGATCAGATGTACTGTATGTATCCATTAACTAACATTTTATAAAAACCTCAAACTACTTAATTTGTTCATTAGTTAACTATCAAATCAACCAATCAATCAAACTATCAATCAACCTATTCTTTTTTTTTTATCCACTTTTTCTCCCATTTTTCTATTTTTCTCCCATCCCAATTTTCATATCGTCCAATTCAACCCTCCCGTCTTCGAACGTTGTTTCTTGCCTCCCACAAGCCAGCTGCAATGTGGACTAAGCCATACATAGCACGAGTCCCCTCCGATACTCAAGGTAACAGCAGTCGCATCTTTTCACCTGCGCGGCTCGATCTTTCAGTGTCGGGGGTCTGGGCTTTGGAGGGGCCCCGCCCCCGTCGCTTCTTGATTCTACTGCGCAGGCGCACCAACCGACCTGTAGGAGTCGCTGTCCACAACACCCGATCCCCACCCTTCAGTTTCCCTCCCCGTAATATGGCCAATGTGTATTACTGTGGACGACCAGCTAAACTGAAAGCAATGTGGAGAGCGGGGCTCGAACAGGAGGCATCCTGTTCGAGCCTAGTCTCCAGCATTCGTTGCGAGCGCCTTGCCCACTGCGCCACGTAGCCGCCCTCAATCAACCTATTCTTATGTCTTACATGTGTGTGTGTGTGTGTGCATGTCCGCATGTGTGTGTTACCTTTATGTGTGTGTGTCTGACCTGTGTGTGTGTGTGTATGTGTGTGCGCACGTGTGCGTGTTACCTTTATGTGTGTGTGTGTGTGTGTGCGTGTGTGTGTTAGCTTTATATGTGTGTGTGTGCGTCTGACCTGTGTGTGTGTGTGTGTGCGCACGTCTGGCCTGTGTGTGCATGTGTGTGTTACCTTTATGTGTGTGTGTGTGTGTGTGTGTGTGTGTGTGTGTGTGTGTGTGACCTGTGTGTGTGTCTGACCTGTGTGTGTGTGTGTCTGACCGGTGTGTGCGTGTTACCTCTGTGTGTCTGTGTGTGTGTCTGACCTGTGTGTGTTACCTCTGTGTGTGTGTGTGTGTTACCTCTGTGTGTGTGTGTGTGTGTGTCTGACCTGTGTGTGTGTGTGTTACCTCTGTGTGTGTGTGTTACCTCTGTGTGTGTGTGTGTGTGTCTGACCTGTGTGTGTTACCTCTGTGTGTGTGTGTTACCTCTGTGTGTGTGTGTCTGACCTGTGTGTGTTACCTCTGTGTGTGTGTGTGTGTTACCTCTGTGTGTGTGTGTGTGTGTGTGTCTGACCTGTGTGTGTGTGTGTTACCTCTGTGTGTGTGTGTCTGACCAGTGTGTGTTACCTCTGTGTGTGTGTCCTCTGTGTGTGTGTTACCTCTGTGTGTGTGTCTGACCTGTGTGTGTGTTACCTCTGTGTGTGTGTCTGACCTGTGTGTGTGTGTGTGTTACCTCTGTGTGTGTGTGTGTGTGTGTGTGTTACCTCTGTGTGTGTGTGTCTGACCTGTGTGTGTGTGTTACCTCTGTGTGTGTGTGTGTCTGACCTGTGTGTGTGTGTGTTACCTCTGTGTGTGTGTGTGTGTCTGACCTGTGTGTGTGTGTTACCTCTGTGTGTGTGTGTCTGACCTGTGTGTGTGTGTGTTACCTCTGTGTGTGTGTGTGTCTGACCTGTGTGTGTGTGTGTTACCTCTGTGTGTGTGTGTGTGTCTGACCTGTGTGTGTGTGTGTTACCTCTGTGTGTGTGTGTGTCTGACCTGTGTGTGTGTGTTACCTCTGTGTGTGTGTGTGTCTGACCTGTGTGTGTGTGTGTGTGTGTTACCTCTGTGTGTGTGGTAGAGAGCGTGGAAGGTGACCACGAAGAAGCTGGTGGAGTACTTCCCTGCGTTCACCAGGTGGGGGAAGGCTCTCTTGGTGTCACGGTAACGCCTCAGACACTGGACGAAGCGGAACCAGGCGGGCAGACACTGGATCACAGCGCGCACACCGTACGAGTAGGAGTGACACACGTCCTTACCTGCACGCACGCACGCACACACACACACACACAGACACAGACAGACAGACAGACAGACAGACACAGACATTAGTGGTAGGCCTAAACATCTAAACAGAATTATGGTAAGTAACATAAATAGCTCTACACTCCGACAGCCATCACTATATAATGTGCAGTGTGATATAGAGTGTCTGGTCAGTAACATGGGTCTCTCGGTCCCTCCTCTCTGCAGGTATCCCTACAGCACATCGCTGGGCCGGGTCGTGTACGTGATCCTCTGACGTACTTCCGTATTTACCATTCATCATCTATGGAGCTCGGTCGGAGCGTCCATTACCTTTTGTACGACATGATGCAGCACCGCCACCTAGTGGTTCGTCGGTCCAGCTCCCACGTGGACAATATCGGCAACCCTTATTAAAGGAACACTCCAACATTTTGGGAAATTAGCTTATTTGCCATCTACCCTGGAGTTAGACAAGAAGATACACACCTTTTTCTTCTCTGTGCATGCAGTAGGAGTAGGAAGACGCGCACCGTTAGCCTAGCTTAGCGTCAGTCACTGGAAGTAGGTTCCTCCATTAGCCTAGTTCCCAACGTCTTCCTACTCCTACTGCACGCACAGAGAAGAAAAAGGTATCTTCTTGTCTAACTCCAGGGTAGATGGCAAATAAGCTAATTTCCCAAAAGGTTGGAGTGTTCCTTTAACCTGGCTTGAACCTGAGGCACCAGTGTCATGTGTTGGAAGAGAGCCTAGTGTGTCCTTACTCCCTCCAAGATCAACTGTATTCTGATGCACCATTGCTCAGTGTTCAGCCCCATGGTCTCTCTGTATACATCTGCATGTATTCAATAGCAGAGAGCGGCGGAGAGCAGCTACCTTCACTGTTGATGAGGCCATCGTGTTTGTGCCAGTCCAGTTCAAAGCTGTAGAAACAAATCATGTACTCCAGGTCCATCAGAACCACTCCCAGACTGTTCAGCTGGTCAGCCAGCCAGAAGTCTGCAAACTCCACACGGTGGAACGGAGCCGTTACCACACGGAACTACAGAGAGAGAGAGAGGGAGGAGGGAGAGCGAGAGAGAGAGGGGAGAGAGAAGGTGAGAGATTAGAGTAATGTAACTAGAACGTGATTGTCCGTGTAAATATCACATGATTATCCGTGTAAAGACTTGTGATTATCCATGTAAATAGCATGTGATTATCAGTGTAAATAGCATGTGATTATCAGTGTAAATACATGTGATTATCAGTGTAAATAGCATGTGATTATCAGTGTAAATGCATGTGATTATCCATAATGGCATGTGATTATCCATGTACATGGCATGTCATTATCAGTGTAAATAGCATGTGATTATCAGTGTAAATAGCATGTGATTATCAGTGTAAAATAAATACATGTGATTATCAGTGTAAATACATGTGATTATCAGTGTAAATAGCATGTGATTATCAGTGTAAATACATGTGATTATCAGTGTAAATAGCACGTCTTTATGTCACAGATGAAAACATGTTTAGATATTTTTATTTTTTTTCAATATATGGTTGTTTCATTAGCAGCCAAATAATAATTTACAATGTGATCATGCATGTAAATATATGCATGTTGACCTTTAATTTAGCATCTTTAATGTTTTTAGTTGAGGTTTTTTTTCTACCTCACCTGCAATTTCTTTTTCTTGTGTTCAACTTTTCTTTTAAAATGTGCAAATAAACATAAACACCTAAAGCGACCATATGAATCATACATGATATTGAACTGCTACTACAGTCAGTAGTAGTAGTGTTGCAGCGTTTGTTTTAATCTGCTGGTGGCGCCAGGTGGGTGGATAATAAGACAAGATAATATATTCCTTCATTGATCCCCTTGCCTTGGGGATCAGGAAAGTATATTGACTTTGTATTTCTTACCAGTAGCTCCAGGAGCCAGAAGTGAGACTTGTAGTGACAGGTCTTGAAGATGAATAGATGCGTTTCTTACCAGTAGCTTCAGAAGCGAGACTTGTAATGGCAGGTCTTGAAGATGAATAGATGCGTTTCTTACCAGTAGCTCCAGGAGCCAGAAGTGAGACTTGTAGTGACAGGTCTTGAAGATGAATAGATGCGTTTCTTACCAGTAGCTTCAGAAGCGAGACTTGTAATGGCAGGTCTTGAAGATGAATAGATGCGTTTCTTACCAGTAGCTTGAGGAGCCAGAAGCGAGACTTGTAGTAGCAGGTCTTGAAGGGGTTGATGAGGAAGAGCAGGAAGAAGCCGTACAGAGCCAGTGGGTTGGCCTGCATCGGTACCAAGATACTGTCACTGAACAGACACGACAACAAACTCACACACCATAACACACCAAGCAGACCAGCAATCTGCAGGAGAGAGAGATAGAGAGAGAGATGGGGGGAGAGAGAGATGGGGAGAGAGATAGATGGGGAGAGAGAGAGAGAGATGGGGGAGAGAGAAAGATGGAAAGAGGGAGGGAGAGAGAAAGAGAGAAATATTGAGAGATTGGGAGAGAGACAGAGAAAAAGATGAAGAAAGAGACAGAGAGCAAAAGACAGAGACATCCACACATACAGAGAAGAGAGATAGAGAGAGACAGACAGAGAGAGAGACAGGTTAGTATTGTAATACCAGGTGCCAATCCAGTTGTATTTTGTTGCATTTACAGAATGGAAATGTGTTCCCCTCAGTAATGGCTCCCTCTGGTGGACGATTTAAATATATAATTTTCTCCCAAAGTAATGCTTACTATACATGGGATCAGCTGTGACACAATTCAACTCTCAATTTTCATTATAATACTGATTATTTCCTTCATTAGGCTTGATCAGTGTCATGTAAAGATACATTATGAATGTCCTAAACATCCAGTATCATCTGATACCAAGCACCAATCTGAACAGTGTAGACTTAGACCATCAGTTTTACTGAACAGTGTAGACTTAGACCATCCGTTTCACTGAACAGTATAGACTTAGACCATCAGTTTTACTGAACAGTATAGACTTAGATAATCAGTTTCACTGAACAGTATAGACTTAGACCATCAGTTTCACTGAACAGTATAGACTTAGATCATCAGTTTCACTGAACAGTATAGACTTAGACCATCAGTTTCACTGAGCAGTATAGACTTAGACCATCAGTTTCACTGAACAGTGTAGACTTAGACCATCAGTTTCAATGAACAGTGTAGACTTAGACAATCAGTTCCACTGAACAGTATAGACTTAGACCATCAGTTTTGCTGAACAGTGTAGACTTTAGGGCTGTCTTAAATACTTTTTTATTTTTTTCTCTCCAAAATCTTGCGCTTCTAATTCCAATGAAACTAAAGTAAGCGGCGCCTTCCCGCCTCCATTCCAATGAAACGAAAGTAAGCGGCGCCTCGACTCCACCTCTCTACAACAAGCATGTGGAGATTATCTGTGTTGAAAACAACAAGGACATGTGCAGCAGACATGTCGACGAAGAAGCGAAGCAATGCCGTTTGTTATTTAAGACTATGTCGGACAGATTTGTGTTCATTGTGCTGCTTTTTTAAAGTGTCCCGACCCATATAAAAATATGTCTTAATAAAACGTGCTTAATTAAGTCGAATTCTGCCTTTGTCTCTATCAACTACATATAAATATTTATATAATTGTTTGCTTGATAGACGAAGGTTGCAACATAATTATGTAATGTCATGTCGTTGGCTGTGAGAGCAGCCCCACTGCACCCAGGCAGCGCAGCCGCGTGAAACCTTGTTGGCACAGTCACGAAAGGGGCTACTTAATTAATTAATCCAATCCACTTTATTTATAGAGCACATTTTAAAACAAAGTTGACCAAAGTGCTGTACAAGTCCCACAACATAAGATAAAAAAGAAATATATATATATATATATATATATATATATATATATATATATATATACATAAACCCCCCCCCCCCCCTGAAGCTTCGAATTAAAATCGAAGCTCGGCCCCGAAGTTTCGATTGCCAAAAAAA
This sequence comes from Notolepis coatsorum, assembly GCF_963971535.1. NCBI lineage: Eukaryota > Metazoa > Chordata > Actinopteri > Aulopiformes > Paralepididae > Notolepis > Notolepis coatsorum. The sequence continues at coordinate 33,661,225 of NC_140177.1, read as the reverse complement.
GCTTTGAAGGTCAGCCCTAATAGACTTAGACCATCAGTTTTACTGAACAGTGTAAACTTTTATCCTGATATCAGATCCATATCTGATACTGTGTTTTAGCCTGGTGTCAGACATGATACTGCTTTAACCTGGTGTCAGACATGAATCACATGATACTGCTTTAGCCTGGTGTCAGACATGATACTGCTTTAGCCTGGTGTCAGACATGATACTGCTTTAGCCTGGTGTCAGACATGATACTGCTTTAACCTGGTGTCAGACATGATACTGCTTTAGCCTGGTGTCAGACATGATACTGCTTTAGCCTGGTGTCAGACATGATACTGCTTTAGCCTGGTGTCAGACATGATACTGCTTTAACCTGGTGTCAGACATGAATCACATGATACTGCTTTAGCCTGGTGTCAGACATGATACTGCTTTAGCCTGGTGTCAGACATGATACTGCTTTAGCCTGGTGTCAGACATGATACTGCTTTAGCCTGGTGTCAGACATGATACTGCTTTAACCTGGTGTCAGACATGAATCACATGATACTGCTTTAGCCTGGTGTCAGACATGATACTGCTTTAGCCTGGTGTCAGACATGATACTGCTTTAGCCTGGTGTCAGACATGATACTGCTTTAGCCTGGTGTCAGACATGATACTGCTTTAGCCTGGTGTCAGACATGATAGTGTTTTAGCCTGGTATCAGACCCATATCTGATACTGTGTTTTAGCCTGGTATCAGACCCATATCTGATACTGTGTTTTAGCCTGGTATCAGACTGATATCCAGTATCAGTCAACATTCTGATGGTCTGTAAGATCCAGTGGGTAACTGAACCCAGAGACGCCTGAACAGAAATATCACGAGAGAAACTGACATAGTAAGAAACAAACAACACCAACATGTATTCTACTCAAGTCAGCTTTAACCCTTTCACTACCACACTGCAGACGGTTCCATCTGTAGTGTGGTAGTGAAAGGTTAACCTTCTGTAGTGTGGTAGTGAAAAGGTTAACCTTCTGTAGTGTGGTGGTGAACGGGTTAACCTTCTGTAGTGTGGTAGTGAAAGGGTTAACCTTCTGTAGTGTGGTAGTGAAAGGGTTAACCTTCTGTAGTGTAGTAGTAAAAGGTTAACCTTCTGTAGTGTGGTAGTGAAAGAGTTAACAGTCTGTAGTGTGGCAATGAAAGGGTTAACCTTCTGTAGTGTGGTGGTGAAAGGGTTAACATTCTGTAGTGTGGTAGTGAAAGGGTTAACCTTCTGTAGTGTGGTAGTGAAAGGGTTAACCGTCTGTAGTGTAGTAGTGAAAGGGTTAACCGTCTGTAGTGAGGTAGTGAAAGGGTTAACCTTCTGTAGTGTAGTAGTACAAGGTTAACCTTATGTAGTGTGGTAGTGAAAGGGTTAACAATCTGTAGTGTGGTAGTGAAAGGGTTAACCTTCTGTAGTGTGGTGGTGACCTTCTGTAGTGTGGTAGTGAAAGGGTTAACATTCTGTAGTGTGGCAGTGAAAGGCTTAACCTTCTGTAGTGTGGTAGTGAAAGGGTTAAACAACATGTCTGGCTAAATAAAACAAAACAGTGAGATGAAGGCTCCTACCTCAAACAGGTGCTGGTGAGACAGGTTGTTTCTGGGGTTGAGCTCAAATATCAGCACATGGTTCACTCCTGCCTGCCTCCAGCCGTACGTATTGATACCTGATAGATAAACAATACATATTGATACCTGGTGAATACAGAATACATTGGACTGTGTGTGTGTGTGTGTGTGTGTGTGTGTGTGTGTGTGTGTGTGTGTGTGTGTGTGTGTGTGTGTATTTACCAAGCAGGAAGAGAAACTCTATCAGTAGGAACCCTCCTCTGTAGATCCTCACCATGGGCCAAACATCATCACTACGAATTACTACTGCTCCTATAGAGAGAGAGAGAGAGAGAGAGAGAGAGAGAGAGAGAGAGAGAGAGAGAGAGAGGGAGAGAGACATAGAGGAGAGAGAGACAGAGAGATACAGAGAGGGAGAGAAAGACATAGGAGACAGAGAGACAGAGAGACATAAAGAGAGAAAAGAGACATTGAGAGAGAGAAAATTATAGACAGAGAGAGGAGAGACATAGGAGAGAGAGTGACAGAGAGAGAGCGAGAGAGAGAGAGAGGTAGAGAGATAGAGAGAGTGCCGTCCATTCTCAGTTCAGTAAATTTTTCATATAGTCAACTTCTTTAGCTTTAAATGTCCTTTGGTTTAAAACATGGAAACTTAAATCCACCCAAACAGCAGAGAACATCATGTTTTAAACAGAGAACATCATGTTTTGAACAGAGCATCATGTTTTAAACAGAGAACATCATGTTTTGAACAGCGAGCATCATGTTTTAAACAGAGAACATCATGTTTTAAACAGAGCATCATGTTTTAAACAGAGAGAACATCATGTTTTGAACAGAGAGCATCATGTTTTAAACAGAGAACATCATGTTTTAAACAGAGAACATCATGTTTTGAACAGAGAGCATCATGTTTTATAAACAGAGAACATCATGTTTTAAACAGAGCATCATGTTTTAAACAGAGAGCATCATGTTTTAAACAGAGAACATAATGTTTTAAACAGAGAACATCATGTTTTGAACAGAGAGCATCATGTTTTATAAACAGAGAACATCATGTTTTAAACAGAGCATCATGTTTTAAACAGAGAGAACATCATGTTTTGAACAGAGAGCATCATGTTTTAAACAGAGAACATCATGTTTTAAACAGAGAACATCATGTTTTGAACAGAGAGCATCATGTTTTATAAACAGAGAACATCATGTTTTGAACAGAGAGCATCATGTTTTAAACAGAGAAAACATCATGTTTTGAACAGAGAGCATCATGTTTTAAACAGAGAGCATCATGTTTTAAACAGAGAGAACATCATGTTTGAACAGAGAGCATCATGTTTTAAACAGAGAACATCATGTTTTGAACAGAGAGCATCATGTTTTAAACAGAGAGAACATCATGTTTTGAACAGAGAACATCATGTTTTGAACAGAGAGCATCATGTTTTAAACAGAGAGAACATCATGTTTTGAACAGAGAGCATCATGTTTTAAACAGAGAGAACATCATGTTTTGAACAGAGAGAACATCATGTTTTGAACAGAGAGCATCATGTTTTAAACAGAGAACATCATGTTTTGAACAGAGAGCATCATGTTTTAAACAGAGAGAACATCATGTTTTGAACAGAGAGCATCATGTTTTAAACAGAGAACATCATGTTTTAAACAGAGAGAACATCATGTTTTGAACAGAGAGAACATCATGTTTTGAACAGAGAGCATCATGTTTTAAACAGAGAACATCATGTTTTAAACAGAGAGAACATCATGTTTTGAACAGAGAGCATCATGTTTTAAACAGAGAACATCATGTTTTGAACAGAGAGCATCATGTTTTAAACAGAGAACATCATGTTTTGAACAGAGAGCATCATGTTTTAAACAGAGAGAACATCATGTTTTGAACAGAGAGCATCATGTTTTAAACAGAGCATCATGTTTTAAACAGAGCATCATGTTTTAAACAGAGAACATCATGTTTTGAACAGAGAGCATCATGTTTTGAACAGAGAGCATCATGTTTTAAACAGAGAGAACATCATGTTTTGAACAGAGAGCATCATGTTTTAAACAGAGAACATCATGTTTTAAACAGAGAGCATCATGTTTTAAACAGAGATCATGCTTATTGCTGTGTTTAGTCCAACGTTGTGCTTATTGCTGTGTTTACAGTCTAACGTTGTGCTTATTGCTGTGTTTACAGTCTATGCTTATGCTTATTGTGCCATGGCCCCCCGCCCAAACAAAAGAGAGAAGAAATGCAGATCTTTCATCTCTGTGATTAATGACCACAGCGCTCAGGCAGCACTTCCCCAGCGACACTGCGACAGTGTGTGTGTGTGTGTGTGTGTGTGTGTGTGTGTGTGTGTACCAGTGATGATGACGGTGACCAGCAGGACGAGGAAGACTCCACAGTAGAGGCCCACTCTGAAGGTGGTCCAGGCTGGAGCCGGCTGCGCAGCAAAGGTCATGACAGCAGACTTAATTAGACAACGTTACTGAACTGAGTCTTAGATTAAACCTGCTTGTATAAACAAACGCTGATGGAATAGTGTTTCCCTGAGAAGCAACTGAACTGACTCGTAGATTAACCCTTCGATTAACTTTGAACTGCTGCAGTCAGGCAAGCGATACCGGAGTCTCATGGCCAGTACAGAGACTCAGAAGGAGCTTCTATCCCCAGGCCATCAGGATGCTCAACGACAATAACACTATGTAACAAACCATCAACTACACTCACAGCACACACATCCACACGCACACACTCACTTTAAATAAACAACTCACTGTAGCACCCACTTTACTCACTTTAGACACTTTATATGTATTGGTAAAGAGATTTTCACTACAATTCATTGCACCTTACCTAAGTTGTACCTCATCCCATTTCTGCATTGTACTGTAACTCACTGTTTACATTTACATTTAGTCATTTAGCTGACGCTTTTATCCAAAGCGACTTACAAGTTCTGTACGACAAGACAGCAAGAAGGGTACAACTCTATCAGCTGAGTAACAATGTTTATCAAAGTGTTGCGTGTTACAGTGTAGGTTAGTTTATTAGGACAAGTGCATGACAGTAAGGTTAGTCAGGGTTAGATTTTTTTTATTTTTATTATTACTTTTATATATATTTTTTTTTTTATTATTATCATTTCAGATAATGGTTGAAGAAGTGAGTCTTTAGTCGATGGCGAAAGATTGGATGGGATTCGGCTGTCCTAACTGGGGTGGGTAGTTCATTCCACCATTGTGGGGCAAGGACTGAGAATAGGCGGCTTCTCTTTGATGACCCTCCGGGAGCTTGGATAGGAGTAGGTCTGAGGCGGCCAGAAGATGCAGAGCGTAGGGGTCTTGAGGGTGTGTAGTTAGAGACCATTGACCGGAGGTAGGCGGGAGCGGTTCCCTTTGCCGCACGGTATGCTAGGTCGAGGGCCTTGAAGCGGATACGTGCAGCAATGGGGAGCCAGTGCAGGTCCCTAAGAAGTGGGGTGACATGGGCCGACTTCGGTAGGTTTGAGATCAGGCGGGCCGCTGCGTTTTGAATGAGTTGAAGAGGCTTGGTGGCAGTGGCCGGGAGGCCAGCTAGCAGTGCGTTGCAGTAGTCAAGGCGGGAGATGACTGTTGATTGGACGAGGAGTTGGGTGGCTTCTTTTGTCAGGAAGGGGCGGATCCTTCTGACGTTGCTCAGGAGGAATCTGCAGGTTCTGGTTGTCGCTGCGATATGAGCAGAGAAGTTCAACTGGCCGTCGAGGACAACACCATGGTTCTTGGCGGTCGGGGACGCGGTCACAGCTGCATTCTCGACTGTGATGGAGAGGTCGGTCAGGGGGGAGGATTTGGCCGGCAGGTGGAGCAATTCTGTTTTGCTTAGGTTCAGTTTGAGGTGGTTGGTCGTCATCCAGGCGGTTACTGTTACTCTTTTTTACTCTGTATTGTATATTGTACATATGTATATTGACTGAACACCTTTTGCTTAAGTACTTTTGACTTTCTATTTTATACTTTTTATCAATTTTTATCTAGCACACTCCCAAGAGCTCAAAAAAGCATTTCATAGAAAAGTATTCTGTATTTTTTTATGACAACTAATAAAGAAACTTGAACTTGAACCAATTTAGACCTAAAACGCCTGCTAATAATGTATTATATAGCCTGTATATAGACACAAATTATATATTGTGTTATTGAGGTGTATTGTATTGTTTTATTGTATTGTGTTGAATGTCCCGTGATTAAGACGGGGAAGACGCAACCCTCTTTGCGCCGCCCCTGTGCCTCAAATAGATCTTTAATCTTTCAAAATGTTCAGTTGCTATCGCTATCAGCTCTATCTTTAATCTTTCAAAATGTTCAGTTGCTATTGCATGCACTCATCTGTGTTTCACTACACACTTGAGTGCATGCTTACCAACTGTTAGTCTGCAACACTACTATCACCGACATCTAAGAAGGGAGATCCCCCCTTGAATGGCCCTTCTAAGGTTTCTCTCCTCCACACTGCCTGTGGAGCATTTTTCCCTATTGTTAGGTTTTAGTGAGTTTTTCCTTACCTTCGCGTGGGGTATGTCTGGGAGTGCTTGCATTCTTTCATTTATTTGCATTTATTTAAAATTTGTTGGACCTTATGGTGTTCTTGTTCTGTTCTTGACTTATTGTTATGTTTCTTCTTGACTTGTTTAACACTTTCAGTGCCGGGCCGTGTTTTCCTATTTACCCCGTTGAGTGCCACCATCCACGGCCAATGTTAACGTTAATATCGCCTAATCTATGTTTTAAATTATGGCTATGTGTCTAATCTGCCCGTCGCTTATCAAAGACTCATTTTCCAGTCAACATTGGGAAGGCAGATTGTATTTTTATCGCTTCATTTCCGTTTGATAGCATTTTGAAAATCACCCGTTTTCCGGGGAAAAACAACCCATGCCTATGATAATCGCCCTTTACTGGAATATTCCAGAACGTTTCATTTGTCTGCCTATTTATGAATCGTTTTCAAATAAACGCTAGATGATCGATAGTATATGTGTGCGCACGCACGCTCGTGCCGTGCGCTGATAATCGCTGCTGTTATTTCCTCATGGCTTTTACAGTCAAAACAGCCATATCACATATCACATAAACGCTTATATCTCTGTGAAAACGAGTCTGATTATCCTAACACTGATAACATAGATTCCTTACCTGAGGTCAGATGGTATCCAAATGGTTTATTCCAATTTCTGATCGCCATTCGAAAAAATCGATAAATGTATTGATCAAACGTGTATACAGTAGAACACATGATCCGCACGGCTCAGAGGCTCCAGAATGAACTCTGGTAGACCCCGGCTGCATCAGTGAGAAGTAAAATGTGGAGTCAGAAATCCGTTCTCCCATTCACTTTCATTGAGTCCATTCCAAAAGGGTGATTTACCATCTGGGAAACGATAGGGGGCGCTTTTTTCACATCTGAGCGCCGGCGGTCCCTGGATCTCGAACGGTAGGCTCGCGTGATGCAATATGATTTCAGATCGCTAATAAAATAAAATAAAAAAAAAACAGAGAAAAGCCGTGACGTGGCATTCAACGGTCGGGTCGTAAACCCGAGAAAAGCCGCGAGTGGCACTCAAAGTGTTAAAGAAGACGTGTACGGCCCATGGGGACATTAACGTGTGTTGTCGGGCCTTACAAATAAATTTGATTTGATTTGTATTAATTGTATTGTATTGTATTGATTTGTGTGGACCCCAGTAATAGTAGCCTATGCCTGTGGCAATGGCTAATGGGGATCCGAATAAACTAAACTACGGTAAACTAAACAAATGTGTTTCCCGGTTTCAATTGGTTAAACCGGCTTGTATAAACGCTATGGGTGTAAAGGTACACGTATCCGTATCGAACCGTTTCAGTGTGTACCGTACCGTACCGTACCAAACGGCTGTGTAGTGTACCGAACGAATACAACATGTTAACCACAAACGACCACCCACCGGGGGCTGTTTTTTTCACAATCTAATATAATAATTATTATTTAAAAAATAATGTACAAGTCGATTATTAATTTCAATATAGAATATTTGTTGACAGCCCTACAAGTACAATTAGTTACTGCACACTACATCACCCCTGAGTGGAACATGGAAAGCCAAACTTTCCCCTACTGTACCGGCGAAAACCGTACCAAACCTTGACTTCAAAACCGAGGTACGTACCGTGGTTTTTGTGTACCGTTACACCCCTAATAAACGCTGATGAACAGTGTTTCTAACACGTTTGAAGTACATCTACAGGTTGAGCTACACTGTCCTAATGATGCTAATGTTATGGAGGAGTCAACTGGTCAACTCTGTCTTGTTACGTCACAACTTGTGTCTTCAGTAAATTGATCACTATTCAATGTGTCTGACATGTGTGTGTGTGTGTGTGTGTGTGTGTGTGTGTGTGTGTGTGTGTGTGTGTGTGTGTGTGTCCAACCTGTGCAGCTCCTAGAGGTGGTACTCTCAGTCTCTTCATAGCCTTCTGTCTGTCTCCTCCCTCCAACTCTGTTGTTACTAGAGCCTGGTAGAGAGACATCAACACAGCCAGGGAGACGGAGAGAGAGAGGAATAGAAAGAGGAAGAGAGAGGGAAAGAGATAGAGAGGAAGAGAGAGAGAGAGACGGAGAGGGAAAGGGTGAGGAAGAGACACAGACAGACAGACCGTGAGAAAGAGAGAGATAGAGATAGAGAGGAATAGAGAGGAAGAGAGAGAGGGAAAGAGATAGAGAGGAAGAGAGACAGACGGAGAGAGGGAAAGGGTGAGAAAGAGACAGACAGACAGACAGACCGTGAGAAAGAGAGAGAAGGAGAGAGAGGATGACAGACAAAACAAAACATTTCAGTTAATAAATAATCAGTTTATTCCACGAGGAACAGAAAATGTGTATCCATGTGTGTACCTCAGTCTCAGAGATGATCTGTGTGTGTGTGTGTGTGTGTGTGTGTGTACCTCAGTCTCAGAGATGATCTGTGTATCCATGTGTGTACCTCAGTCTCAGAGATGATCTGTGTGTGTGTGTGTGTGTGTACCTCAGTCTCAGAGATGATCTGTGTGTGTGTGTGTGTGTGTACCTCAGTCTCAGAGATGATCTGTGTGTGTGTATACCTCAGTCTCAGAGATGATCTGTGTGTGTGTGTACCTCAGTCTCAGAGATGATCTGTTTGTGTGTGTGTGTGTGTACCTCAGTCTCAGAGATGATCTGTGTGTGTGTACCTCAGTCTCAGAGATGATCTGTTTGTGTGTGTGTGTGTGTGTACCTCAGTCTCAGAGATGATCTGTGTGTGTGTGTGTGTGTGTGTACCTCAGTCTCAGCGATGATCTGTGTGTGTGTGTGTGTGTACCTCAGTCTCAGAGATGATCTGTTTGTGTGTGTGTGTGTGTGTGTACCTCAGTCTCAGAGATGATCTGTGTGTGTGTGTGTGTGTGTACAGGGACCGAAACTAAAGCCCGCCGCCCGCCAGGGGCGCTCAGTTTTTACCTTTGGCGCTTGACACTTAGAGGGCTGCCCGCCGTGTGGCGTGTAATCAATCAAGTTCATAACGATACTGTAACTGAGGGGTACAATTCCCTGACTGTATTGATAAGTATGGTATCATTAAACCACTACCGCTTGATGTACTTTAACTTCTGGCCATCCAGTACACGATATCTAAGTATGATGAACACTTTCCCACATATGAAACCAGGTCCACACAAATATAACAGTCGAAGGTTTAATATAGCAAAAGGTATATACAACATTCACTTAATTACATTTATGATTTGAATGCACTTGTAAGGCAAATGAGTATTCGTAGGCAAATCAACACTGAATGTCCAATCTCTGGTTACGCAGGAAGCAAGTATACAACCTGGTTCTTTAGGGAAACTATAGCGATGGTACTTAAGGATTATAGCGGGATACTAAAGGGGTCCTGCTGGTTGTAAGTCAGTAAGGGGGGGGGGGGTTTGGAGAGCCGTCAGCTGCATCCCATCTGGCCAACGATTCCTGGGGAGAATTCAGGTACAGAAAACAGTGCCCGCAGGATCTTGATCCACAGATGAATACACTTGGGCCCTCTTGTAGACGGTAGCTGTAGGTCCACAACGAAGGAGAAGCGAGGCGGCCTTGGCCTGGGTTGAGCGCCGTCTCACCTGGGCTCCTCTCGGGGGTAATTCCAACACTCACTGGCGTTGGCTGTTATCCGCTCCACAAATCAAAGCACCCAAAGCAAATAGATATTCCATGCCGTATAGGCTCAGCAGTCGTCCGGGTAGGTAATCCAATGTGCAGGTCCACTCGTCCTCGCCCAGAACTCCTCGGATGAAAGCACCACGCGTGGTCTGCCCAGCCTGGTTAAGACTCTAGATAACGCGAGGAACGATGGGGGTGCTGCTCACTTTAGAACTTTAACCGAACGATGCACCATACATAATAGACTATTATTACTTAATAGAAATACGTCCCACTCGACGGTACAGTGCCAAACTATGACAATTCAGCTATGAATTTACACGAGGTCTCAATGCCTATTTTGGGGCCAAAATAGGCCATACTGCACCACACGTGGGTCGTGGGTGAGGCTTCACGTCTGTTACTAGGTTGGCGGGTAAAGGACTAATGGACTAAAAGAAAGTTCTACTTTACTTGCGCCCTATTTATATGCACGGTGAACAAATAGTACCATTCGTATTTCGGTAGCCGTATTCCTACGCGGAACCGGGGCTAGTTGGGACATGTTCGTCGGCACTATTGAACTTGACTCAAGGGGCCTGTCTGCTGGCGCCAGGTCCAATGAGAGAATGAACTATTATGGGCTGTAGTAGACTAAAGGGATATTCAGTGTATATGTACAAAGAATATACAAGGGATATCAAACGATATACAAATACTATTAAATATATATCCATAAATAAATATATATATTCGGTTTAATCTGATCCTTCACAACAGCCGCCCCCTAATTAGTCCCACCAATTAGCTAAGCAGAGACAGATTAACCGCACTGTCTACCACTCAAGGTCCGCTGTAAGGGTCAGTCAACTCACAAAGTCATGGGGTCATGGTCGTCATCGATAGTGTCTGGGAGTCTTGGCAGTTCTATTAGCCTCGCCACGGGTCGTGTGTAAGTTCGCCCTTGGACGAGCACTTCAGCTGCTCGGACCTTGCCATCGGCACCGGTGATCACTTTGCTTACGCGGCCAGCCGGCCACATAGCTCTGGGTAGTGACTGGTCGATAATCATGACGACTGTTCCTTCTGTCAAATTGTCTCTCTCTTTTACCCACTTCTGGTGGGTCTGTAGAGACGGTAGATAGTGGAGTAGGAAGCTATTCCAAAACTTGTCAGCCAGTACTTGACTGTACCTCCACATTCTTCGGCCGTTCGCTTCTTCAGGCCTGTACATTGTCTGGGGTAGCGCGGGGTCCAGCCGCCCCATCAAGAGTGTGTTGGGGGTGACTGGGTCGACATCTGCTACATCACTTGAGACGTAACCGAGGGGCTTGGAGTTCAATACTCCCTCGATCTCCGTGAGGACTGTCATTAGGACTTCTTCCGCCACAGGCTGGGCCCCAAGCACGGCGTACAGGGCTGTCTTTATAGAACGTACTTCTCGTTCCCAGGTTCCACCGAAGTGGGGTGCGTTCGGGGGATTAAACTGGAAGTCAATCTGGGATGGAGCGAGGTGGGTCTTAAGTTCTGGGCCCATAGCTTGGAAGCTCTCTCTCAGCTCTCTTTCTCCGACTTTGAAGTTTGTCCCGTGATCAGACAACAATGTAGACGGTTTTCCTTTCCGCGATGTGAATCTTCGGAAGGCCATAAGGAATGAGTCTGTGCTCATGGTTGGAAGGAGTTCGATATGTATCGCTCTGGTGGTCATGCATTTGAATACAATACCCCACCGCTTCTCGGTTCCTCTTCCTTTCTTTATATACAACGGGTCAAAACAGTCCATGTCTGTGGCGTGAAAGGGCTTGTCGCCGAGTCGGAGGCGACAGGGAGGTAGGTCAGCCATCCGGGGTATGCTGGGCTGCGCGCGCCACTTTCGGCAGTCTAGACAGGTTCGCTGGAAGCGTCGCACTGCTTCTCTCCCTTGAAGTATCCAATAGCGACGTCTGATCTCCGCGAAGACTCTCTCTGCTCCTGCGTGGTGCACATCCTCGTCGTATTTCTTTATGATCAGCTCTGTGACCTTGTGTCGGCTGTTCAAGACTATCGGGTACTTAACGTCATCCGGTAGGTCGGGGGCTCTCCGCAGACGACCACCCACTCTGATGAGATTATGGGCGTCACTCTCGGGTGCCAGGTGGAGCAGTCTGCTGTCTGATGGGACGGGCTTTCCTCCCTCTAGACAGTCTAGCTCATCGGGGAGCGAGTCTCTCTGGGCTCGTTGTAGTAGAAGAAGTTCTGCTTCTTCGTAGTCAGCTGCTGAAATGTCAGTGGTGGGCTGAATCTCTGGGTGGCGCCACAGGAATGTCTTTAGCTGCGCACTCTGTAGGGTGAGACAATCATCTATGTTGGGGTCTGTGGAGGCGACTATGCTCAATCCACAGAACATAGGTTTCTTGTTTTCAGCCTCCTCTTTACTCGCTTCCCGTGGGGTGGGCGTAGGCCACTCTTCTTCCGGGAGCTTGAGGAACTCTGGTCCGTCACTGTAGATGTTGTGACGGGTGAGGTCATCTAGGGACATTCCCCGGGTGATGACGTCAGCTGGGTTGTGTTTGGTGTCCACATACCGCCAGCTCGCTGCTTCTGTTAACTCTTGAATCTCTGTGACTCTGACTCCCACGAAGACCTTGTATCTGCATGAATCAGACTTGATCCATGTGAGTACTGTCGTAGAGTCTGACCACAAGATTGTTCTTTGCACCGGGATGGTGAGTTCACGTTGGATTAACGTGGCTAGATGCGCTCCTGCTAGGGCTGCGCAGAGCTCTAGACGCGGGATAGATTGTTGCTTTCGTGGGGCTATTCTTGAGCGAGCCAGGATGAAAGCGGTGTGTATCTCTCCTCCCTTCTCTTGGGCACGCAAGTAGGCCACAGATCCATAGGCTACTTCGGAGGCGTCGCTGAAGACGTGTAGATCCATCTTGCATGTCTCTGGCCTCACTGTGGGTGGGAAGTAGCTGCGGCGTATGTTGACGCCTGGGAGTGAGCGGAGTTCCGTCTCCCACTCTCTCCATGTGGAGGCAAGGTGTGCGGGTATTGGGTCGTCCCAGCCCTGGTCCTTGTCCCATAGTGCTCGTACAATCATCTTTGCCCTGGTGGTGTAAGGTAGAATACATCCCAACGGGTCATATTGTCTGGCGAGTGTTCTGTACACACTCCGTCTGGTGGTCGGTATCGCCGTCGACCTTCCCTGCTCCGTGGTCAGGGGTTTGTGTCTATAGTGGAGCGAGTCTGTTTTGAAGCGCCAGACTAGTCCTAGTGTCATTTCTTGGGCTTCTCCTGGGATGGTCGCCATCCAGGTCTCGCTACTGGCTGCCTTGTCCGCGGGGGAGAGGCTGCGCAATACTTGCGGGTCGCTGCTGGCCCACTGCCTGAGATCAAAGCCGCCTTTGATCAGGGAGGCGCGTAGCTTGAGTAGGAGAGCCTCGGCTTCTTCTTGGGTCGAAACGCTTTGTAAACAGTTGTCCACGTAGAAACTGTTCTTCACACTGTGTCGGACCTCTTCATCTGCTGCTGGGTCCTCTGCGACGTGTTTCTGCAGTGCAAATGTAGCACAGCACGGGCTGCATGTGGTTCCGAAGGGGAGGACTTCCCATTGGTAGATGGCTGGGTGCTCATCTCCGATCCTCTCTCTCCATAGGAACCGCAGTAGGGGCTTATCCTCCTCCACTAGTCTCACCTGCAGGAACATCCCTTTGATATCCCCGCTGATAGCCACCTTGTCCTGGCGGAAGCGTAGTAGCACGCCTAGTAGAGAGGGGCCGAGTGTGGGGCCGGGCAAGAGCTCTTTATTCAGATTCTGGGATCCGATCTGGTAGCTGCAGTTAAACACAATGCGATCCTTGCCGTTGTGGTGGACCTTGTGGTGCGGCACGTACCATGATTCGGTCGTCTGATCGGCCTCTTTAATGTCAATCTTCATTACGTGTCTCGCTGTGATTAGCTTCTCAATCTCAGCGCGGTACACACTCTCTTGAGCGGGGTCTTTGGCTAGGCGCCGCTCTGTGTTCAATAGATACCGCTCCGTAGCTTCTTTCGTGGCGTGAAAGGTGGGCATTCCCTCTCGCCTCAGGAGTGGAGTTGCGTATCTCATCACTCCGCCGACTGTGACTCTCTTTGTCCCTTGCTCGAGGAGGTTTATGGCGTAAATGTCTTCTTTAGAACGAATGTCTTTCTTTTCGTTCTTAAAGGGCATTGTCTCTAGTGTCCATAGCCTCTCGACATGCTGCAGGAGAGTGGTGTCTTCTTCTGTCACTCTGGAGTGGAGGCAGCTAGTGGCTGCTGTTCGGTTGAGAGATTTAGCGAGGGGGCCTTGTAGTGTCCATCCTAGGCGGGTCTCGACTGCTGCAGGACAGCCTCTGGGTCCTGTATGGACCCGGTCTATCGGGACTATGAGGTCTGCATGGTCGGAGCCTATCAGCAGGGTCGGGGTGGCGCCGTCTATGAGCGGGATAGGTAGTTGACGCAGGTGCACATATTTATCCATCAGCTTGGCGATGGGGTAGGTGTACTGTGATAGTCCTATTTCTTGGCTGGTGAAAGCATTTGTAATCCTATACCGTCTCTCTGGCTGCCCGCTTGCTGCGATAGTGAAGGAGACATTCTCGCCTTTTATCGTCTTTAAATCTCTTCTTATTGTCCGAATCGTCATCTGGTTCTCGCTCCCCCGCAGTCCCAGCTGGGCCGCAGCGGATGCGAGGAGAAGGGTCTTCTCTGACCCGTCATCAAGGACGGCGTAAGTGTCCATGACTTTATCTTGGTGGCTCAATGTTACACGGACTACCTTTAAGAGCACCTGGGCGCCGCTGCTGCTGGCGGGGTCAATGTACATGACACTTGCCTTTGTGCTGCTCGATGGTGCAGGTGCAGGCTTTCTTCTGTTACTGTCGTGTAGGACATCTAGGTGGGCTCCGTCACACCGACTGCACCTCTTCTTTAGGCGGCACTCGGCTGCCATGTGACTGCGCGCACATCGGTAACAGCGCCTGTTGGACTTTATCCATTGACTCACTTCTTCTGCATTCATCTTCTTGAACAGGTCACATTGTGACAGCCAGTGTTCCTTCTCGCAGTACGGGCACACCATCTTCCACTTCTCTTTTCTGGAGGGGGTACTGTGGTTCTTACTGCTCGGTACTGATTCTGATTGGTGCATGACAGTCACTGATCTTCTTCCATCGTTTACTCTCCTAGGTCCCTCTCTGGAGCTTGGTGTGCTCCGCACGAATGTATCCAAGCGTAGGCTGCTGACTTCTCTCGTCAGGAAGTCGGCTAAATCGAGGAGGGATGGTTCGGGACCGTTAGGATCACGGTGGTCTCTTTGCCGCCTAAAGCGCTCTTGTCTGGCGGGCGGCAGCTTCTCTAAAATCCTCTCAACGTTAGAGTTGGCGTATAGCTCGTGCATACCCTTTTCTCGTTGCGCTCCCAGCATCCCTACCAGGGACTGCACTTTTATAGACAGGTCGTCTAGTGAGCGATTGTCTGTTGCTGGGGGTAGGCGGTCAATATGCCTTATCTCTTGGATTACGTAATCCCATATACGTCCATATCTCTGGTCCAGCGCTGCTAGAGCCGCGGTGTATGGGGTCGTAGAGGTGGCATAGGCTAGCGCTATATTGTGCGCTCGGGGTACTTTCAGGTGCTTCAGTAATATTGCATACTTGTGGCGTTCGTCAACGACATCCACCATCATTGTCTCTAAGCACATCCGGAGCTCCGTGTACTGTGCTCGATTCTCATGGGTGAAGTCTGGAAACGTCGGTGTGCCAATGTATGACGCCATGGATGGCTGGCACATCGGTGAGCGTTGGGAGAGAGGCCTCCTAGGTGAGTCTCCTCTTGCGCCTCTCTGTGGGCTGGTACCGGCAGGGTACCATGGCCCTCTGGTCCAGGTGCTGTTCCTCGGGGCTGGTCGTGCGTCATGCTCACCCGTGAATAGAGTCGGGGGTCTGTAGCGCAGCGCCGCGGGGGTATAGCCTGGGCTGTACTGGACCTCCTGGTCCGGTGGAGTACTATGCTGTCGTCGGGCTTGGTTCTCCTCCTCTCCCTCTTCTTCTTCTGTCAGGTCCTCTAGATCCTGTAGTCGTTTATTTAGCCTCTCCGCAGTGTATGCTGCTCCTTCCTTGTAGCTGGGTCTCGCTTGGACCGGTCGGGGAAGGGGGTCTGCGGGGGGTATAGGCTCTCTCTGGTGGTCAAGTTCAGGGTCGCTTGGTCGGTTAGGGGATGCTGCCCTTGACTGTTGTCTCGACGAGGCCCTTGAACCCCTGGCGGAGGGAGAGGGTGTTGCCCTGGTGATCAGCTGCTCCATTAGCTGCGCTTGTAGTCTGTCGCGCTCGGCTTGTAGTCTGTCGCGCTCGGCTTCGCGCTGGATGAGAGCGATGTCGCGCTCTGCTTCTCTTTGGGCACCGTCAGCGGCGCGCTGGGTGTCGGACCGGTCTCTTGCCATATTCTCTTCCGTCTGAAGGCGTCTCATCTCCAGGCGTATGTACTCTTCTTCGCTCTGCTGCTGTGTTTGGAGTCGATCGCGTTCACCCTGGAGTCGATCGCGTTCGGTAGAGGCTGTCAGGCTGACGAGGAACGCCTGTGACAGCATCCTCTCCGCCTCGCTGGGGGAAGACGCTTGTAGAGGTGAGCCGCTCCTGGCTGTCCTCGTTGGGGAGTCCTGGAGCTCTATCTCCTCGGCGCTCTCCTCATCTTGTTCCGTGCAGGGTTCCACCTCTGGAGGGTTGTCTTCCTCCCGGAGCTGGTCGGGGACTACTTCTTCGGTATTGGCGGGGGGTAAAGGCATGTCTGTTCCCTCCTGGTCCCCACCGTGAGCTTGGTCAGTTACATTAGAACCCACTAGGGCCTCTGTGGTCGGGGTAACCTGGTCGTTAAGGTCAGACATAATTTTACTTTCTACTTTTACCGCGTTTACCGTCTGTAGAAGGCTAGGTAGTTGACTGACAGCGTAATCCTCTAAGTACTGAGGTGTCTGTCGTCTGCGCCGCGGGCGTTCTACGTTAGGAGGACCGTTTCGTGGAGTGTTCATCATAGGCCATTTCAATATTAATAACACTATATTAATATTACACTAGTTACCCTCCGGCTCGAAGGACCAATTGTAACTGAGGGGTACAATTCCCTGACTGTATTGATAAGTATGGTATCATTAAACCACTACCGCTTGATGTACTTTAACTTCTGGCCATCCAGTACACGATATCTAAGTATGATGAACACTTTCCCACATATGAAACCAGGTCCACACAAATATAACAGTCGAAGGTTTAATATAGCAAAAGGTATATACAACATTCACTTAATTACATTTATGATTTGAATGCACTTGTAAGGCAAATGAGTATTCGTAGGCAAATCAACACTGAATGTCCAATCTCTGGTTACGCAGGAAGCAAGTATACAACCTGGTTCTTTAGGGAAACTATAGCGATGGTACTTAAGGATTATAGCGGGATACTAAAGGGGTCCTGCTGGTTGTAAGTCAGTAAGGGGGGGGGGGGTTTGGAGAGCCGTCAGCTGCATCCCATGGCCAACGATTCCTGGGGAGAATTCAGGTACAGAAAACAGTGCCCGCAGGATCTTGATCCACAGATGAATACACTTGGGCCCTCTTGTAGACGGTAGCTGTAGGTCCACAACGAAGGAGAAGCGAGGCGGCCTCGGTCTGGGTTGAGCGCCGTCTCACCTGGGCTCCTCTCGGGGGTAATTCCAACACTCACTGGCGTTGGCTATTATCCGCTCCACAAATCAAAGCACCCAAAGCAAATAGATATTCCATGCCGTATAGGCTCAGCAGTCGTCCGGGTAGGTAATCCAATGTGCAGGTCCACTCGTCCTCGCCCAGAACTCCTCGGATGAAAGCACCACGCGTGGTCTGCCCAGCCTGGTTAAGACTCTAGATAACGCGAGGAACGATGGGGGTGCTGCTCACTTTAGAACTTTAACCGAACGATGCACCATACATAATAGACTATTATTACTTAATAGAAATACGTCCCACTCGACAGTACAGTGCCAAACTATGACAATTCAGCTATGAATTTACACGAGGTCTCAATGCCTATTCTGGGGCCAAAATAGGCCATACTGCACCACACGTGGGTCGTGGGTGAGGCTTCACGTCTGTTACTAGGTTGGAGGGTAAAGGACTAATGGACTAAAAGAAAGTTCTACTTTACTTGCGCCCTATTTATATGCACGGTGAACAAATAGTACCATTCGTATTTCGGTAGCCGTATTCCTACGCGGAACCGGGGCTAGTTGGGACATGTTCGTCGGCACTATTGAACTTGACTCAAGGGGCCTGTCTGCTGGCGCCAGGTTCTTGTCCAATGAGAGAATGAACTATTATGGGCTGTAGTAGACTAAAGGGATATTCAGTGTATATGTACAAAGAATATACAAGGGATATCAAACGATATACAAATACTATTAAATATATATCCATAAATAAATATATATATTCGGTTTAATCTGATCCTTCACAACAGATACTCTTATTTTGAAAATCTGTGCGGGTCTCATTTCCGCCCCAAGCGCATCTCCAGTCATAATATCGATGGCTCCGGCAGTTAGCAACATTAGGTTCGTATGATACTCTTATTTTGAAGAAAACCATGGCAACGAGTCATATCCGCCCAACCCTGCAGCGGGATACTATTGGCTAAGGGCTTCTGCTCGCAGTGCTCGTGTCAACAAACACAGAGGCAGTCTGCTCTAGTCTAGAAGAGCGGACCTCCATGAGCTACCGTTACTGTTTAAACAATGACCCAGTCAACTATTCACTTTTAGTTTAATACATGACAAGGCATTGTCTAACGGTATCTAGCTGGCTAGCTACTGATAGCTGCTGATATCAACAAATGCTCCAGCAATAGTCGACTCGAGTGCATAATACCTCCGTTCCCTCGTTAGCTAGCTCACGTTAGCTAGCTCACGTTAGATCTATATGTCCCAGTAAACTAAATTGTCTTAACGTTATCTACCGGGCTAGCAGTAGCTACAGATAGCTCCTGATATCAATGTCTTATAACATTGATTGAATGCGTATTCTAGCTGAGGGCATGTTGAATGTGATTTGACAAAAGAACCGTAACGTTACGTTATACCAATAGG
Source organism: Notolepis coatsorum (assembly GCF_963971535.1). Lineage (NCBI taxonomy): Eukaryota > Metazoa > Chordata > Actinopteri > Aulopiformes > Paralepididae > Notolepis > Notolepis coatsorum. The sequence continues at coordinate 33,642,347 of NC_140177.1, read as the reverse complement.
GTCCAGCTGCATCGCCGGAGAATCCTTGCATGCTGAATGTAGGGTCTAGCTGAATATAGGGTCTAGCTGCAGGGCCGGAGAATCCTTGCTGGAGCTGGAGGCTACTCAAGTATACACACAGACAGTGGAGCTGTTTGCAGATAGCGAGCATTTTGACTTATTGCGTGGTGGCGATGTCTCGCAGATAATACAACTACAAGTATGATTATATAATATATATTTTATTTAAAAATCTTTTTTTTATATAAAATATATATATATATTTTTTTTAATCAAAAAAAATTTGGCAGGTAAGAAATACGCTTGGCGGGTAGATTCTTCCCATCTACCCGCCACTGGCCGGTGAGTCAAAAAGTTAATTTCGCTCCCTGTGTGTGTACCTCAGTCTCAGAGATGATCTGTGTGTGTGTGTGTGTGTGTGTGTGTGTGTGTGTGTGTGTGTGTGTGTGTGTACCTCAGTCTCAGAGATGATCTGTGTGATCTTCTTGCAGGTGTAGAAAGGAGCCACCTCCACGTGAGCCACCCTCCAGTCTGCCCCACGACACGTGTCCAAGATCTTATCATGCTTCTTCAGAATCTTCCTGAAACCAGTGAAGTTCAAATTCTACAGAGTGAGAGAGAAAGAGAGAGAGAGAGAAAGAGACATTAGTATTAGCAGATTCCCTGCTGTAGAAACAACCAGGCTGCATCTCAGTAATATGACTATGATCTGACTAGTATCAACCTAGTACTCGGAGAACACTAGCTGTAGTAATATCAGTAGTAGTAGTAATAGTGATAGTATCAGTAGCAGTAGTAGTAGTAGTAGTAGTAGTAGTAGTAGTAATAGCAGTAGTAGTAGTATTAATAGCAGTAGTAGTAATAGTGATAGTAGTAGTAGTAGCAGTAGTAGTAGTAATAGCAGTAGTAGTAGTAGTAGTAGTAGTAGTAGTAGTAGTATTAATAGCAGTAGTAGTAATAGTGATAGTAGTAGCAGTAGTAGTAGTAGTAGTAATAGCAGTAGTAGTAGTAATAGCAGTAGTAGTAGTAGTAGTAGTAGTAATAGCAGTAGTAGTAGTAATAGCAGTAGTAGTAGTAGTAGTAATAGCAGTAGTAGTTGTAGTAATAGTAGTAGTAGTAGTAATAGCAGTAGTAGTAGTAATAGCAGTAGTAGTAATAATAGCAGTAGTAGTAGTAATAGCAGTAGTATTGTAATTAGTGGTGGGACTCGATTAAAAATGTTAATCGAATTAATTCGAGACTTTATAGTTAATTAATCTAAATTAATCACATTTTAATCACATATTTGATGCGAAAAGCAATATTTTTTTAATTCAAATGAATTTTGGTATACGAGTGAATCAATGAATATACATTATACATACGTTTAAGCAGCAAAATCCTGTATTAGCTACTACACAGACCAACAGATCAATACAATTTTTAACAAAGTGCAGCAATTTTAGGAATAATATATATAGCACAAAGGACCTTTTGTAAACTCAAGCAATTTCGAGGTAAAAGTAAAACGCAGTACTTTCAAGTACATTCCAGAACAGTTGACCAATAAAAAAAAAAAAAAAATCTTGATTGATCTCAATTTCTTCTTTTTTATGAACAAACCAGACTAAGAAAAAAAGTCATCAGTTGACAGGCTGGAGTGGTCTTATTTATGGGCAGTACTTAGAAGGATGGGGTTAGGTGAAGGGTTCATCCATATGATCAAAGTGCTATATACAGGTCCATCGGCCATGATTTTAACAGGTAAACTCTGCTTGCCACTCTTCCCTGTATCGCGCTCGTCAAGACAGGGTTGTCCTCTTAGTCCCGGACTATTTGCTCTATCCCTCGAACCTTTAGCTCAGTACACAAGACAATCCCAGACCATATCACCGATCTCAATTAAGGGCACACAGCATCACATCAGCTTATATGCAGATGATGTACTCTTGTTCATGCAGAACCCCACCACCTCCCTACCTCATCTTCTCAAAGTAATAGATGATTTTGGCAGTCTATCGGGATTTAAGATCAACTGGCCAAAATCGGCCTTCCTTCCACTCAATGTGACTGCGAAGGCTACCATCCTCCCAGCAAAAATACTCATGGTAGAACACTTTAAATGTCTTGGAATTGAAATATTCCCCACTATAGGCCAGACAGTGAAGTATAATTACTCCGGCTTGCGAGACAGGATCACAGATGACTTCAGCAGGTGGTCAAAATAAAAAAACTCATTACAGGCCCGAGCGTCAATAGTTAAGATGAATGTTTTGCCCAGAATTAACTTCATCAGCTCCATGTTGCCGTTACCCCCCCTGCTGGTTACTGGCAAAAACTGCACTCTGCTGCATATAAATTCATTTGGAACAACAAACGCCCACGATTAAAAAGATCCACTGCACAGATAAATAAAACCGACGGGGGTTTAGCCTTTCCAGACTTCAAATATTACTTTAAAGCGTTCTCTTTAAGACCACTGATCACCTGGTTTGATTCTCAAGCAGCAGTATCCTGGAGACCATTGGAGGAGAAGATAGTGGCCCCACATAGACTGCAGGATATAGTGTACACCAACATATCAATTAAGCAATGCAACTTAAGATTTGGCCCTCTTATTACACATGTGATCCGGATTTGGCGTGACACACAGAAAACATGTACTAACCACCATAAATGGCACATGCATTCTCCCCTATTTAATAACAATTTACTCCTTATTGGACAACAACCTATCAGATACCCTGGTTGGGAAAAGAAAGGCATACACACATTGGGGAATATCTTTGATGACTCTGGTCTCCGCAGTTTTCAAGATATATCCTACAAATTTGACCTCCCCAGTTCCTCCTTTTTCTTCCATTTACAAATAAGAGCAGCTCTGAAGGCTCACGGCGTCCCATGGGATGCTCCACTTGAGCACCACAGGTTTCACAAATTATTTTATGACAAGGAGACGTCGAGAGGCTTCGTCTCTGACTTTTATCGCCACTTACTTACGTCCTCATATAAGGTCCTTCCCCTAAACTCGGTTTGGAGGAAGGATATCCCAGAGCTGGAGGTAGATTTAGATTGGGATGCAGTCTGGGAAAATGTTCGGCTATCATCACGCAACCCAGATCACCAACAGATTAATCTTAACTTTGTTCATAGGACTTATCTGACCCCTAGACGATTGTACCTAATGGGTCTCAGACCTGAATCTCGATGCTCCTTGTGTTCAAACGATGCTATTGGTACATATATGCATTATGTATTGGGAATGCCCTCCTGTTGAGACTTTTTGGGAAAATGTTACCACTCAATTATCAGAGATTTTATCTCTGAGCATACCGACACTGCCTTCTGTTCTGTTGTTGAATGATGTTTCTCAGTTATCAACCTCTGTACATGTAAAGAGACTCATTTTGGCGGGTCTTACAGCTGCCAAAAAGTTGATAGCGTCACGCTGGATTCAACCGGATAAATTGTGCCCGAAGGTATGGATTCTCACCTATCTCGATGTGATTTATCTAGAGATATCTACTGCGCGAATTTTAGGTGTTAATGAAGCCAGCATCACAGTCTGGGTAGCTGTGGTGGATAAGATAAAGGAACGCATATACATTTGGAGTTTTCTGGTGTTGAATGAAGTAGTGGATGTATAGCCCACGTTGGGGTCCTGGGGGGGGAGAGCGAGCGAGTGTCCATTGTATTGTATTTATTATTTTGTATGTCTTTTAGTCTACTTTCATTCTGATTTAATTACTGGACTGTCATTGTTATTATTTCTGTTATTGTCCGGTGAGTTATTGTTGATTATTACTGTTGTGAAGGGCCAGATTAAAGTTGAGAATCTGCATTTATTGTTTTATATACTTTGTATATTATTTATATATACACGGTATATCCCTTTAAGCCTGCGTGTAAATCATAGTAACATTCACTTTCCCTATGAATAATGCCCCCTGACGAAGGCTCCAGGCAGTCTCGCACTCAGACAGGTGCAATGGGCGAGTTTCAGGCATGTCAGAACATGCCCAGAGGCAGTGTATTGATACCAGACAAGAACTGAGGTTTGGTACTAGATTGTCACTTAAGTATATATGCTGGCGCAGGTGTGCCCAGCAGTGTGTTCATTCAGTTCGTCTAAAGCAGCAGTGTGACAAGTTCGGTAACATTGAAGTGAGCAACCGTGCGTTTAGAACATGTGCGAATAGAATAGTAAAAGTGTCAGAGTTTAGTGAAGTAACGTCAAGTTCGACCTAATTTAATGTGAAGTATAGTGCACAGGAGAATCGGCGTCGGCGATTGCAGAACCATTCCTGGTTGGATTATATTGATTTGGAATGTGACCACCGGAGAAGAGCATCGTTGATTTCCACTATCGTTTGGGATTCAACCTCGTGAGGATTACAACTCGGGCCTGCCTCGTGGACGGGGCTGGCTGGCTGTCATCAATGCTGTCGGGCATTTGGATTACAACTATTGCTTTTGCTGCTGATCAAGGGAGTTTACAAGGACCGACTCCTGTACCTGGAGTCTCTTTATTCCTCATTGAATCAGACAGAGTACCCGAACATTCCTCTACCCTCCAGGCCTTACACCCCGGAGGGAACCCATTGTCTCCAGTCGGTACCAGTGTTGCCCTATATAATTGCTACTATACAACAGGTGGCGTCAACTTAGACCCATCGTAGGATTCCTGCTATTCTTAGTGACTTATGCTCTTGACTGACTTTACGTATATTCTTCGCCATACAAGCGCGACCCTAATTCTCATTCTGTAACCTAACGTTGCCTAATAATAATAAATTACCCTCCAATAGTATTTCTGTGTCAATGCCGTGTTCTTGTGGGTGTTCACCATCTATATTTGATGTACTGTCTGGCCAGTAATTAAAGTACATAACTAGCAGTGGTTTAATCTATCACAATCTTTAATACAGTCAGGGTTTTGTAACCCCTCAGTTAAAATTGGTCCATCGAGCCGGAGGGTATCAGTGTAATATTTAATATAATATTAATATTGACCATGGCCAGCGGTGAACACTCCCCAAGCGGCTCCCCCAAGCTAGAACGCCCGCAGCGCAAACGTCAGCCACCTCCATATCTGGAGGAATTCGCTTTCGTTCTACCCCCTATGTAACTGAGGGGTACAATTCCCTGACTGTATTGATAAGTATGGTATCATTAAACCACTACCGCTTTATGTACTTTAATTACTGGCCATACAGTACATGATATATAAATATGATGAACACTTCCCACAATGAATCGGTTCCACACAAAGGTGTAATCAAGTATTTATTGCAGCAAAAGGTACATAATATACTTCTCTATTTTACCTTGGATGCGCTTATAAGGCAAAGGAATGTGCGTAGGCAAATCAATAATGAATGTCCATTCTCTGGTTACGCAGGAGGTAATTATACAACCTGAATCTTAGGGAATTATATCTATGGTACACTAGTAATATATAGCGGGAGATACTGGAAGGGTCCCCCCGGTTGTAAGCCAGCAGGGGTAGAGGATCTGTCGGTAGTAGAGAGTCTGGTCAACGATGACTAAGGAGACTCCAAGTACAGGAGACGGTGCAATAGTCTCTTGATCCACAGACGAATACAGCTGTTCTCCGTAGACTGTAGCTCCACAGTGAAGAAAGCTAGCCGGCCTCAGGCTCTCTGAGGCGCAGACTCGACTTGGCTCCTCACAGGGTAAATCCCACACGTGTAGGCGTCGGCGATTCTCCGCTCCATAAATCACAGGACCAAAACAAATATAATCCAGCCGCAAAGGGCTATGTAGTCGTCGGGTAGATTAATCCAGTGTACATGTCCACACGGTTCTCGTCTAGGTCTCCTCGGGTGAAAGCGCCATGAAAGCAGCCCAGCCTGGATAAGCACTCTAGCTGATACAAGGAAGCGTTGGTGATGCTGGTCACTGTAGAACTTTAGCCGCACGATATACTATACACAAATAGACTATTACTGACTTAATAGAAATATGTCGCACTCGACGGTATAGCGCCAAACTCTGACAATTCAGTTATTAATTCGCACGCGGTCTCAATGCTCTATTTGGGGCCAAACAGGCCATACTTCACCGCACGGAGTATCGTGGGTGAGGCTTCAACTTATTGGGTAACTCTACTTCTGTATTCACCTGCGCCATATTTATATGCACGGCGAACAATCTAGTGCCAACCTCATTTCTGTCTCGTATCCCTGGGCAAGGCCGGGCATGTACAGACATGTCTTGACGGTGGCCTTGAACCTGACTCTGGAGGCACGGCCCCGGCGCCTGTGGACCGCTGTCCAATAGGAGAATGAAATATTATGGTCTGTACTAGGCTAAAGGGACATTCCGTGTATATGTACAAGGAATATACAAGGGATATCAAACGATATACAAATACTATGCAATATATATCAATCAATAAATATATATATTCGGTTTAATCTGATCCTTTGTAACAGCCGCCTCCTAATTAGTCCCACCTAATTAGCTAAGCAGAGACAGATTAACCACACTGTCCACTACTCAATGTCTGTTGTGAGGGGTCGTCCCGTGATCAGACAATAATATAGACGGTTTGCCTTTCCGCAATGTGAATCTTCGGAAGGCCATAAGGAATGAGTCTGTGCTCATGGTTGGAAGGAGTTCTATATGCATCGCTCGGGTGGTCATGCATTTGAATACAATACCCCACCGCTTCTCGGTTCCTCTTCCTTTCTTTATATACAGCGGGCCGAAACAGTCCATACCGGTGGAGTGAAAAGGCTTGTCGCCGAGTCGGAGGCGACAGGGAGGTAGGTCAGCCATCCGGGGTATACTGGGCTGCGCTCGCCACTTACGACAGTCTAGACAGGTTCGCTGGAAGCGCCGCACTGCTTCTCTCCCTTGCAGTATCCAATAACGACGTCTGATCTCCGCGAAGACTCTCTCTGCCCCGGCGTGATGCACATCCTCGTCGTATTTCTTTATGATCAGCTCTGTGACCTTGTGTCGGCTGTTTAAGACTATCGGGTACTTGACGTCATCCGGTAAGTCTGGAGCTCTCCGCAGACGACCACCCACTCTGATGAGACCATGGGCGTCGGTCTCGGGGGCTAGGTGGAGCAGTCTGCTGTCTGATGGGACGGGCTTTGCTCCCTGTAGACAGTCTAGCTCATCGGGGAACGAGTCTCTCTGGGCTCGTTGTAGTAGAAGAAGTTCTGCTTCTTCGTAGTCAGCTGCTGTAATGTCAGTAGTGAGCTGAACCTCTGGGTGGTGCCACAGGAATGTCTTTAGCTGCGCACTCTCTAGGGTGAGGCAATCGTCTATGTCGGGGTCTGTGGAGACGAGTGTGTTCAATCCACAGAACATAGATTTCTTGTTTTCTGCCTCCTCTTTACTCGCTTCCCGTGGGGTGGGTGTAGGCCACTCTTCTTCCGGGAGCTTGAGGAACTCTGGCCCGTCACTGTATAGGTTGTGACGGGTGAGGTCATCCAGGGACATTCCCCGGGTGATGACGTCAGCTGGGTTGTGTTTTGTGTCCACATACCTCCAGCTTGCTACTTCTGTTAAATCTTGAATCTCTGTGACTCTGACTCCCACGAAGACCTTGTATCTGCACGAATCAGACCGGATCCATGTGAGTACTGTCGTGGAGTCTGACCACAAGATTGTTCTTTGCACCGGAATGGTGAGTTCACGTTGGATTAACGTGGCGAGTTGCGCTCCTGCTAGGGCTGCGCAGAGCTCTAGACGCGGGATAGATTGTTGCTTTCGTGGGGCTATTCTTGAGCGAGCCAGGATGAAAGCAGTATGTATTTCTCCTCCCTCCTCTCGGGCACGCAAGTAGGCCACCGACCCGTAGGCTACTTCGGAGGCGTCGCTGAAGACGTGCAGGTCCATCTGGCACGTCTCCGGCCTCACTGTGGGTGGGAAGTAGCTGCGGCGTATGTTGACACCTGGGAGTGAGCTGAGTTCCGTCTCCCACTCTCTCCATGTGGATGCAAGGTGTTCGGGTATGGGGTCGTCCCAGCCCTGGTCCTTGTCCCATAACGCTCTTACAATCATCTTTGCCCTGGTGGTGTAAGGTAGAATACATCCCAACGGGTCATATTGTCTGGCGAGTGTTCTGTATACACTCCGTCTGGTGGTCGGTAGTGCAGTCGACCTTCCCTGCTCCTTGGTCAGGGGTGTGTGTTTATAGTGGAGCGAGTCTGTTTTGAAGCGCCAGACTAGTCCTAATGTCATTTCTTGGGCTTCTCCTGGGATGGTCGCCATCCAGGTCTCGCTGCTTGCTGCCTTGTCCTCGGGGGAGAGGCTGCGCAATACTTGCGGGTCGCTGCTGGCCCACTGCCTGAGATCAAAGCCGCCTTTGATCAGGGAGGCGCGGAGCTTGAGTAGAAGGGCCTCGGCTTCTTCTGGCGTCGATACGCTTTGCAGACAGTTGTCCACGTAGAAACTATTTCCTACACTTTGTCGGACCTCTTCATCAGCTGCTGGGTCCTCTGCGACGTGTTTTTGCAGTGCAAACGTAGCACAGCATGGGCTGCATGTGGTTCCGAAAGGGAGGACTTCCCATTGATAGATGGCTGGTTGCTCATCCCCGATCCTCTCTCTCCATAGGAACCGCAGCAGGGGCTTGTCCTCCTCCACTAGTCTCACCTGCAGGAACATCCCTTTGATGTCGCCGCTGATGGCCACCTTGTCTTGGCGGAAACGTAGTAACACGCCTAGTAGAGAGGGGCCGAGTGTTGGGCCGGGCAAGAGCTCTTTATTCAGATTTTGTGATCCGATCTGGTAGCTGCAGTTGAACACAATACGATCCTTGCCGTTGTGGTGGACTTTGTGGTGCGGCACGTACCATGATTCGGTCGTCTGATCGGCCTCTTTAATGTCAATTTTCTTTATGTGTCCCGCTGTGATTAGCTTGTTAATCTCAGCGCGGTACACCGTCTCTTGAGCGGGGTCTCGGGCTAGGCGCCGCTCTGTGTTCAATAGATACCGCTCCGTCGCTTCTTTTGGGGCGTGGAAGGTAGGCATACCCTCTCGCCTCAGGAGTGGAGTTGCGTATCTCATCACTCCGTTGACTTTGACTCTCTTTGTCCCCTGCTCGAGGAGGGCTATAGCGTAAATGTCTTCCTTGGAACGAATGTCTTTCTTTTCGTTCTTAAAGGGCATTGTCTCTAGTGTCCATAGCCTCTCGACATGCTGTAGGAGGGTGGTGTCTTCTTCTGTCACTCTGGAGTGGAGGCAGTTAGTGGCTGCTGTTCGGTTAAGAGACTTAGCGAGGGGGCCTTGTAATGTCCATCCTAGGCGGGTCTCGACTGCTGCAGGACAGCCTCTGGGCCCTGTGTGGACCCGGTGAATCGGGACGATGAGGTCTGCATGGTCGGAGCCTATCAGCAGGGTCGGGGTGGCACCGTCTATGAGCGGTATAGGTAGTTGACGCAGGTGCACATATTTATCCATCAGCTTGGCGATTGGGTAGGTGTACTGCGACAGGCCTATTTCTTGGCTGGTGAAAGCATTAGTAATCCTATACCGTCTCTCTGGCTGCCCGCTTGCTGCGATAGTGAAGGAGACATTCTCGCCCTTTATCGTCTTTAGATCTCTTCTTATTGTCCGAATCGTCATCTGGTTTTCGCTCCCCCGCAGCCCCAGCTGGGCCGCAGCGGACGCGAGGAGAAGGGTCTTCTCTGACCCGTCGTCAAGGACGGCGTAAGTGTCCATGACCTTATCTTGGTAACTCAGTGTTACGCGGACCACCTTTAAGAGCACCCGGGCGCCCCCGCTGCTGGCGGGGTCAATGTACATAACACTTGCCTTTGTGCTGCTTGAGGGTGCAGGCTTTCTTCTGTTACTGTCGTGTAGGACATCTAGGTGGGCTCCGTCACACCGACTACACCTCTTCTTTAAGCGGCAATCGGCTGCCATGTGACTGCACGCACATCGGTAACAGCGTCGGTTGGACTTTATCCATTGACTCACCTCGTCGGCGGTCATCTTCTTGAATGTGTCACATTGTGACAACCAGTGTTCCTTTTCGCAGTACGGGCACACCATCTTCCACTTCTCTTTCATCGAGGGGGTACTGTGGTTCTTGCTGCTCGGTACTGATTCTGATTGGTGCATGACGGTCACCAATCTTCGGCCATCGTTTGCTCTCCTAGGTCCCTCTCTGGAGCTTGGGGTGCTCCGCATGAACGTATCCAACCGTAGGCTGTTGACTTCTCTCGCCAGGAAGTCGGCTAGGTCTAGGAGGGATGGCTCGGGACCGTTAGGATCACGGTGGTCTCTTTGCCGCCTGAAGCGCTCTTGTCGGGCGGGCGGAAGCTTCTCTAAAATCCTCTCGACATTAGAGTTCGCGTACAGTTCGTGCATACCCTTTTCTCTTTGCGCCCCCAGCATCCCTACCAGGGATTGTACCTTGATAGACAGGTCATCTAGTGAGCGATTGTCTGTGGCTGGGGGTAGGCGGTCAATATGCCTTATCTCTTGTATTACGTAGTCCCATATGCGTCCATATCTTTGGTCGAGTGCTGCTAGAGCCGCTGTGTATGGGGTAGTAGAGGTGGCATAGGCCAGCGCTATATTGTGCGCTCGGGGCACCTTGAGGTGCTTCAGTAGGATAGCATACTTGTACGGTTCATCAGCTACATCGGACATCATTGTCTCTAAGCACATTCGTAGCTCCGTGTACTGTGCTCTGTTCTCGTGGGTGAAGTCCGGAAACGTCGGTGTGCCAATGTATGATGCCATGGATGGCTGGCACATCGGTGAGCGTTGGAAGAGAGGCCTCCTAGGCGAGTCTCCTCTTACGCCTCTTGGTGGGCTGGTACCTGCTGGGTACCATGGCCCGCGTATCCAGGTGCTGTTCCTCGGGGCTGGTCGTGCGTCAAGCTCACCCGTGAATTGAGTCGGGGGTCTGTAGCGCAGAGCCACGGGGGTAGAGCCTGGGCTGTACTGGACCTCCTGGTCCTGTGGAGTACTGTGCTGCTGTCGGGCTTGACTCTCCTCCTCTCCCTCTTCTTCTTCCTCTGGCAGGTCCTCTAGATCCTGTAGTCGTCTATTTAGCCTCTCCGCGGTGTAGACCGTTTCTTCCTTGTAGCTGGGTCTCACTTGGACCGGTCGGGGAAGGGGTTCGGAGGGGGGTATAGGCTCTCTCTGGTGGTCGGGCTCAGGGTCGCTTGATCGGGTAGGGGAGGGTGCCCTTGACCCTTGTCTTGACGAGGCCCTGGAACCCCGTGCGGAGGGAGGGGGTGTTGCCCTGGTGATCAGCTGCTCCATTATCTGCGCTTGTAATCGGTCGCGCTCGGCTTCGCGCTTGGTGAGAGCGAGGTCGCGCTCTGCTTCTCTTTGGGCAGCGGCGCGCTGGGCTTCGGCGGCGGCGCGCTGGGCTTCGGCCCGGTCCCTTACCATATTCTCTTCCGTCTGAAGGCGTCTAATCTCTAGACGTATACGATCTTCTTCGCTCCGTTGCTGCGCCTGAAGGCGTTCTCTTTCCATGGAAGAATGTTCGCGCTCACTAAGCGTCTGTGCTTGGAGTCGATCGCGCTCTGTTGAGGCTGCTAGGCTGGCGAGGAATGCCTGTGCCAGCATCTTGTCCGCCTCGCTGGGGGAAGACGCTGGTTGAGGTGATCCGCTCCTGGCAGTACTCGTTGGAGATCTGTTCTCCTGTGGCGAGTCCTGGAGATCCATCTCCGGGGTGCTCTCCTCTTCTTGTAGCGGGTAGAGTTCCATCCCTGGAGAGCTGTCTTTATCCTGGAGCTCTCCGGGGACTACTTCTTCGGTCTTGGCGGGGGGTAAAGTCATGTCGGGTCCCTCCTGGTCCCTACCGTGAGCTTGGTCAGTTACGTTAGAACCCACTAGGGCCTCTATTGGCGGGGTAGCCTGGTCGATAGGGTCGGACATAATTTTACTATCTACTTTTTCCGCGTTTACCGTCTGTAGAAAGCTAGGTAGTATATTGGCAACGTAATCCTCTAAGTACTGAGGTGTCTGCCGTCTACGCTGCGGGCGATCTACTTTAGGAGAACCGTTTTGTGGAGTGTTCATCATAGGCCATGTCAATATTAATACCACTATATTAATATTACACTAGTTACCCTCCGGCTCGAAGGACCAATTGTAACTGAGGGGTACAATTCCCTGACTGTATTGATAAGTATGGTATCATTAAACCACTACCGCTTTATGTACTTTAATTACTGGCCATACAGTACATGATATATAAATATGATGAACACTTCCCACAATGAATCGGTTCCACACAAAGGTGTAATCAAGTATTTATTGCAGCAAAAGGTACATAATATACTTCTCTATTTTACCTTGGATGCGCTTATAAGGCAAAGGAATGTGCGTAGGCAAATCAATAATGAATGTCCATTCTCTGGTTACGCAGGAGGTAATTATACAACCTGAATCTTAGGGAATTATATCTATGGTACACTAGTAATATATAGCGGGAGATACTGGAAGGGTCCCCCCGGTTGTAAGCCAGCAGGGGTAGAGGATCTGTCGGTAGTAGAGAGTCTGGTCAACGATGACTAAGGAGACTCCAAGTACAGGAGATGGTGCAATAGTCTCTTGATCCACAGACGAATACAGCTGTTCTCCGTAGACTGTAGCTCCACAGTGAAGAAAGCTAGCCGGCCTCAGGCTCTCTGAGGCGCAGACTCGACTTGGCTCCTCACAGGGTAAATCCCACACGTGTAGGCGTCGGCGATTCTCCGCTCCATAAATCACAGGACCAAAACAAATATAATCCAGCCGCAAAGGGCTATGTAGTCGTCGGGTAGATTAATCCAGTGTACATGTCCACACGGTTCTCGTCTAGGTCTCCTTGGGTGAAAGCGCCATGAAAGCAGACCAGCCTGGATAAGCACTCTAGCTGATACGAAGAAGCGTTGGTGATGCTGGTCACTGTAGAACTTTAGCCGCACGATACACTATACACAAATAGACTATTACTGACTTAATAGAAATATGTCGCACTCGACGGTATAGCGCCAAACTCTGACAATTCAGTTATTAATTCGCACGCGGTCTCAATGCTCTATTTGGGGCCAAACAGGCCATACTTCACCGCACGGAGTATCGTGGGTGAGGCTTCAACTTATTGGGTAACTCTACTTCTGTATTCACCTGCGCCATATTTATATGCACGGCGAACAATCTAGTGCCAACCTCATTTCTGTCTCGTATCCCTGGGCAAGGCCGGGCATGTACAGACATGTCTTGACGGTGGCCTTGAACCTGACTCTGGAGGCACGGCCCCGGCGCCTGTGGACCGCTGTCCAATAGGAGAATGAAATATTATGGTCTGTACTAGGCTAAAGGGACATTCCGTGTATATGTACAAGGAATATACAAGGGATATCAAACGATATACAAATACTATGCAATATATATCAATCAATAAATATATATATTCGGTTTAATCTGATCCTTTGTAACACCCTAGCTTATCTAAACGGACGTTAAATACGAATAAAACGGATAGTTTAAGCATGCCCACTCCTATCGACTTGGCGGCCCCGCCAGTAGAGACCCCAGAGGGTTCAAACAAAACTGACTTAGCTCACGGGGGGACCAAGCGGGACATGACGTGACTATACCTCCAGACAGCGTCACCGGGATAGACCCCGGAGCGCTCCAGGATAAAGAAAGCACTCCAGGGATAGACCCCGGTGCACAACCAACCCAAGAGCGCGTACCCGAGACAGCCCTCGGCGCGCAACCACGAGAAGAGAACCGCGCCCAGGAGATAGACCTCGGAGCGCGCCAGGAGAACAGGTCTCCACCAAGCCCTGTCAACGCCCGATCACCTCCATCGGTGTCATCCCCCAGCGAGGCTGACCAGAGACTGGCGCAAGCCTTAATCGCCACGCTGACAGCTTCAACCGAAAGAGACCGTCTCCAAGCACAGACACTTAGTGAGCGTGAACACTCTGCAGTGGAACGAGAACGCCTCCAGGCGCAACAACAGAACGAGCGAGAACGCATCCGACTAGAAGAGAGTCGCCTCCAGGCCGACACAGCGATGACCATCAGACTGGAAGAGAGGCGCCTCCAGGCTGAAGAAACCATTCAGCGAGACCGTACCAACGCGCAACGCGATGCACAGCGCGCCGCCGCCAATGCACAGCGCGAAGCGGAGCGGGACCGCCTGCAGGCGCAGATGATAGAACAATTGATCCAGAGGGCTACCCCCCACTCCTCCACGCGGAGCTCCCGGAGATCATCACGACACGGGTCGAGGGCACCTTCCCCTCCCCGACACATCTACACGGGACCCAGCCAGCAGGAAGAACCTGTTCACGTCGCCGAGCCCTCTCCCCGACCAGACTACACGGGACCCAGCCAGCAGGAAGAACCTGCCTACGTCGCCGAGCCCCCTCCCCGACCGGTCCATACGGGACCCAGCCAACGGGAAGAACCGGCCTACGTCGCCGAGAGACTGACTAGAAGACTCCAGGACCTAGAAGAGGAAGAGGAAGAGGAGGAATGTCAAGCCCACCAGCAAGAACGTACTCTGGACCAGGAGGCCCAGTACAGCCCCGACTTCAGCCCCGAGCCACTGCGTTACGAACACCCGACCCAAACCAAGGTTGAGTTTAATACACAGTCAGCACCGAGGAGCAGCACCTGGGGGCCCGGCCTCTGGTACCCACCCAGCACTAACCCACGACCCCACGTACGGGGAGACTCGCCCAGGAGGCCTCTCCCCCTACGCTCATCGGTGTCCCAGCCATCCATGGCATCGTACCTTGGCACACCGACGTTCCCAGACTTTACGCGCGAGGACAGAGCACAGTACACGGAATTACGCATGTGTTTGGAGACTATGATGTCCGATGTCTCCGACGAGTCGTACAAATATGCCATCCTCCTCAAGCATCTCAAGGTGCCCAGAGCGCATAACATAGCGCTGGCATATTCCAACTCAAGCACCCCATACTCCGCGGCTCTGGTGGCCCTCGACCAGCGCTATGGACGCATATGGGATTACGTGATCCAAGAAATACGAGAGATCGACCGCCTCCCCCCAGCCAAAGACAATAGAGCACTGGATGACCTCTCTATCAAGGTACAATCCCTCGTGGGGATGCTGGGGTCCCAAAAGGAGAAGGGGAGACATGAACTGTATGCAAATTCTAACGTGGAGCGGATACTGGAGAAGCTCCCTCCAGCCCGTCAAGAGCGTTTTCGGCGGCAGAGACCACAGTGACCCCAACGGCCCAGAACCATCCCTCCTAGACCTAGCTGATTTCCTCGCCAGGGAAGTTAGCAGTCTACGATTGGACACATTCGTGTGGAGTGGCTCTGACCCTAGAGATGGACTGAGAAGGTTCAACGACAACCGCCGGTCCGTGACAGTTATGCACCAAGCCGAGGTTGAGCCACGGCAGACGAGCCACAACACCCACGTCAAGGAGAAGTGGAAGGCTGTCTGTCAGTACTGTGAAAATGAACATTGGCTGTCTCAATGTGACACCTTTAAGAAGCTGACTGCTGACGAAGTGAGTCAGTGGATCAAAGCGAACCGCCGCTGCTTCCGCTGCGCGCGCAGCCATATGGCAGCTGAGTGCCGCCTAAAGAAAAGATGCAGCAAGTGCGACGGCGCCCACCTGGAGGTCCTGCACGACAGCAACAAGCGTCCGCCAGGACAACAAAGTAAGCCCGTCACAGTGATGTACCAGGCCGAGGCGGTGTCACCACAAACCAGTCCTGGACCCCCCCCCTGGTGTCCTGACTGCTACAGCAGACACTGGGAGTCACGGTGCTACTCGGACTACCGCGAGTCGGCACCACTACAGAAGATTCATGGCCCCCCCCCCTGGTGTACTTACTGCCGCAGCGGACACTCCATGTCACGGTGTGAAGCCTACCAGAAACTGACCCCCGCCGAAATGGATCAGTGGAGTAGGACGAACACACAGGACCACGCTCGCTGCGATACACTGCGCGAGGCCCACAAGAAAAGACTAGCCCGACAAGGCAACCCACCAACAGGAGTGCTCCACATAGACCAGCATAGCGGGAGCCCCCGAGTGCTCATCAAAGTGGTCAGAGTGCTCCTGAGTTACGAGGACAAGGTCCTGGACACTTACGCCGTCCTAGACGATGGGTCTGAAAAGACTCTCCTCCTCGCTTCCGCCGCAGCCCAGTTGGGCCTGCGGGGTGCCAAAGAAACAATGACAATCCGTACCATTAGAAGAGACCGGAAGACCATAAAGGGTGAAAATGTCTCCTTCAAAATAGCAGCGGTCGGGCAGCCCGAGAAGCGGTACAGCATCACTAAAGCATTTACAGGCCATGACATAGGTCTGTCAAGCTACAACTACCCCATCCCACAGCTGATGGCGAAGTACGAGCACCTACGCAGACTACCTATACCGCTTATCGATGGCGCCACACCGACCCTGCTCATAGGCTCCGACCACGCGGACCTCATTCTCCCAATTGAGGCGGCCCACATCAGACCCAAAGGATGCCCAGTCGCGGTTCAGACCCGACTGGGGTGGACGCTCCAGGGCCCCCTCTACGGACTTGACAGTCAACCCACGTCTACACGCTGCCTGCACACAAAGGTGAGCGACACCGGCCACTCTCTCGTACAGCCCGTTGAGAGGCGATTGACATTAGACGAGAGGCCTGTGAGAGAACCGTGGGCCCAAGAAGAGGGAGTTCCGAACTCCACCCCCCTCAGCTGCACTCCAAGCGACGTAGCTGACCTCGAACCCAGCACCCCAAACGACTTCTTGATGGGGCGGCCGGAACCGGCCCCTCCTCAGACGGGGTACAGACCGAACAAGAGGAACAGACGGAGGATGTGGAGACACAGCCAAGCACAGATCAACCAGTCTCAGGCCCGCTTCCTCCTAAGCTCCCTACCATCCCTTCCAGCCCGTCAGAAGCGGGTCAAGGACAGGGACAACTTAAAAGTGGACACAGTCGTTATGATCATAGACCAGTCACTACCCCGAGCTATGTGGCCGGCCGGCCGCGTAAGCAAAGTGATCACTGGTGCAGACGGAAAGGTCAGAGCGGCCGAAGTTATTGTCCAGGGGCGGACCTACACCCGACCCGTGGCGAGGCTGATAGAGTTGCCGAGGCTCCCTGACTCCCCTGATGACGATCATGACCCACTGACTTTGTAGATTGCCCTACTCCCCACAACAGACATTGAGCAGTTGACTGGACTATTAATCTATCTCCCTTAACTAATTAGGTGCGGACTAATTAGGAGGCGGCTGTTGTGAAGGGCCAGATTAAAGTTGAGAATCTGCATTTATTGTTTTATATACTTTGTATATTATTTATATATACACGGTATATCCCTTTAAGCCTGCGTGTAAATCATAGTTACATTCACTTTCCCTATGAATAATGCCCCCTGACGAAGGCTCCAGGCAGTCTCGCACTCAGACAGGTGCAATGGGCGAGTTTCAGGCATGTCAGAACCACCGGAGAAGAGCATCGTTGATTTCCACTATCGTTTGGGATTCAACCTCGTGAGGATTACAACTCGGGCCTGCCTCGTGGACGGGGCTGGCTGGCTGTCATCAATGCTGTCGGGCATTTGGATTACAACTATTGCTTTTGCTGCTGATCAAGGGAGTTTACAAGGACCGACTCCTGTACCTGGAGTCTCTTTATTCATCATTGAATCAGACGGAGTACCCGAACATTCCTCTACCCTCCAGGCCTTACACCCCGGAGGGAACCCATTGTCTCCAGTCGGTACCAGTGTTGCCCTATATAATTGCTACTATACAATAGGTGGCGTCAACTTAGACCCATCGTAGGATTCCTGCTATTCTTAGTGACTTATGCTCTTGACTGACTTTACGTATATTCTTCGCCATACAAGCGCGACCCTAATTCTCATTCTGTAACCTAACGTTGCCTAATAATAATAAATTACCCTCCAATAGTATTTCTGTGTCAATGCCGTGTTCTTGTGGGTGTTCACCATCTATATTTGATGTACTGTCTGGCCAGTAATTAAAGTACATAACTAGCAGTGGTTTAATCTATCACAATCTTTAATACAGTCAGGGTTTTGTAACCCCTCAGTTACAATTACTGTTACTGTATTGTTTGTCTTGTCATTTGCGATTTATTATACTTTATACTTATAGCACATGCATGAGTCTGGTCTCCTTTGAAAGGTAACATTCTTACACAATAAAGAAAAATCATCATGCGATTAAATGCATCAATTTGTTTTACTTTTAATTCTTTCTGTAGTTAATTAATCTAAATTAATGCGAAAGTCCCAGCCCTAATTGTAATACCTGGTAGTTTTGTAGTAATATGAGGCTCAGGTAGAACTCGGAGAAGGCTAGCTGTTGTAGTAGTAGTAGGAGTATTGTAATTAAGCATTACATCACACGCAGGAGTGGTTTGTGACCAATAAACCATGCCTAGGGGTGGTTGTTAGGCCCGAGGCGCAGCCGAGGGTCGTTAGACCCCCCTAGGCATGGTTTATTGGTCACAAATCACGACTGCACGTGGTGTAAAGCTTTTATACAACTGCCAGATTCATCCAACCTTATTTCTATACAATAAACACACATTAATCGAAGATTTATTGAAAAAACCATCCGCCAGAAAAAGTAGTTCCCACAACTCCATGTGGAAGCAGCTTGAAGTGCATCCAACCAAACTAACACATCCAACTGTGTATTATTGGAATGATTGAGAGAAGTTGCCTCATGTGGAAGCAGCTTGAAGTGCATCCAACCAACTAACACATCCAACTGTGTATTATTGGAATGATTGATTGAAAATTTATTAAAACGTTTTCTTTGCCCTATAGGAAAAAAACGTTTTCTTCGCCCTATTTTTTTATTTATTTCTTTTAGCCTAAACTTAACCAGTTGGAAACCAGGGGTACAGTAATAAAATTAGCAATCAACCAATCAATCAATTCAATAGACCATGCTCACTTAAAACAGCGCTGCTTCTCTCTCAGTCTGACTCCCCCGCCCCGCTGTTGCAGACAGGAGTGTGTGTGTGTGTGTGTGCGTGTGTGTGTGTGTGTGTGTGTGTGTGTGTGTGTGTCACAGTGTGTGTGTGCGTGTGTGTGTGTATGTGTGTGTGTGTGTGTGTGTGTGTGTGTGTGTGTATGTGTGTGTTTGTGGGTACGCCAGCCCAGCGTCGGACAGTGTGAGAGAGAACGCTGCAGTCGGAAAGTAGGAAGGAAGAAATTTAAATCAATCAATTAATCTATCAATCAATCCGCGATTTTTCTTTTGTTCTAGATTGAGTCAAGACCCATCAATTACATCATCCAACATTGTTTAAAATACTAACACGTTCCCCTTGACAGAATCGCTTTATATTTAGTCGTTATGACGCTATCAACATATCCATTTGTTAAAGATTATTGTCCGCCATCTTGTTTTTTCCGACGGAGTGATCCGGCGGAGTGATGTGATTCGGTGGTGGGCGGGTCCTGGGACCAGGAGCGTGGATTATGAAGGATACATACGTGTAAATGGACTGTTTCAGCCAATCAGAATAGAGAAATTTGCATGCCGTTGTATAATACCTGGTAGTTTTGTAGTAATATGATGCTCAGGTAGAACTCGGAGAAGGCTAGCTGAAGGTCTTTGATGTTTCTGTGTTTACATCTCTCCTGTTGTGACAGGGCAAACACTGTCTTCCGTCTCCGTAGGCCACGCGCATTGGCGGAGCTCTCCCGCTGAGCGTCCAATGAGGACTGGAGCTCATTCTGCAGCGTGGCGAATCGCCGCTGGGCCTCAGCAAGTTTTTCTAAGAGAGAGAGAGAGGGGGGGGGGAGCCAATCAGAGCACATGCCTTTAGTATTTACCTGAGTAGAATGTGTTGATTTCTCTTCATTTAGAAGCGAATAGGAGCACAGTGGTAACATTTACCTGAGTAGAAAGTGTTGATTTTGGCCAGCTCCTTCTCACAGGTCTGGAAGAACTTCTCCTCAAACTTGGCATAGTACCTCTTAACCGTGTCTTCATCTGTCACTGTAGGAGAGGAGAAGAGGGGAGAGGAGAGTAAAGGAGTTGAGGAGAGAGGAGCAGATGAGAGTGGTGAGGAAAGAATGGCAGGGGAGGAGAGGAGAAAAGGAGAGGAGAGGATGGGAGAGGGGGAGAGAAGAGGAGAGAGTAGAGGAGAGGATAAGAGGGGAGAAGATAGGAAAGAAGATGGGGAAGGGAGGGGGAGAGAAAAGGAAGAGAGAAGAGAGTAGAGTAGAGGAGTGGGGACAGGGGTGGACAGGAGGGGACAATAGAGTAGAGAAGAAAAGAGAGGAGACACAAAAGCATTAAGCATTCATTTCAAACTATGAAACAATTACACAAATCCTCATTAAGGAAGATCAATTAGAGGGCATGTTGGTTTGTTGTAGGGCTGACCTTCGAATTTTTTTTGGCAATCGAAGCTTCGGGGCAGAGCTTCGATTTTAATTCGAAGCTTCGAATTACATTTTTTTTCTTTTTTATATATATATATATATATATATATATATATATATATATATTTTTTTTTTAAATCTTATGTTGTGGGACTTGTACAGCACTTTGGTAAACTTTGTTGTTTTTAAATGTGCTCTATAAATAAAGTGGATTGTATTAATGAATTAAGTAGCCCCTTTCGTGACTGTGACGCAGCCAACACAGTGTGATTTAATTCAAGGTGGATCGCTGTTGTCGTTTGAACAACTTCAGATTTCATGGGAACTACCAATCCCCCAAATCAAGAATGTTTAAGATGAATGAAGTATTTTTGATTATTTGAAATATGGCCTGTGTAGACTAAACTATGCACAGAATTATGTCAGTCTACAAGGTCCGGATTCTACATGGTCCGGCAATGTAGACCTTGTAGACTCCACTACAGACCAATTATCAGTGAATGTTCATGCATTTTTAAGAAGGGCTACTTCCACAAAAAAACAAAGAACTCACCAAAACATCTCAGTAGCACCTTATCTAAATGTTCTATTTCATATATCGCTGCTGTCGGGACAAAACCTCATAACTCCATTTTTTTTTTAATTTTTTTTAATTATATAAATCAACTCCGTAGATCATCCTCCATATGTGTGTGTGGGTTTTACAAAGTTTAAACAATGGGAAAGCATTAAACCGATCATCTGTCTAAACCTCCTAACTCTATTCACCCTCAAATATGTGTTAGTTTTTTTCATCTGCTGAAAAGTTGGGTTTTTGGAGTTATGAGGTTTTGTCCCGACAGCAGCGATATGGAGATTCATATTTATTTATGTATTGCATGCATTTCTACATTTTATTTCCTATTTTGTTTATTCATCCCAGTATCTTTCTTTCTTATGTGTGGAATTCTACAAGGCATTTACATTCACATTTACATTTAGTCATTTAGCTGATGCTTTTATCCAAAGCGACTTACAAGTTCTATACGACAGGTCATCAGGAAGGATACAACTCTATCAGCTGAGTAACAATATTCATCAAAGTGTTGCGTGTTACAGTGTAGGTTAGTTTATTAGGACAAGTGCATGACAGTAAGGTTAGTTAGGGTTCGATTTTTTTTATTTTTTTTTCAGATAATGGTTGAAGACGTGCATCTTTAGTCGACGGCGAAAGATTGGATGGGATTCGGCTGTCCTAACTGGGGTGGGTAGTTCATTCCACCATTGTGGGGCAAGGACTGAGAATAGGCGTGTAGGTGGTGTATATGTGTTCAAACAGGCAATAGTGATGATATAATTTGGGCAGTGCTGAGTTGGGTTACTTTCCTCCAGTGTATTTGTCCCCCGGCCCCACCCAATGGCCACATGCACACACACACACACACACACACACACACACACACAGAAGTAAAAATTAAAAAAAAAATTAAAAAAAAAAATTAAACTTTTTTTTAATGTTCGAAGCTTGTGCCATCGAACGAAGCTTCGAAGTATTTAAGACAGCCCTAGTTTGTTGCATCACTAGGAACCAGAACACACCAGACCAGACCAACCAGACCCAGCAACCAGACCAGAACACACCGGACTAGACCATACCAGACCAGACCCAGCAACCAGACAAGAACACACCGGACCAGACCATACCAGACCAGACCCAGCAGAGACCAGAACACACCAACCAGACCCAGCAACCAGACCCAGCAACTAGACCAGACCACACCAACCAGACCCAGCAACCAGACCAGAACACACCGGACCAGACCATACCCGGCAGCAACCAGACCATACCAGACCCAGAAACCAGACCAGAACACACCGGACCAGACCAGACTATACCAGACCAGACCCAGCAACCAGGCCAGAACACACCAACCAGACCCAGCAACCAAACACTTCCATGTCAGTTGTGTACTGCAGGCGGGGAGACAGTGGAGAGAGTGACAGAGTGATAGAGTAGTACTTCTGTCATTGTGCTGCTAACCTCTAGTCAGTGACACTTCAGTGACATTCAAACTGGTTCTGGGGACCCATCAAGGGGCCGTGGAGGTCCCTGGACCTTACTTTGGGAACCATCATGTTCTAGTGCCACCGGCTGAATGCACCACCCTGTTCTGACCAGCAGGAGGCACAGTAGTACAGAAGGTAACAGCAGAGATGGTACATACAATCACAACACTACACAGCTACACACAGTACTACAGTAGGGTACATGATACAACCACAACACTACACAGCTACACACAGTACTACAGTAGGGTACATATAACCACAACACTACACAGGTACACACAGTACTACAGTATGGTACATACAATCACAACACAGTACGGTACATACAATCACAACACTACACAGTACTACAGTATGGTACATACAATCGCAACACTACACAGTACTACAGTAGAGTACATACAATCACAACACTATACAGGTACACACAGGCCTCGGCTGTTTGCTGGTCACTAGGGCTAGAACATAAAAAAAAAAAATCTATGTAGAATTGTTTCATTTGAAAATAATCGACTCTTAAAAAGGAACACGTCAACATTATTGAGAAATTAGCTTACCATCTTATCAACAAGTCAGACAAGAAGACGGATACCAATTTCCTCTCTAGCTGGTCCGTATCCACTTCCAGTCATTTATGCTGAGCTAGGCTAGCTGGTCCGTATCCACTTCCAGTCATTTGTGCTGAGCTAGGCTAGCTGGTCCGTATCCACTTTCAGTCGTTTGTGCTGAGCTAGGCTAGCTGGTCCGTATCCACTTCCAGTAATTTGTGCTGAGCTAGGCTAGCTTGTAGCCGGATATCTTTCTACTGAACGCAGAGAGGAAATCTGTATCTAGACGGCAGATGGAATTTAATGTTGGCGTGTTCCTTCTCTAGTTTCTGCTGAACTACTATGGGAACTCATAAAATAAGATATGTTGTTACTTTATTGATCCCCTTGGGGAAATTCACCAAATTCATCACTCATCAACATCTTTTGACAGCAGTAGGTGCTGACCCCCTGAAACCAGCGTTGTCAAGCCCTAATGGAATCCATATTGAGTCCAATCAAAATAACTCAAATTGGGACCATGTGAATTTAAATCATATGGAATCGGGTACCGGTCACCCAGCCCTACCGGTAACCCAGCCCTACCGGTAACTCAGTCCTACTGGTGGTAACCCAGCCATAACGGTAGCCTGAATACTTTTACCAACGGATTTCCAGTTCCGCGTTCGCGTTCTGCGCTCTGATTGGCCACTGACGTTTCTGGTGCGATCTGATTGGCCATTGACATTTCTGGTCATGTGACATGTGCGCCCAATCGCGTGACGCACCCATTTCCATTTTATACCGTTTTGAATATGAATATAGTTTGGGTGCTTCTGAGTAATTCCAGGAAAAGACGCGATAATAGCGTTTTAGTGGAAGTTTTCAAGTTTTCAAGTTTCTTTAATAGTTGTCATACAGAAGTACAGAATACTTTCATACAAAATGCTTCTTACTGTTACGCTCCAGAGACTGTGCTAGACAAGATAGTATCAAATAACATAGTATAGCATGTAATTTAGAAGAAGAAAATGAGGTCACAGTGTTCGGTATAGACATATGTACAATGTTCTGAGTTACCATATAATATACAATACTATGCAGTGTACTAATGTACAGTACTATATAGTGCAAAGCAGAAATGGGATGAGGTACAATTTAGGTACAATTTACAGTAAGGTGTACGAGTTGTAGTGCAATCCTTCATCAATAAATATAAAGTGTGGGGAGTGGGTGCTACAGTGTGTTTGTTTAAAGTGGGTGTGTGCTATAAAGTGTGTGGAGTGGGTGCTACAGTGTGTTTGTTTAAAGTGAGTGTGTGCGTGTGGATGTGTGTGCTATGTGCGTTTGGTGGTTGTTGTTGTGTAGTGTTCATTGTTCGTTTAGCAGCCTGATGGCCTGGGGATAGAAGCTTCTTCTGAGTCTTTCTGTGCTCGCCTTGAGACTCCGGTATCGCTTGCCTGACCGCAGCAGTTCAAAGAGGCAGTTGTTCGGGTGACTGGAGTCTTTAATGATTCTCTTAGCCTTGCCCTTGCAACGCTTGTTGTAAATGTTCTGGAGGGTGGGGAGCCCCCCTCCAATTGTGCGTTCGGCTGAACGTGTCACTCTTTGTAGTCTGCTTCGGTCTTGTGCAGTGCTATTCCCAAACCAGGAGGTGATGTTGCCGGTCAAGATGCTCTCTATTGTACATGAGTAGAAGTTCTTAAGGATCTTCTGACTGACTTGGAACTTCCTTAGGCGCCTGAGGAAGTAGAGGCGTTGTTGTGCCTTCTTCACAACACTGTCAATGTGTGTGGTCCATGTCAAGTCCTCGGATATGTAGGCTCCGAGGTACTTAAAGCTGTTGACTCTCTCAACCGGTGCCCCGTCGATGCTGAGGGGGCTGTAGTCCTTGACCCCCGACCTCCTGAAGTCCACAATCATCTCCTTTGTTTTGCTGACGTTCAGGGAGAGGCTGTTTTCCTGGCACCATCCCGCCAGGACCTTGACCTCTTCCAGGTAGGCCCTCTCGTCGTTGGCAGAGATCAGGCCCACCACCACTGTGTCGTCAGCAAATTTGATGATTGTATTGCTACTCCGCTGAGCCACACAGTCGTGTGTGTACAGGGAGTAGAGGAGGGGACTCAGAACACAGCCCTGGGGGGCCCCTATGTTGAGGGTGATGGATGAGGAGGTGCAGTTGCCTGCTCTCACCACCTGGGGTCTGCCAGTCAGGAAGTCCAAGACCCACTGGCAGAGGTCATAGTTCAAGCCCAGGTCCCTGAGCTTGGCTATGAGTATGGAGGGGACTATGGTATTGAATGCCGAGCTGTAGTCGATGAATAGCATTCTCACATAGTTCCCCTGCCTCTTGTCCAGGTGTGATGCTGCTGTGTGCAGCACATGGGCTATGGCGTCCTCCGTGGACCTGTTGGGGCGGTATGCAAATTGCAGGGGGTCCATGTTGATGGGGAGGGAGGAGCAGATGTAGCCCTTTACTAGCTTCTCAAAGAACTTCATGGCTATGGAGGTGAGAGCTACAGGGCGGTAGTCGTTGAGGCAAGCAGGCTTGGATTTTTTGGGTACAGGGATAATAGTGGACTTCTTCAGGCAGGTGGGGATGACAGCCTGTTCTAAGGACAGGTTAAATATGTCAGTGAATACTGGGGCCAGTTGGTCGGCACAGACTTTTAGGACGCGGCCGGGGATGCCGTCCGGACCTGCTGCCTTCCTGATATTCACTTTTTTAAAGGTCCGCCTCACCTCATGCTCTGTTACCCTGAACACTGCGCCTCCATCAGCAGCCGACCCCCCCCCCCATTGCCGTGGCTTGTGAGCTGGTGTTGTTATTACCAGCATCAAACCTCGCATAGAAGGTATTGAGGTCATTTGCTAAGGAGATGTCACTGTTCAGTTTGAGGGAGGCGCCTTTGTAGTCTGTCATCGTTTTGAGCCCCTGCCACATAGCTCTAGAGTCAGCTTGTTCAAACTGGAGTTCAATTTTATCCCTGTAGCGCCGTTTGGCCTCGGACACTGTCCTCCTTACGTTGTATCGCGCCACCTTGTGGTCATTCATGTTGCCTGCCACTAGGCCGTCGTTGTATGCTTTGGTGCGCTCTCTCAGAGCTTCACGGACGGATTTGTCTACCCAGGGTTTTTGATTTGGGTAAACTCTCATTTTGGTAGTGGGGATTGTTTCTTCCACCAAAGTACAAACATAGTCCAGCACTGTCTCCGTGTAGACATTAATGTTATCTGTTAATGTTCCAGTCTGTGCAGTCAAACGCAGACTGGAGCGTCTCCTCTGACGTCAAATCCCATTTCTGCACTTCTCGCGAGACTACAGGAGTACTTTTGATTCTCTGTTTGTACATTGGTGAAAGAAAAATGGACGCGTGATCTGATTTACCAAAGCCACTATCAGAATGAGCCTTGTAGCCACCTTTAAATTGCGTGTAACAGTGATCTAGGATGTTACCGCCTCTGGTGTTGCAAGTCACATGCTGATAGAAGTCAGGTAATACCTTTCTCAGATTGGCGCTATTGAAATCACCCAGCACTAAAATGGCGGCGTTAACGTTCGCCGCTTGTATTCTATTTACCTCGTCGTGGAGTCTGGAGAGCGCGCCGTTGTTACTGGCTTGCGGTGGAATATACACTCCTACAAGGATGATCGCCGTTAACTCCCTCGGGAGGAAGAAAGGACGACACTTGATGGTTATATATTCCAGGTCTGGGCAGCAGTGGTTGGATAATTCCTTCACGTTAGTTGGATCGCTCCAATTGTTGTTAAACATGAAGGCAATACCTCCTCCACGTTGTTTACCGGACTCTGCTGTACGATCCTTGCGGTGGATAAAGAAGTGTTCGGCCGGTTGGATTGCGTGGTCTGGAACGTCCGGCGCCAGCCACGTCTCGGTGAAGCAGAGAACGTTGCAGTCTCTGACGTCTCTTTGGTATTGAATCCTTGCTCGGATATCGTCCAATTTATTGTCAATTGATTGTACATTGGCTAGCAATATACTGGGTAATGGCGTTCGGTGGCGTCTGGATCTCAGCCTGTTACGGATCCCAGCTCTCTTCCCACGCCGTCTGGTTCCTTTGTTCCCGGGATCAGGATCTGGTCCCATTCTCCGGAGAATCTCCTCAGGCCATTGTTGCGGTTCGGAAAGCTGGTCCAGTGAGTAATCCAATCGGTAAGTTTCCCGTAATCCGATGTCTATAAGTGACTGACGGTCATACACATTAAATGCACCTACTGTTGGTACAGACAAAACTCTTAAAACTATAAATATTAACAAAAGTAAGCACAGTCTCGACGGAGCGAACAGAAAGGCAGCCGGTCGTTGCAGCGCCATTTCAACACTGGAATACACTTATCACGTTGTCATTTTTCGCCGGATTATCGAATCTTCCTGAAATCAACGCTAGATTATCATTATTATCCTTCCTCGTGCATACATGAAATGGCTCTCGTAGCGGGGCGCTCGCCCCGCCCCACCGCAGCCAACGGTAAAAAGCCACACAGCACACACAGACAGCTTCGATCGCGGTAGAAAGAAATATCAGATCAACGCAAGATTGTATATATAGAGTCCTTACCTGGTCTCTGAGCCATATGGAATCCGCGATCACGGAATCGCGGACGGAATCTCGGAATTGAGCAATAAAAATGGAATCAACTATAAAAAAAAATTAAATTAAAAACGTTTTTTTTTTTTACTTTTTTTTTTTATGTTGTGGGACTTGTACTGTGTTCAACTTTGTCAGTGCTGTAAAGTTTAAACCTTTTTAAATCTTAGACAAACAAAACACTTTGCTTTCATGAAATATTGTAAGCCGTCATTTGAGGCTTTATAAAAGCAGCACAATGAACACAAATCTGTCAGTGCCGAGTCCGACCTCATCTTAAATAACAAACAGCATTGCTTGTTGTAGTTAACAAAGAGAGGCAGAGTTGATTTTGCAAAAATATAGATAATTTTTATTTTTTCAATAATCTAATTTTATTTTCATATTCGAATCCCATGCCCATCGAACGAAGCTTCGAAGTATTTAAGACAGCCCTATTAAATGGACTGTTATATCTTATTATTACATGGCGTTTTCACATTCGCCGAAATGCTTGCTTGTGATTGGTCAACAGCCCCCCGACAGCGGTCATTATTTTTCAATAATGACCGCTGTTTTTTCAATAATGACCGCAGTGCGCAGCTGTTGGCAATCAAGCCCACATCAGTGCAGCAAATCAGACACACCTGCCGCGCTGCACTGACAGCGGAGTGTCAGCGGAGCCAGAACAGAGCTGGCTGCCCGCGATAATAATAATCACTTTATTTGGGCTGACAGAGCCACAGAACAACTGCGATTTGTCAAATGAATTAGATATATTGTTAGTAAGTTAGCCATGTAATAAGCGGGATAATGTATAGCGCTGCACTGACAGCGGAGTGTCAGCGGAGCCAGAACAGAGCTGGCTGCCCGCGATAATAATAATCACTTTATTTGGGCTGACAGAGCCACAGAACAACTGCGATTTGTCAAATGAATTAGGTATATTGTTAGTAAGTTAGCCATGTAATAAGCGGGATAATGTATAGCCTACTCGGTCATTGTCGCAAAATAATTGACCTTCACTACGTTTAAAACACCTCGGCGCGGCGCCTCGGTATTTTAAACTCCGTGTCGGTCAATTATTTTGCGACAATGACCTCGTAGCCATACATTATCCCTTACTTAAATTGTGGACATTTATTCATTCCCACTTATTAGACACTATTTCTGATGGTAAAATGAGCGTACAAAGCAAAATACAGAATTCTGAAATATTAAAACGGAAAAAACGGAATTTGGAAAAAAATTAAATGGAATTTGGAAAAAAATAAAACGGATTTCATATGGCTCTACTATGATGTAATGCAAAAAAAATAATCCAATTATCTGATCGCCATTCCAAATACTGCTTGTGGAGGTCCGTCCCACATTGTCCGGCATTGTATATGAAGGGGGGGGGGGCAGCATCGCAGATGTATCGTTTGTAAACGCTAGTCGTGCCGGAGTATTTAAACCCCGCCCGCACGGCTCAGATCGGCCCAGAAAAGAAACTACGCCATTTCTAATGGAGTGCAATACCAGCTGGAAGGCGTAGGCGGCGGTATTTGCCCTTTTGCAAGCTCAGACCCATTCCCAATGATAACATCAGGCTGGATGGATGAAAAATGAATGGATATAGCTAATAAAAGAAATAACGATTAAAACCCAAGTTTTCTCGTGATTGGCGCTGAACGGTTGGGCAAGTTAACCCGATTTTTCTCGTGACTGGCGCAGAATGAGTTAATAAACACTGTTAGGACTATCTGACTCTTAATAATAAACACTTGTCTAGCCCTAACAGTCTGTTGTCGAACCCTTAACATCAGTGATATGAAGCATAGAGACAGAAACAGGGACTCTCTGTTTAGATAGGTGTGTTAGATAGGGTTAGGGTTGCATTTGATACACAAACTCAGCAGAGGTCTGTACTGTACATACCTGACAATTGTCTGATATTGTGGTGGTCAGTCTGATATTGTGGTGGGTCTGTCTGATATTGTGGTAGTCTGTCTGATATTGTGGTGGTCAGTCTGATATTGTGGTGGTCAGTCTGATATTGTGGTGGGTCAGTCTGATATTGTGGTGGTCAGTCTGATATTGTGGTGGTCTGTCTGATATTGTGGTGGGTCTCTCTGATATTGTGGTGGTCTGTCTGATATTGTGGTGGTCAGTCTGATATTGTGGTGGGTCTGTCTGATATTGTGGTGGTCTGTCTGATATTGTGGTGGTCTGTCTGATATTGTGGTGGTCTGTCTGATATTGTGGTCTGTCTGATATTGTGGTGAGTCTGTCTGATATTGTGGTGGTCTGTCTGATATTGTGGTCTGTCTGATATTGTGGTGGTCTGTCTGATATTGTGGTAGTCAGTCGGATATTGTGGTGGGTCTGTTAGATATTGTGGTGGGTCTGACACTAATATATCTATGTATGGGAAACACTGAAATTATTATATATAGTGGATTCTTATTGTTGTCACACAGGCAGCCAGACAGGCAGACACACAGGCAGGCAGACAAACAGACGGTTTTGAGTCAGACTCTGCAGACTGAGTGATTCAGCTGGATTTTAGAGAAGACACCAATTTAACTAAATTGAGGTGTCTAAGCCACACACACACACACACACACACACACACACACACACACACACACACACACTCATGCATAAATAGACAGAGAGCGAGAGAGACAGAGACAGATCACCACAGCAGACTATAGTAATCCCCTCTCTTTCTGCCTTATCTTCAGTCTGTGTGGGTCATTAAGTGTCATTATTATCATCATTATGACATCGTGACATGTATGTCTGCTAAAGCGGTGTATTTCACCTGACAACTAGCTTTTTATACCATTATTTACTGTGTAAACACCTCCCTGCTTCACACGGTTCCACACAATCACACCTGGGAGCTGCCCAGTACAACCAGTCTGACACTGTTGACCACTAGGAGCTGCCCAGTACAACCAGTCTGACACTGTTAGTGTTGACCACTAGAAGCTGCCCAGTACAACCAGTCTGACACCGTTGACCACTAGGAGCTGCCCAGTACAACCACAGTCCGACACTGTTGACCACTAGGAGCTGCCCAGTACAACCACAGTCCGACACTGTTGACCACTAAGAGCTGCCCTGTTCAACCAGTCTGACACGGTTGACCACTAGGAGCTGCCCAGTACAACCACAGTCTGACACTGTTGACCACTAGGAGCTGCCCAGTACAACCACAGTCTGACACTGTTGACCACTAGGAGCTGCCCTGTACAACCACAGTCTGACACTGTTGACCACTAGGAGCTGCCCAGTACAACCACAGTCCGACACTGTTGACCACTAGGAGCTGCCCTGTTCAACCAGTCTGACACGGTTGACCACTAGGAGCTGCCCAGTACAACCACAGTCTGACACTGTTGACCACTAGGAGCTGTCCAGTACAACCACCGTCTGACACTGTTGACCACTAGGAGCTGTTAGTACAACCACCGTCTGACACTGTTGACCACTAGGAGCTGCCCTGTACAACCACAGTCCGACACTTGACCACTAGGAGCTGCCCAGTACAACCACACTGACACTGTTGACCACTAGGAGCTGCCCAGTACAACCAGTCTGACACTGTTGACCACTAGGAGCTGCCCAGTACAACCACACTGACACTGTTGACCACTAGGAGCTGCCCAGTACAACCAGTCTGACACTGTTGACCACTAGGAGCTGCCCAGTACAACCAGTCTGACACTGTTGACCACTAGGAGCTGCCCAGTACAACCAGTCTGACACTGTTGACCACTAGGAGCTGCCCAGTACAACCAGTCTGACACTGTTGACCACTAGGAGCTGCCCTGTACAACCATCCCAACACTTCATCCCAGCAGCCTGCCAGCGCTTCATCCCAACACTTCATCCCAGCAGCCTGCCAGCGCTTCATCCCAACAGCCTGCCAGCGCTTCATCCCAACACTTCATCCCAACACTTCATCCCAGCACCCTGCCAGGCCAGCGCTTCATCCCAACACTTCATCCCAGCACCCTGCCAGCGCTTCATCCCAACACTTCATCCCAGCGCTTCATCCCAACACTTCATCCCAGCAGCCTGCCAGCGCTTCATCCCAACACTTCATCCCAGCAGCCTGCCAGCGCTTCATCCCAACACTTCATCCCAGCAGCCTGCCAACGCTTCATCCCAACACTTCATCCCAACGCTTCATCCCCACACTTCATCCCAACGCTTCATCCCAGCGCTTCATCCCAACACTTCATCCCATCGCCCTGCTTCATCCCAACACTTCATCCCCACACTTCATCCCAACGCTTCATCCCAGCGCTTCATCCCAACGCTTCATCCCAGCACCCTGCCAGCGCTTCATCCCAACACTTCATCCCAGCACCCTGCCAGCGCTTCATCCCAACACTTCATCCCATCGCCCTGCTTCATCCCAACACTTCATCCCAACACTTCATCCCCACACTTCATCCCCACACTTCATCCCAGCGCTTCATCCCCACACTTCATCCCAACACTTCATCCCAACGCTTCATCCCCACACTTCATCCCAACACTTCTTCCCATCGCTCTGCTTCATCCGAGCGCTTTTCTGCCAGTAAAAAACACTATATGCACACAAGCCCTAACATTGTAACAAACTATAATGTGTTTTAGTCATAGAAACATTCAGTTTAGAATGTCTAAAACATTTTAGACATAATGTCTCAGCCTCCCGCTTCTCCACTGGCTGGAACACAAGGCTTTTAGTCATGGAAGGTCTTAGAGGAAATGGATAAAATAGATGGATAAAAAAGAAATAGGGAACAAAGTACATCCAGCCAGTCATTCAGGCAGCGATCAAACCCTGCCTGGTCATATATATATATATATATATATATATATATATATATATATATATATATATATATAATGGACCATATTATTCATCACAAACATCTAGTTTAGCACAAGGACTGGAAGCGGTAGGGAGCAGCTAGCCTAGCTTAGCACAAGGACTGGAAGCGGTAGGGAGCAGCTAGCCTAGCTTAGCACAAGGATTGGAAGCAGTAGGGAGCAGCTAGCTTAGCTTAGCACAAGGATTGGAAGCAGTAGGGAGCAGCTAGCCTAGTTTAGCACAATGATTGGAAGCAGTAGGGAGCAGCTAGCCTAGCTTAGCACAAGGACTGATTGAAGAAATTGATGTTAATCTTCTCGTCTGACTGATGGGGAAGATGGCAAATAAGTGTATTTCCTAAAATGTTGGAGTGTTCCTTTAAGCCCCAATGTATGATTTGTGCGCCCCCTATACCTTTCTGCCCCAAATTCCATTTGTTATTGTTTACATTGAGGGCTGGATATGCTAACAAGGTAAATATACTATAGCAAAAGGTGAATAGAGCTAACTATCGGTGATAATAGACAAGGCAGAATATATTGACAGTAAAAAGTACTTTCAGGGACTGTCGCTATAGTATGTTGCTGTGTTTAGGTTTGAGCTCCAGCAGTCAGTTCAGCTCAGTACATTTTTATTTTGGATATTGGACACATAACAATGGTCATTCCATAAATCGCCAATGTTTTACCAGCTGCTATTGCAGCATTGTCCAAAAAGGGGCTAGGGAGAAGCACTAGGCTTGTCTGGCCCTACCCCTGAAGATTTTTTTTTCTTTTTTACATTTACATACATGCATTACTATACGCCATACACATATATATACCTGCACAATTGTCTACATACATACACACCTACCCATATTCATACATGTATGACTACATGATGTTTATAGCATTGCTCTGTATCATATATATACATGGCAAAGAGCACCCCATAGTTGGTATACACAGCTTATTATTTATAATATGATACAGTATTTAGGGCGGCTATGTGGCGTAGTGGGCAAGGCGCTCGCCACGAATGCATAGACGCTGGGCTCGCCTGTTCGAGCCCAGCGCTCCACATTGCTTTCGGTTTAGCTGGTCGTTCATACTAATACACATTGGCCGTATTAGGGGGTGGGAAACTGATGGGTGGGGATCGGGCGTTGTGGACAGCGACTCCTACAGGTCGGTTGGTGCGCCTGCGCAGTAGAATCAGGAAGTGTTGGGGGCAGCGTGAGCCTCCCACGCGTTACTCCTCGCCACTGAGAGATCGAGCTGCGCAGGTGAAAAGATGCTGTTACCTCAAGTACCGGAGGGGACTTGTGCTATGTATGACTTAGTCCACATTGCAGCCGGCTTGTGGGAGGCAAGAAACAGCGTTCGTGACAGGGGAGGGTTGAATTGGATGATACGAAATTGGGATGGGAGAAAATATAGAAAATGGGAGAAAAAGTGGATCAAAAAAAAATATGATACAGTATTTATGGAATAAATATGATTATTCATACATTAGTGTTATATGGCATGGATGTATATAAAGTGATATACAGTATATAGCACACATTACAGTATAGGTATTATAGTATACCTGCAGTATATAATAGTGTATACAACACATATATAATGTGATATAAGATATATAGTATATGGATATAATATAATATAATTAGTGCCGTCAGGCGATTTTTTTTTTTATCTAATTAATTACAGGAGTTGTAATTAATTAATCTAATTAATCGCATTTTAATCGCCTAACCATTTTATGCCTGATATTCTATAATCATATTTCAAATTGCATGTGTCCGGATGGCAGAATTCAGTACTGTATATCTACAAAACCTTCCGTTTAATCATCTTCCATCTATTAATTTGCTTAGATTTTTCAGGTCTGGTCAATTTGAGCATGGTGTTATTCACAGTCAAAGATAAAAAAAAAAAAAATTGATATTCTCATTTGGTGCATTACAATTTACTCAAAATAAAATTTTCATTCAATCAATCACAGCGCAGATTGATTGATTTAATGAAAATGTTATCAACAGATTGCAGAATGGGTACAATACAGTACGGCTCAATACACACAATTGTTAAGGGGATGCAGACCAGAGAAAGACTTTCGTCTTGTTTACATCAGGGTCCCCCATTTTCAATTCATAATGAATTGTAAGTAAGGGTGCAACTTGCACCGTGCAATCCATTCTTTGTGGATCTAGCCCACAGTATTTCTGACACTATTCCCTGAGATTCATAGATGTCCCTATAGATACCAAGAACATGCAAATGGACCATATTAAAAAAAAAAATCTGTAAATGTGTATTCTACATTATTATGGCATGAATGAGATAAAAAAAAAAATATTATAAATAAATAAAAAAAAATGTTAATTTTCATAACGCGATAATTTGCTGTGTAATTAATTAATCTAATTAACGCGATAAACTGACAGCCCTAAATATAATAGTACCATAATATAATAGTATATAGTGTAAATATAGTTATAGTTTCGGCCAGGTCTTGCTAGAAAAAGAGATCTCAAGTGACTACCTGGTAAAATAAAGGTTAAATAAAAAAATTATAGTATATAGTGTAAATATAGTTTAATATAATAATCAATTCTAATATGATTATATAATGTAATCACGTATAATAGAATATCATATGTATTTTTTTTATGCCTCATAATTTCATTAATTAAATGCAATTAAAGCTCTTCTTCTCTTCTGTACCTATCAAAAATTGATTTTATTTGTCTAGATTTGAATTGATTTATGATTTCACAATATTTTAGTTCATCCTCTCTAACCCATTCCACAGGATAAGAGGAGATACACATTATTTTCAGGTTTGTTTTCATCACAGGTTTTTTGATGTTCAATTGTCCTCCGAGGTTGTATACCCACTCTTTATCCAGAGATTTGCTTCTTACATTTACCGGTAACTGATTATATCTTGCTTTGTACATAAGTTAAGATAAGATATTCCTGTATTGATCCCCTTGGGGAAATTCGGTATCATAGCAGGGATAATGTCATATTTAGTCCTAATGATCCTGCACAATAATAACATCATAGTAGTGCCCTGCCTTGTCATATTTAGTCCTAATGATCCTGTACAATAATAACATCATAGTGTCCTGCCTTGTCATATTTAGTCCTAATCATCCTGTACAATAATAACATCATAGTGTCCTGCCTTGTCATATTTAGTCCTAATGATCCTGTACAATAATAACATCAGTGTCCTGCCTTGTCATATTTAGTCCTAATGATCCTGCACAATAATAACATCAGTGTCCTGCCTTGTCATATTTAGTCCTAATCATCCTGTACAATAATAACATCATAGTGTCCTGCCTTGTCATATTTAGTCCTAATGATCCTGTACAATAATAACATCATAGTGTCCTGCCTTGTCATATTTAGTCCTAATGATCCTGTACAATAATAACATCAGTGTCCTGCCTTGTCATATTTAGTCCTAATGATCCTGCACAATAATAACATCAGTGTCCTGCCTTGTCATATTTAGTCCTAATGCTCAAGTACAATAATAACATCAGTGTCCTGCCTTGTCATATTTAGTCCTAATCATCCTGTACAATAATAACATCATAGTGTCCTGCCTTGTCATATTTAGTCCTAATGATCCTGTACAATAATAACATCATAGTGTCCTGCCTTGTCATATTTAGTCCTAATGATCCTGTACAATAATAACATCATAGTGTCCTGCCTCATCATATTTAGTCCCAATGATCCTGTACAATAATAACATCATAGTGTCCTGCCTGGTCATATTTAGTCCTAATGATCCTGTACAATAATAACATCATAGTGTCCTGCCTCATCATATTTAGTCCTAATGATCCTGTACAATAATAACATCAGTGTCCTGCCTTGTCATATTTAGTCCTAATGATCCTGTACAATAATAACATCATAGTGTCCTGCCTTGTCATATTTAGTCCTAATGATCCTGTACAATAATAACATCATAGTGTCCTGCCTTGTCATATTTAGTCCTAATGATCCTGCACAATAATAACATCAGTGTCCTGCCTTGTCATATTTAGTCCTAATGCTCCTGTACAATAATAACATCAGTGTCCTGCCTTGTCATATTTAGTCCTAATCATCCTGTACAATAATAACATCATAGTGTCCTGCCTTGTCATATTTAGTCCTAATGATCCTGTACAATAATAACATCATAGTGTCCTGCCTTGTCATATTTAGTCCTAATGATCCTGTACAATAATAACATCATAGTGTCCTGCCTTGTCATATTTAGTCCTAATGATCCTGCACAATAATAACATCATAGTGTCCTGCCTCATCATATTTAGTCCCAATGATCCTGTACAATAATAACATCATAGTGTCCTGCCTGGTCATATTTAGTCCTAATGATCCTGTACAATAATAACATCATAGTGTCCTGCCTCATCATATTTAGTCCTAATGATCCTGTACAATAATAACATCAGTGTCCTGCCTTGTCATATTTAGTCCTAATGATCCTGTACAATAATAACATCATAGTGTCCTGCCTGGTCATATTTAGTCCTAATGATCCTGTACAATAATAACATCATAGTGTCCTGCCTCATCATATTTAGTCCTAATGATCCTGTACAATAATAACATCATAGTGTCCTGCCTTGTCATATTTAGTCCTAATGATCCTGTACAATAATAACATCATAGTGTCCTGCCTCATCATATTTAGTCCTAATGATCCTGTACAATAATAACATCAGTGTCCTGCCTTGTCATATTTAGTCCTAATGATCCTGTACAATAATAACATCAGTGTCCTGCCTTGTCATATTTAGTCCTAATGATCCTGTACAATAATAACATCATAGTAGTGTCCTGCCTTGTCATATTTAGTCCTAATGATCCTGTACAATAATAACATCATAGTGTCCTGCCTGGTCATATTTAGTCCCAATGATCCTGTACAATAATAACATCATAGTAGTGTCCTGCCTGGTCATATTTAGTCCTAATGATCCTGCACAATAATAACATCATAGTGTCCTGCCTGGTCATATTTAGTCCTAATGATCCTGTACAATAATAACATCATAGTGTCCTGCCTGGTCATATTTAGTCCTAATGATCCTGTACAATAATAACATCATAGTAGTGTCCTGCCTTGTCATATTTAGTCCTAATGATCCTGCACAACAGTCAGAGAACATCCTGTACTGTGGGTTCATGTTCTTACCCGACGGTCTGATGACCTCGGGGTCTGTTCTACTCTACATGTCTGACTGGTTCTTTAAAAGGGATAGTTCTGCATATTTACCTAATTTATTACCAACAATGTTGTTGATCGGTAGAGTCCTTTCTCGGCACAATCCATGCTGTAGCTCTGGCGGGTTAGCCACAAATCAATGCAAAGTCAATGGGGTCGAGCTCCTGTCTGTACAAGCTGACTGAAGAGGACTGAGATCTACTTTGTGTGCAGCTCGACCCCATTGACTTTGCATTGTTGTTTTTTTGGAGGAAAAGATTAGTCATCATCATCACTGGTCTGGTAGGTATAAAATGTGGCCAGGGTTCCAAAGGTCAGAAATATCCCTTTAATACTGTGTGTGTTTCTCTCCTTTAATACTCCATGTTAAACAAACTGGGTCACAGGGATGGACAACATGAACACACACAAAACACACACAACACACAGATCAATATTTGGCTTGTTGTGTGTGGTAGCTACCTTCAATGGAGGGGGCCTGGTCCTGGGCAGAATATAGCATCTCTTTGAACGCCTGAGAGAGAGAGAGAGAAAGAGGTTAATTGATTAGTGATCCAGTATTGTGATCCAGGACTGTGATACAGTATTGTGATCCAGTATCTCTCCCTATACCAGTTACACTGTTTATTGTAGCCTGCTGCTCATGTTGTATTAGATCCCAATTGTACAGGAAGGTGTACTGAATATGAAGGTGTACTGAATATGAAGGTGTACTGAATATGAACTATGAAGGAGTACTGAATATGAAGGTGTACTGAATATGAAGGTGTACTGAATATGAACTATGAAGGTGTACTGAATATGAAGGTATACTGAATATGAAGGTGTACTGAATATGAAGGTGTACTGAATATGAACTATGAAGGTGTACTGAATATGAACTATGAAGGTATACTGAATATGAGGTGTACTGAATATGAACTATGAAGGTATACTGAATATGAAGGTGTACTGAATATGAACTATGAAGGCGTACTGAATATGAAGGTATACTGAATATGAAGGTGTACTGAATATGAAGTAGGGCTGGGCGATTCTTGCTAAAATGTGAATCACGATTTTTCTCTCTAAGAATTGAGATCACGATTCTCTCACACGATTCTTATTTTTTCAATAAAATCATTTATTGCACTCTTTCTTAAACAGACAACATAACATATATCAAAGTGCTTGACTTAAACTTAAACATAACATATATGAAAGTGCTTGACTTAAATGTCTCTTGTAACATACAAAATAACTCAAGTCAGAATCGTCATCATTTAAAAAAGTAAAGTAAAAAGTAAAAAAGAAAACGAATTAATTATTTTAATAAAATGAAAATAGTCATAATTTAGAAATGAGATTGCATAGGTCTATGCATTTTTTTTCGATTAATTGCCCAGCCCTAATATGAAGGTATACTGAATATGAAGGTATACGTTGCGCCATACAAAGCTGCATAAAGTAGCATCGTCAAGAACACCTCTCATCCCACTGTTTTCCCTCCAGGAGTCTGCAGGACCAGCAGGCTCAGGAACAGCTTCTTCCCCTTCGTTTATCAAGATGTAGTGAACAAGTGGTATATGACTATACAAGTACGTCTCTGTCCTACAGTCTCTCTGTGTGATATGTAATATGGTGAACACTGTAGTGTCCATCTCTCTCTCCCTCTGTCTCTCTCTCACTGGCTCCCCACCCTCCAGAACATTTACAACAAGCGTTGCAAGGGCAAGGCTAAGAGAATCATTAAAGACTCCAGTCACCCGAACAACTGCCTCTTTGAACTGCTGCGGTCAGGCAAGCGATACCGGAGTCTCAAGGCGAGCACAGAAAGACTCAGAAGAAGCTTCTATCCCCAGGCCATCAGGCTGCTAAACGAACAATGAACACTACACAACAACCACCAAACGCACATAGCACACACATCCACACACTCACTTTAAACAAACACACTGTAGCACCCACTCCACACACTTTATAGCACACACCCACTTTAAACAAACACACTGTAGCACCCACTCCCCACACTTTATATTTATTGATGAATGATTGCACTACAACTCGTACACCTTACTGTAAATTGTACCTAAATTGTACCTCATCCCATTTCTGCTTTGCACTATATAGTACTGTACATTAGTACACTGCATAGTATTGTATATTATATGGTAACTCAGAACATTGTACATATGTCTATACCGAACACTGTGACCTCATTTTCTTCTTCTAAATTACATGCTATACTATGTTATTTGATACTATCTTGTCTAGCACAGTCTCTGGAGCGTAACAGTAAGAAGCATTTTGTATGAAAGTATTCTGTACTTCTGTATGACAACTATTAAAGAAACTTGAAACTTGAAACTTGTATCTCTCTCTCTCTGTATCCGTCAGTCTCTTTGTGTCCTTCTCTCTGCATTTGCCTGTCTATCGGTATCTGTCTCTTTCTCCCTCTTTCTTTCTCCCTCTCTCCCTCTGTGTGATCCAGATTCGGCTCAAACAAGGGACTAAACACGTTTCACAATTATGCCACAACAATGTGGAATGCCCTACCCACAGCCGTAAAATAATGTGAATCTCTACCCACCTTCAAAACCGCTCTAAAAAAGCACCTACGTGAGGCCGCAATTCGAAACTGGCCCCGGTAAATGTCCAAACCTCTGCCCCCCCCACCCAACCCCCCCAATGTACAGTTTCCTCCCCCTCAAATGTATATATTCTCTTTTAGAAACTGTCTGTAAATAAACAGTACTGTGTATATTGCATATCTTGTATGTCATAAATGTCTGGATGTAACAGTACTGTGTATATCTGTATGTCGTTGTGTATGTATGAATTGAAAATGGGGGACCCTGATGTAAACAAGACGAAAGACTTTCTCTGGTCTGCATCCCCTTAACAATTGTGTGTATTGAGCCGTACTGTACTGTACCCATTCTGCAATCTGTTATTAATAAAGTTTTAAATCAATCAATCTGTAGTAGTGGACACTGCAGTCTCTCTCTCTCTGCACTCTATTCTACTGCAGTGGTAGTGGAGAGGGGGACAATAGGTCTCCCTCTCTCTCTCTCTCACTCACTCTCTCTCCAAGCGAGCAGGACAGTACAGTAGACCAGTCATTGTGTCTCTGTGTGTGTGAGTGGATGTCAGTCAGTCAGTCAGTCAGTCAGCCAGTCAGTGTTTTAGTAACAGAACATGCTGTAGACAACAGAGACCAGGCAGTGTGCTAGTAGAACCCAGCAGAACAGAACAGAGCAGAACACGCTGGCTGTCAGGTGAAACAGACACAGGGGCAAGCCAAGGTCATTATACCAAAGTCTGAAGAGAAGTCAGTTCACTCTTCCAGCATCTTGATAACCGGGACTAACAAGACCTGACCCCCCCTATCTATTTGAATGCAGAGTCATCTGTAAAGGGTCTCGTACATATAGTTTTTCTTTCATATTTGAAGTCTCTGGGAAATGACTGACAACGCAGAATGTGTAATGGTTCATTTGTCCTGATATTTAATTATGCAGCATGTTATGAATCTTGTGCTACAGTCGCTCTTATTCCCTTTCTCTCTTGCCTCACTGCATTGTTGTAGCATAATCAAAAAAGGTAACATGATGTGAGCCTACGTTCTGACCCTGTATATATTCATGATCTCATGTAGCCTACGTTCTGTATATATTCATGATCTCATGTAGCCTACGTTCTGTATAAAACATGATCTCATGTAGCCTACGTTCTGTATATAACATGATCTCATGTAGCCTACATTCTGACCTTGTATATTTTCTTTTAGAATACCGTTAGAGTCTTAATTTTGTTAAGAATATAGGACAGGGCCGACAGGCATGTATAAGCATTATGCTTCAGTCACTGCCAAATAAAATATTGTTAAATGATTGTGCATATTGTATTGTGTGAGATGTTGACTGAATAAAACTACTACTACTACTATATATATATATTTATATATATAACATGATCTCATGCAGCCTACGTTCTGTATATAACATGATCTCATGTAGCCTACGTTCTGTATATAACATGATCTCATGTAGCCTACGTTCTGTATATAACATGATCTCATGTAGCCTACGTTCTGTATATAACATAATATCATGTAGCCTACGTTCTGTATATAACATCTCATGTAGCCTACGTTCTGACCCTGTATATAACATGATCTCATGCAGCCTACGTTCTGTATATAACATTTTGATTTTAGATTTGATTAGGGATCCCCATTAGCTGGTGCGATAGCAACCAGCTAGTCTTCCTGGGGTCCACAAAAAAAAAAAAAAAAAAAAAAAAAAAAAAAAAAACATACAAAAACAATCACTATTGCAAAAACAAAATTAAAAGTCAGTACACACAATGCATAATGAAACTACTGTAACAATTAAGATAGCTAAAATTACATTAGTGTAAAACTAAAACAAAAAATTACTTTACAGTGTTAAAAACAATTTAAAAACAATTTAAGATTATTTTAAAAGGTGAATCTACTGTAAATGCAGCAGAGGTTCCGAGGCAGGCCATTCCAAAGAGTTAATGCTCTAAAAATAAAATATCTCCCCAAAGCGCTGGTTCTAGGACCTGGCAATTCAAGCTGCCCACTACTGGAACCTCTAGTGTAATGCTCGTGCACAGCACAGTATTACTAAAAACAATCTGATTATGTATAAAAACAGGAGTTTTACTGCTCATGACCAACTTGAACAGCACAAGTATATTAAACAATCTATTTTCAACGTTAAGCCAAGAGAGGCGGGCATGCATACGGCTCACATTAGACCTTAGTGAGCAGCCCAGTACCAACCGTGCTGCCCTGTTCTGGACCACCTGGAGGTTTCCGAGGTCACCACTGGCAGCAGATGACCACATCGCAGAGCAATAGTCAAGATGACATAAAACTAAACTTTGCACTATCTGACATAAAAGGGGACGGGCAACAAAAGAAGCACATTTCCTGGAAATACCAATTGCTATTCCCATTTTTAAAACAATATAATTAATATGCTGAGACCAAGACAGAGTGCAATCCAGCATCACTCCAAGGAGTTTAGTACTTTCAACTTGTTGAACTGCCGAATTACACAAGTTTAAATGAAGCTTTGGATTTGTAGATAACCTGTGCC
Organism: Notolepis coatsorum; assembly: GCF_963971535.1. Taxonomy (NCBI): domain Eukaryota; kingdom Metazoa; phylum Chordata; class Actinopteri; order Aulopiformes; family Paralepididae; genus Notolepis; species Notolepis coatsorum. The sequence continues at coordinate 33,599,609 of NC_140177.1, read as the reverse complement.
TTGTTCCCAGCACAATACATTTAGTCTTGGAGATATTAAGGACAAGTCTATTACATACTAGTAGTACCCAGTCATGCACAACTTTAAGTTCTCTGCTCAAAACTTCATTAAGTACATTGCATGATGGTGCAGCCGAGCGTAATACAATGTTGAATCATCTGCATAAAGAACTGTTGTAGCACATTTGGTAGCCCAAGATAGGTCATTAGTAAATACAGAGAAGAGCAAAGGTCCTAGGCAACTTCCTTGCGGAACGCCACACTCTAGACTAGAGCCATATGGAATCCGCGATCACGGAATCGAGCAATAAAAATTGAATAATTTTCTTTTTCTTTTTTTTTTATGTTGTGGGACTTGTACAGCACTTTGTTCAACTTCGTCAGTGCTGTAAAGTTTAAACCTTTTTAAATCTTAGACAAACAAAACACTTTGCTTTCATGAAATATTGTAAGCCGTCATTTGAGGCTTTATAAAAGCAGCACAATGAACACAAATCTGTCAGTGCCGAGTCCGACCTTATCTTAAATAACAAACAGCATTGCTTGTTGTAGTTAACAAAGAGAGGCAGAGTTGATTTTGCAAAAATATACCGTAATTTTCTGACTATAAGCTGCGCCTTTTTCCCCCATTTTTCGATCCTGCGGCTTATATAACGGTGCGGCTTATATGTGACTCGACGTGACCAAACCCGAAAATGTAAAAATTGAAATATTGCTTTGACTGCATTGAAATGTTATTTATCTGTTCCCTTATTTGCTAAACTTAATACAACTTGTAAATGAGTTAATTCTTGTTATTTGTCCAACAGTATTGTGTCCCAATGCTAATTACATGGTAATTAAACATTAAAACACCTGCGGCTTATAGTCCAGTGCGGCTTATATATGTACACATCATTCAATTTAGCTGCTGCGGCTTATATTCAGGTGCGGCTTATAGTGCGAAAATTACGGTATATAAACTTTTTTCTTTTAATAATCGAATTTTATTTTCATATTCGAATCCCATGCCCATCGAACAAAGCTTCGAAGTATTTAAGACAGCCATATTAAATGGACTGTTATATCTTATTAAATTGTTAAAACGGAAAAAACTGAATTTGGAAAAAAATATAATGGAATTTGGAAAAAAATAAAAACGGATTTCATATGGCTCTACAGTCTAGACCTCTGCTACTGGACAGGCTGCCATTTAGATACACCTTCTGTGATCTAAAGGACAAATAACTTAGTATCCACTTTAAAGCAGAAGAGTTAAAACCATAACATTTAAGTTTCTCAACCAGTAGAGAATGGTCCAGCACATCAAATGCAGCACTAAAATCTAACAGCACAGCTCCCACCAACATAGTTATCTATAGCTTTAAGCCAGTCATTAATCTGTATCAAAGCAGTAGAAGTAGAGTGACCAGCTCTATAGGCATGTTGAGAATCTGTTGCAAGCTTGTTTGAAACAAAATACTCTTGAATTTGTGAATGCACCAACTTTTCCATGATTTTGCTCAAGACAGGTAAAATACTTATTATAGGTCTAGAATTTCCCTCATTAAAAGCAGCTTTGATAACATGATCTCATGTAGCCTACGTTCTGTATATAACATGATCTCATGTAGCCTACGTTCTGTATATAACATGATCTCATGTAGCCTACGTTCTGTATATAACATGATCTCATGTAGCCTACGTTCTGACCCTGTATATAACTAGGGTTGGGCACCGAAAACCGGTTCTAATTAGGAACCGGTTCCTAACTTCCGGTTCTGGAAAAAAAAAATTTTTACTTTGTTAATACCCTAGTTACAGTACAGCAACCAAATTAAACTGTATCAAGTCAACTGAAAATGTGAATAGTATGACATTTTTTTTAAATTTTCACACAAAAACAAATTCTCCTGTGAAATAAGCTGTGACCTGCACCTCAAAGAATCGGAATCGAGAATCGTTCAGAACAGGAATCGATATGGAGAATCGGAATCGTTCAAATCCAAACGATGCCCAACCCTATATATATAACATGATATCATGTAGCCTACGTTCTGTATATAACATAATATCATGTAGCCTACGTTCTGTATATAACATCTCATGTAGCCTACGTTCTGACCCTGTATATAACATGATCTCATGCAGCCTACGTTCTGTATATAACATTTTGATTTTAGATTTGATTAGGGATCCCCATTAGCTGGTGCGATAGCAACCAGCTAGTCTTCCTGGGGTCCACAAAAAAAAAAAAAAAAAAAAAAAAAAAAAAAAAAACATACAAAAACAATCACTATTGCAAAAACAAAATTAAAAGTCAGTACACACAATGCATAATGAAACTACTGTAACAATTAAGATAGCTAAAATTACATTAGTGTAAAACTAAAACAAAAAATTACTTTACAGTGTTAAAAACAATTTAAAAACAATTTAAGATTATTTTAAAAGGTGAATCTACTGTAAATGCAGCAGAGGTTCCGAGGCAGGCCATTCCAAAGAGTTAATGCTCTAAAAATAAAATATCTCCCCAAAGCGCTGGTTCTAGGACCTGGCAATTCAAGCTGCCCACTACTGGAACCTCTAGTGTAATGCTCGTGCACAGCACAGTATTACTAAAAACAATCTGATTATGTATAAAAACAGGAGTTTTACTGCTCATGACCAACTTGAACAGCACAAGTATATTAAACAATCTATTTTCAACGTTAAGCCAAGAGAGGCGGGCATGCATACGGCTCACATTAGACCTTAGTGAGCAGCCCAGTACCAACCGTGCTGCCCTGTTCTGGACCACCTGGAGGTTTCCGAGGTCACCACTGGCAGCAGATGACCACATCGCAGAGCAATAGTCAAGATGACATAAAACTAAACTTTGCACTATCTGACATAAAAGGGGACGGGCAACAAAAGAAGCACATTTCCTGGAAATACCAATTGCTATTCCCATTTTTAAAACAATATAATTAATATGCTGAGACCAAGACAGAGTGCAATCCAGCATCACTCCAAGGAGTTTAGTACTTTCAACTTGTTGAACTGCCGAATTACACAAGTTTAAATGAAGCTTTGGATTTGTAGATAACCTGTGCCTTGTTCCCAGCACAATACATTTAGTCTTGGAGATATTAAGGACAAGTCTATTACATACTAGTAGTACCCAGTCATGCACAACTTTAAGTTCTCTGCTCAAAACTTCATTAAGTACATTGCATGATGGTGCAGCCGAGCGTAATACAATGTTGAATCATCTGCATAAAGAACTGTTGTAGCACATTTGGTAGCCCAAGATAGGTCATTAGTAAATACAGAGAAGAGCAAAGGTCCTAGGCAACTTCCTTGCGGAACGCCACACTCTAGACTAGAGCCATATGGAATCCGCGATCACGGAATCGAGCAATAAAAATTGAATAATTTTCTTTTTCTTTTTTTTTTATGTTGTGGGACTTGTACAGCACTTTGTTCAACTTCGTCAGTGCTGTAAAGTTTAAACCTTTTTAAATCTTAGACAAACAAAACACTTTGCTTTCATGAAATATTGTAAGCCGTCATTTGAGGCTTTATAAAAGCAGCACAATGAACACAAATCTGTCAGTGCCGAGTCCGACCTTATCTTAAATAACAAACAGCATTGCTTGTTGTAGTTAACAAAGAGAGGCAGAGTTGATTTTGCAAAAATATACCGTAATTTTCTGACTATAAGCTGCGCCTTTTTCCCCCATTTTTCGATCCTGCGGCTTATATAACGGTGCGGCTTATATGTGACTCGACGTGACCAAACCCGAAAATGTAAAAATTGAAATATTGCTTTGACTGCATTGAAATGTTATTTATCTGTTCCCTTATTTGCTAAACTTAATACAACTTGTAAATGAGTTAATTCTTGTTATTTGTCCAACAGTATTGTGTCCCAATGCTAATTACATGGTAATTAAACATTAAAACACCTGCGGCTTATAGTCCAGTGCGGCTTATATATGTACACATCATTCAATTTAGCTGCTGCGGCTTATATTCAGGTGCGGCTTATAGTGCGAAAATTACGGTATATAAACTTTTTTCTTTTAATAATCGAATTTTATTTTCATATTCGAATCCCATGCCCATCGAACAAAGCTTCGAAGTATTTAAGACAGCCATATTAAATGGACTGTTATATCTTATTAAATTGTTAAAACGGAAAAAACTGAATTTGGAAAAAAATATAATGGAATTTGGAAAAAAATAAAAACGGATTTCATATGGCTCTACAGTCTAGACCTCTGCTACTGGACAGGCTGCCATTTAGATACACCTTCTGTGATCTAAAGGACAAATAACTTAGTATCCACTTTAAAGCAGAAGAGTTAAAACCATAACATTTAAGTTTCTCAACCAGTAGAGAATGGTCCAGCACATCAAATGCAGCACTAAAATCTAACAGCACAGCTCCCACCAACATAGTTATCTATAGCTTTAAGCCAGTCATTAATCTGTATCAAAGCAGTAGAAGTAGAGTGACCAGCTCTATAGGCATGTTGAGAATCTGTTGCAAGCTTGTTTGAAACAAAATACTCTTGAATTTGTGAATGCACCAACTTTTCCATGATTTTGCTCAAGACAGGTAAAATACTTATTATAGGTCTAGAATTTCCCTCATTAAAAGCAGCTTTGATAACATGATCTCATGTAGCCTACGTTCTGTATATAACATGATCTCATGTAGCCTACGTTCTGTATATAACATGATCTCATGTAGCCTACGTTCTGTATATAACATGATCTCATGTAGCCTACGTTCTGACCCTGTATATAACTAGGGTTGGGCACCGAAAACCGGTTCTAATTAGGAACCGGTTCCTAACTTCCGGTTCTGGAAAAAAAAAATTTTTACTTTGTTAATACCCTAGTTACAGTACAGCAACCAAATTAAACTGTATCAAGTCAACTGAAAATGTGAATAGTATGACATTTTTTTTAAATTTTCACACAAAAACAAATTCTCCTGTGAAATAAGCTGTGACCTGCACCTCAAAGAATCGGAATCGAGAATCGTTCAGAACAGGAATCGATATGGAGAATCGGAATCGTTCAAATCCAAACGATGCCCAACCCTATATATATAACATGATATCATGTAGCCTACGTTCTGTATATAACATGATCTCATGTAGCCTACGTTCTGACCCTGTATATAACATGATCTCATGTAGCCTACGTTCTGACCCTGTATATAACATGATCTCATGTAGCCTAATTTATAATACATGGTTTCTATCCATACACAGATGAAAAAGCCATTTTCAAGGAAATGGTAAATACATTGATTTTGTGTATTTTGTGTATGTTGAAGAACGAGGAAACTGATGTTAGCTTTAGGCTAGAGCCGTGTTTAAAATAAAATAATCCTAGAGCCGTGTTTAAAATAAAATAATCCTAAAGCAGTGTTTAAAATAAAATAATCCCAGAGCCGTGTTTAAAATAAAATAATCCTAGAGCCGTGTTTAAAATAAAAGAATCCCAGAGCAGTGTATAAAATAATCCCAGAGCAGTTTTTTAAATAAAAGAATCCCAGAGCAGTTTTTTAAATAAAATCAAATAATCCCAGAGCCGTGTTTAAAATAAAATAATCCTAGAGCTGTGTTTAAAATAAAATAATCCCAGGAGTTTTTTAAATAAAATAATCCCAGAGCAGTGTTTAAAATAAAATAATCCTAGAGCCATGTTTAAAATAAAATAATCCTAGAGCAGTGTTTAAAAAAAAAAAAGTATCCTAGGTGTTCATTTACAGCTCTATATCACCACCTTCTTTATCAATTCTGATTGGAAAGGTGGAATCAAAATGCTTGAATCTTCTCAGAGATTGTAGCGTTAACTTTGCTGTTTGCCTGCGTCAAGCTAGCGCCAACAACAATAAGACTCAACAATCAATCAATCAAATCTAGAACTAACAGAGAAACACGAACGTGCATTACAGCTGATGAGAGGAAACACATTAAGCGGATTCATACATGCTGTGTAGACCACTGGTTCACAATGGGGGCCCACAGGGCTCATTGTGAGGGTTCCAGGAGGTTCCCAGAAATAAACGTTAGTCCAAAGAGAGAATGTATAAGAATGACCATTCCGACCATAGGGTTCACCCTCTCCACGGTTATCTACCCACCTACAGTATAGACAGTTATGAATTACAGGACAACAACTACAGTATAATAGACAGTAGGCCTGGGCGGTATCATTTTTTTCACACCGTCATACCGTCATTGATGACTTAATACCCCGGTATACGGTATATGCCGGTATGACTTTCATTTCCATCATCTCGGTATGTACAGATACCGAGATGTCACACCATGTTACCTGTTACCTGTTTATTGCACAATGTTTTTTTTTTTATTGGATTCTATTATATGTTGTACCACTGTATTGCACATCGTTGCGGGCAAGACCACCCGCATTTCATTGTATACTTGTATGCCGTGACAATTAAAACTCTTGACTTGACTTGAATATACTCGTTATTATCACCATACATAACGCTTGCTTATATTGAAACACGTTGAGATTAGGGCCGTTCTTTCAACCTGAAAGTGCACTTTCTTCAACCTCGAGGTAAACAAATCATAGAAGGTAGCCACTGCCGCCTCCCGGCACCATCCAGGTATCGACTTGAGCAGGGAACAAAATAACCACCCGCCAAGCGCCAATGGCCTGTAGATTTAACGTTTGGCGACTAAAAATAATAGGTCTGCCGGCCATCTGGCGTGTAGTTCATATCGATACTCTTATTTTGAAAATCCTGTGCGGGTCTCATTGCCGCCCCAACCGCAGCTCCAGCTATAATATATATGGCTCCGGCAGCTAGCAACGTTCAGGTTAATATGATACTCTTATTTTGAAAAACCTGTAGCAACTCCGCGAGTCATATGATATCCGCCCAGTCCGTGTTTCTGAAACCAGTCCGTGTTTCTGAAGGCAGAGCAGCGTTAACACAGCAGTGCGCCTACAGACTCGAAATAAGTCTATGGTGTTTTTTTTCTTCTCACAACGGGTCGAATGCATCTACATGCTTTCCACCGGCGCCATTCCTTTATGCCCACATCGCCTGAAATTAACGTTTATGTACCATTACAATCACTACAACGTTAGCGTAAGCTAACAAGCTAATCCTGATCAGAGGCAGAGGCGCAGAGCCATAGAGAACAGCAGACAGTGTGGACTGGGGAAAGGGAAATGGGGGGGCACTCTCCCCTTCCCTGTGTGTGTGCGTTTGGAAAGACGACGAAGTCACTAGTCAGGACTCAGGACAGGAGTATTTATAGTAAACTGAGGATTACTGAGGATGGACAGATAATGTTGATATTCAAATATAAAAAAGTTTCGAGAGGAGTGGAAGTTTGAAGACAGACTACAATATGATGCGGGGGTGGTGAGTTGAAACAGTGTGTGTGTGTGTGTGTGTCCCGACCCCACTTCTATGTTTCAATAAATTATTTGCATTTAAAACTATTAACTATTATCATTCCTTCAGTCCACTCAAAATTATGCTAATATTCCTTATGTTGTTTATGATATTAATTGAAAATAGCATATGAGAGTATTATATAGTAATAATAACACATGGCGATATACTAAAAAGCTATTTATAATTTTTGGCTGGTAAAAAATCTGCCCGGCTGGTAGTTTTTTAAATCTACCAGCCAAATGGCTGGTAAGTCAAAAAGTTAAGTTTGTTCCCTGGACGTGAGCTAACGGTAGCTAGTTAGCCCGGCCGGCAGCCCGGCACCATCGTATCAACGTGAGCCAGTTGCATTAGGATTAAAAAATGTCAACACTCACTCACCCCGTTTTATATTACATTCCCAAAGAAGTGCCTCCGTCTCGTAGTCTCGTTGTGCTGGATGAAGTCACTGGCGAGTCGACTCGTGGCGCGAGGGTTTTGTTTAAATCCGAACAGACTCCAGTCCTTTAATTGTCCAAATGCGACAGTGTGTGCAAGTTTAGCTCTTGTTTGACAAAACGTTAGCCATCTGTGGTCAGGGAACTCATCGTGGGCTGGAGTGACGGTGGTTAACTTCAACGCTTCATCGTTCAATGGTAACATATTATTATGATTGCTTAAGCTTTAGCAGCTGCTCAGAGATAGAGGAAATGCATACAGTTTAGTGTATGCTCAGCTCAGCTCTGTGCGGGGAAATACGGACCGCCTCCCCTGCCCTCTGCTGGCCGTGCTGTGTGTGTGTGTGCACACACACTTCAACCAACTCGAATAACTTTAAATTCTATTGCTAAATTGCCATTATTATGGCCCATTCAATGTCCTATATGTATTGTTCAGGGTGTAGCAACGTTAAACTTTTTCATTCACATATTCATACTAAAATATGGTCTAAAGTATAAGTATGTTTTTATCGTTTTCTGCAGCTTTCTTCAGAACGTGATTTATAGCCCTAAATGCATTATATTGATGATCAAATACAGTTTGGTAGGAATCTGTGCGAGATAAAAAAATTTCAACTGGATGTGCTTCTAGGAGTTACTACATATCATCTGATGATGACCGGATGGGCGGGGATCGTTTATAATTCCGTGGGCAGCGTTAGATGATTCATCCAGAGTGGGTCATATGTTCATCATAGCAGTTTATATGGAACACGTTAGAATATAACGCTGAATCTTACCGTGGCTTCCTCGCGCCGCTGGCAGATGAGCGTGGAACAGATTTTTTCTATTATGGGATGGAGAAATGCCCGATCCATTTCCAGGTTGTATAATAGTATATACGTCCAAATCATGTTGTTTTTTCGAGTTATTTGCACCGATCGATGTTCACTGTGTCAAGACGGAGTCTCTGTAACGATAGCGAGTGCCCGGACCACATATGGATGAGCACTACCGGTTCAAAGGGTAATTTCCGGTTGGCGATCTGCCGATCGGCCACCAGATGGCGCTCTTGAACCGCTAGAGAGTTGAGTGGAGCTTTGCAGTGTGTCTCAGGGCTCCGGAGGGGAAATATGATTTCTATCACAGATTTTTGAATTATTGACATCAAAGACGAGTTACGGCGTCTTCGGCAGAATGAGCATGGCTAGGAATGACGTCTAAACACATCATCGGCGATCATAGTGTTAAATAATGTTTGGCACACAAAGACCGAACTGATTGAAAAATATAGGCTACATTTGTCAAAGTATTAACTTAGTGCAAACAAACAAAATAATTAAACCTTTCTATTTTTGTGGCCACATTATAGACAAAGGCCATCAACATAAAGTATGCATATGCTCAGCCAGCACTAGACTTTCCTTTCTTTAACACATTGACCGCCAGCACCAGGGGTTGCTGATACCCCATTCATCGCCAGGTCTTTATTCAATGGATATAGTTTTAGACTGACATTTGCGAGTGCTTAAAATATATCTTAATATTATATCTATGGGTCTAATAACGCTGTCAGGTCTCAGTGAGTTGCTTCTAGTCAACATGCCCGGCGATACAGATTGTTTTTTTCATCAGTACATTTCCGTTTTATACCGTTTTGAATAGAGTATGGTTTGGGTGTTTTTCAGTAATTCCAGGAAAAAGGCGAGAAAAAGGCGTTTACTGTAATCCAGTCATCACGGCTGATTATCTAATCATCCTGAAATCAACGCTAGATCATCATTAGTATGTCTCCTCGTTCATACATGAAATGACCGTCATAGCGGGGCCGGCCCGGCTCAGATCGCCTCCTAAAACACACCAACCCATTTTCAATGAGATGCAATAGCTCCGCCTGGCAGTAGAGGGCGGTGTTGACCGTCTGCCAGCTCAGACAGGCTCTGAAGAGGATACCAGAGGCTGCAGCTATGAATTATGAATATATATAGCGAATAAATGAAATAACGATCCCAAAAACGAGTTAACTCATTTCTGGCGCTCAACGCATGACGGCCAATAACGAGTCAACTCATTTATGGCGCAGAATGTGTTAACCCATTCATTGCCAACCATGAGTATAGTCGGGTTAACTCGCCATCGCTTCCGTGCCAATCACGAGTATAGTCAGGTTTGAATCGTTATTTCTTTTATTAGCGATATCCATTCATTTTTCATCCATCCAGCCTGACGTTATCATTGGGAATGGGTCTGAGCTCGCAAAGGGCAAATACCGCCACCTATCGTCTCACGGATGGTATTGCACATCATTGGATTGGATTGGCTGGGACTGTGCATCAAAAAAATAAGTCGGGTCCAGGTTTTACTTCTCGGGCATGCAGCTGGATACTATTGCATTGAGTCCCCCCTCTGGGAGCATCGTGGATCATTGTGTTTTGGACTATAACGTTGGATCAATGGACGCGATCGATATTTGGAATGGCGATCAGGAATTGGATTAATCTTTTTGCATGACATCAGATGTGAGGTAAGGCCTTTATGTTACGAATCTTGGGGTAGTCAGATGTTCCTATCACCGCCATCGGACCGCGCGTGTGTGTGTGTGTGAGGTTCGCGCCGACCAAAGTACGGAGAAGAGATTTTTCAGACCCCGCTTATCTTCGTGCATAAGGACACATATAATATCGATAATCTAGCGTTTATTTCTCATAAATCAAGCGACAAATGGCACGATTTCTAAGGAAATACATTTAAGCTCAATTTGCTGGAGTTTATTGAGATGAGACAGAACGCTCTAGAAATATATTGATATTCATCACGGTATAAAATGGAAGTTTATGTATGAAAAAATTATCCGTTTCGTGCATGTTGACTGGAAGCAATTCATTGACGATCACTGTGTTATTTAGATCTATTGCTATTATATTTGATATGTTTTAAGTACTCGCAAATAAGTCCTATTCTCCATTGGATATAGCATTGGCACGGAAGGGCCATCAGCAGAGGGCGCTGTTGGCCCGGAATGAGTTAAAATAAACACAAAAAAACAATGTCAACAATGTTTAAATTCCCTGATTGTCAGTTCTTAATGGAAAGATTAGTTTTCCGCTTGAAATTAAAGTGCAGTATTTGAAATACAATGAAAGGAATATGGCTGGATTTCTTATCAAAAGGAAAAGTGTCACTGTTATTTAAAATAAATAAATAAACAAATTAGAAGGCCATCAATATAAAATGCAGCATACATCAAACTAACACACACACACTGTACTGTTTCAAAACAACACTGCTCTGTTCATTCTATTTTTAAAATACACATACATTATCTGTCTACATTTATTTAGACTAACATTATTTAAATATTGAGTGCAACTGTGGTGGATTAACGTAATTCGGTGAGTTGGAACCATCTATGGGTTGGCGGGTAAGCATGGACAATTTAGCGTGTGGTACCACTACCTTCAGAGTTCAGACCTTCTCGACTCTAACGTTACCGGAGTTGATTGGAGTTGATAACATGCAGTGGAAAAGCGGCAATAGTCCCGGTTGGGGTTAGTAAACACAGTTGTATGTTAGCCTTCATGGATGTTGAATAAACGCCTATCATTGTCTTTCAACACCCCGCCTCTCAGACTCCCATTTTCTCCTCTGCTAGCTAGTAGCTACTAGCTATGGTAACATTGGCTGTATTAGAGCTGGCGGGCTACCATAGTTAAAGTGTGTTGTACAAACCGTGCTAACGTTATGGCAAGATGTGTGTAGGCCTATGTAATGTTAACTTAATGGCTATGTTTTTAAAGTCGTAATGAAGATAGTGCTGTCAGGCGATTCAAAAAATGTATCTAATTAATTACTGGATTCGCATAACCATTTTAGGCCTGATATTTTATATTCTATAATCATATTTCAAATTGCATGTGTCCGGATGGTAGAATTCAGTACTGTATCTACAAAACCTTCTGTTTAATCATCTTCCCTTTATTCATTTGCTTAGATTTTTCAGGTCTGGTCCATTTTAGCATGGTGTTATTCAGTCAAAAAAAAATATTGAATTGCTATTCTCAGTAACAGACAGTATTTCTGACACTGGGAATACATTCCCTGAGATCCATAGATGTCCCTAGAATCATATACCAAGAACATGCAAATGGACCATTAAAAAAAAATAGTCTGTAAATGTTTATTCTACATCCTTATGGAATGAATGAGATAAAAAAAACAAAAAAAAAACGAATATATTTTTTAATAAATTATTGAGTACATTTTCATAACGCGATAATTTGCTGTCCTGTGTGATTAATTAATCTAATTAACACGATAAACTGACAGCCCTAAGAGGTTTGCCATTTCCTTGCAAACCTTGCCATTTCCACAAACTGAGTAGCACCTGCTGCTGCTGCTGGCGTCACCTCCCTGCCAAATGACGTTTTTTTTTCTTTTTTCGCATCCCCTGAACCGTACAATACACACACACACACACACACCCCGAACAGTGGAGGTCATGCCGAACGGTGTACGGTTAAGGCCTCTGCATGCTACAGAAACTGCGAAGCAACTGCAACACAACATCGACAATGCAACAGTGTTGCAGACACTCTGCCTTTATGCTTCTGCAACATCGACGAGCAGCCTATGCAACATTGTACCCCGGATGTAGCTATAGGTTCCCTAGATAGATGAAACTTCCCTTCTCAACCAACCCATTGATAACAAGCAGAAAAATAAGCATCATTTTTACTTCCGGGCGGGGGGTTTCAAAATAAAAGAGCGACGTCTAAAAGCACCGTAAATACGTTTATTTTGTACAATATCTAACGTTAACACAAACCTAAACTAATGTAAAGTTAGTTTAGGTTCGTGTTAACGTTAGATAATGTACAAAATAAACGTATTTACGGTGCTTTTAGACGTCGCTCTTTTATTTTGAAATCCCCTGACCGGAAGTATTTGTGATGTATTCTGCTTGTGTAACTTCTGTGTTTGTTGATGTCTGTAGAATAGATTGTTGGTGAACAACTAACTTTAGGTTAGTTTTAACGTTAGCTAGCAGCAGGGATGGACGCCTTTGTGCAAATGCAGGCAGCTACAGGCACTCGAGGTCGAGGAAGAGCTGCTGAATTTAATCGGCAGGAGAGAGAGCTCGTCAAAGCCGGATATATCCCTGTGGCTGTGGTTGTAGGCACAAAAATGCAGCCCGAACTACCTGTTATATTAAATTAATTGATTGCTGTTTAACTTGTCCCTGTGTCCAGTCCTTTTGATTAGCCCCACCGTTCATTGTAAACAATGATGCATGTAATTATATTAACATTACTGTGTTGTTGTAGTAGCTATGTTAATAAATTCTGAATAGCATCAACGCTAGCTGGCTGGCTACAACAATGGAGGATGGTATTCTAATATTATTCTATGACAGCCCGCCCCCATTCGCTAACCAACCAATCACTGCTACGCAACATCAACGCAAGGTTGTTCAGATTAGATTTTGGGGAGAGGTACGCAACATCCTCACAACACACTCTACAACACCCTCTACAACATGTTGCGTTGAAGTCGTGCTGATGTTGTGTTGCAGTTGCGTTGCAGTCTCTGTAGCATGCAGAGGCCTTTAGAATGTGTACCGTTCCACCCCTAATAGACAGTTATGGAATTACAGGACAACACCTACAGTATAGACAGTTGTGAATTACAGGACAACACCTACAGTATAGACAGTTGTGAATTACAGGACAACACCTACAGTATAGACAGTTGTGAATTACAGGACAACACCTACAGCAGGGCTATTCAACTAAATTGTTCAGGGGGCCACATTGTCAGAAACCCAAGGAGCCAGGGGCCGGACTGCCACGGCGCCTCCCCGTGCTATGAATATATGTACACTTGACACAACACGCAACCACATTTTCACAACTTTTATTTAAAGGGGAACTATTTTACTATTTCTTTCACTATTTGGGCACTTTTACACAATTCCTGTGTTTTTTTTTTTTTTTTTAATTCATTGTTTTGTATTTCTAATCAAGTACTCAAAAACAGCATTTTTCTACCTCAAGATCTTAAGCCGTTTTGAGCCTGGGCTCCAACCACAGTGGGAACTGTGTGGAAACTCAGCTGATTATCATGCAGCGGTGTCTCTCTGACATCACAAATCAGCACATTTTCAGATGACTCAGGCTACGTTTAGACGAGCGTTTTGGGATGGAAGTCTGAACAGAAACCGCAAAAGTCGTCTTGCGGTTTCACTTTTAATTTTGCGTTTAGACAAGCGTTTTGGGGTGGAATTCTCCGTGCAGACGAGGCTGTAACGACGGAGCCCCGCTGTCACACGATTGGCGCATATGTCACATGACGTGCTGTGAAGACCCGCCCTACTCTGCCTCTGATTCGCAGACTGTGGATGGGGAATGTGATTGGACCAAAGCAGAGTCACTCACAGACATTGGGTCCAGTCACGCCGCGGGACAGATTCTTGTGTATTTAACCCTTTCACTGCCACACGACAGCCGGTTGTGTGATAGTAAAGGGTTAACCTTCTGTCGTGTGGCAGTGAAAGGGTTAAAAGTACTGCCAATGTAGCCTTCAGGTGATCGCCATGGATAGAATCAGACATGCTTTGTTTACGCTTCTAGGCTACTGGCGGCGCTGGCGCATGCCTGTGATGAAAGCAGTAGGGCTGGGCGATATGGCCTAAATATGATATCACAATATTTTCTGACCTTTCGGCGATACACGATACACATCACGATGTTTTTCTTTTTTACCCCAAACAATTCATTATGAGGCTTACCAAGACAGTATTTGAGTTTGCAAGCTAACATTAAAGACAAAACAAAATACACATGCATTTAGCATTTTTATATTATATATTAGATTTAGATTATTAGATTATATATTGCATATGAGATATTATATGCTTTAGATATGAAATATGATGAATTGAAAATGGGGGACCCGGATGTAAACAAGACTAAAGTCTTTCTCTGGTCTGCATCCCCTTAACAATTGTATGTATTGAGCTGTACTGTACCCATTCTGCAATATGTTAATAAAGTTTTAAATCAATCAATCAATCAATCAATCAATCAATCAATAGCATTTTTATGAAACTACTGTATATATGTATGTCTCTAAATGTTTTGATGAATTGAAAATGGAGGACCCTTATGTAAAAAAGCCGAAAGTCTTTCTGGTCTTCATCCTCCTGTACTGTATTGTACCCATTCTGCAACCTTTTAATACAGTTTTCATTCATTCATTCTGACGGAAACATAATCATTTTGATTGACAGTCGAGTCTGCCAATGACGTCACACCGCTTGCACCCGCCCTGCTGTTCTTAGCACCAATCGGCAAGCGCTATTAGTTTTGACTTGCTGAATGTCCTGTGTGCTGAACAACAACAAAGCTACTAACGTTAGCTCCCCACGGCCGTCGAGTAGGAGACCAGTGCTCCACAGGATGACTAAATGAGGCATAATGATTTTACTACAACGAATGTTATAATAAAAGCCTTTCCATACATCTGTCTGATTGAAAACTTTATTAACAGACCGCGGAATGGGCATATCTCAGCACGGGCTGAGATATGAACGAGTAACGTGTGGACAGATTGACGCGACACAATCCTCTTGGGCAAAACATCACGATATCCACGATACGTTGAAAAAGTGTATCGTTAATGAACTGTACCCGATATTTATATAATATCGTCATATCGCCCAGCCCTAGAAAGCAGTACGCGCGACCAGAGCCGTGACAACCCTTTCGTCATCGTTTTATGCGGTTTGACAGTTTAGATGAGAGCGCAAAGGTTTAGCGTTTCTAGGAATTCCACCCTGGAAGGTAGTCTCACTTTTTTGCGGTTTCACCCCGTAAAAACACCGTTTCCGTATAAACGAAAGGCACATCCGAAAAAATATTTTTGCGGATTCACCTGCTAGCGTTTCCGTCTAAACGGGGCCTCAGTTCAGTGAGGGTGAATATTGTGAGAGGAGAATTGGAAGAATGCGCCAATATGAGAATTAGAGACATAGATCATATTAATATAAGTCCACATAGCTAGGAAACAATGCTAAACACTGAAAAAGGCAATTTATAAGATAGTTCCCCTTTAACTACATTGCAAAAGTAGTATACTTTTCAAAAAAAGTGCTTCATTTATGTGCCACATGCAACATCTCCTGCAAAAAGTGCTTCATTTATGACTGTGCAACAACTGCAACATCTCCTCTTCAACATTTCAATAAAAAAATAAAATAAAAAGCAAACAAGTGCATGATGTGCATCTGAACATTCTAACATCAACACTTGAACAAAAAAACACATTTATAGTGCAGCTGAGCTTATGAAAAAGTGCTTCATGTCTGTGCAACAACAGCAAATCACAGCATCTTATTAGCACTTATTGTCGACTCTTAACTCTCAAACATCAGGGGGGTGGGGGGCAGACAGGCCTAGCCTACATACACACATCTAATGAGAGCGATTGCACTTCTTTGACTGGGCAATGGCAGAGAAAGAGGGTTCATAGGAAGTGAGGGCTACCCGCAAACAGTGATGCAAATGCTCATTTGTCAAGGAGGCATGGTTGCTTGTTTTAATGGCATTCATGTGAGAGAAACAGGATTCACAGGTGTACGTTGAGCCAAACATTGTTAGCACAGATATTGCCAGCGTTTTTATTTTGGGGAATGTCTTGACATGAATACACTTTATCCAAAATGTTGTGGTGGATTCATTCTCAAGTGCCTGCTTCAGAGCAGATGATGCTTGCATGTCAATTATTTCAAGTTGCAGGAGACCTTCATCAATGTGAAGTAATGCAAGGAACTCTTGTCCTTTTGTGGAAATAGCAGCTACATTGGCAAATGGGTTGCTCACAAAATGCATCAATTCTCTGGACATGTCAAAATCATCAAATCGACTTGCAAAGTTTTCCCTCAATTTATCAATGAAATCTGTCATTAATTGAGTGACTTTTGGCTCAATTGTGCGTGTTAACGTTGACATGAAAAAAAAAAATAAAAAATTAAAAAAAAATTATTATCATGTAATCTTTGGCGGGCCGGTCAGAATCATGCCGCAGGCCGGATATGGCCCGCGGGCCGCCAGTTGAATAGCCCTGACCTACAGTATAGACAGTTGTGAATTACAGGACAACACCTACAGTATAGACAGTTATGAATTACAGGCCAACACCTACAGTCTGGGACGGGGCACCCGTAACACCAAATCTGATCAAATGGGGGTCTGATGTGATAAATTTAATCGGATGTGTATCAATTTAACTTCCTTGACATAGAAGGTTGAGAGATAGAGAAAAATATAGAGAGAAAGATAGATAGAGAAAGATATAAAGAGGGAGAGAGAAAGATAGAGGGAGGGAGAGAGAAAGATAGAGGTTTTAACATCGTGCGTATGAGTGAGTGAGTGTGTGTCTAACAGTGTGAGTTCAGATCCAATGTCCAGATCTGTGTTATTATAGTCTACTGTAACACACACTCGGAGTATAGAGTTCTGAGGTCAGTTCAGCCCCCCTGCCTCTACGTAAAGCTCTCCCAGAGAAACGGACCCAAGAACAGCAGGAGAGGTCAAACTGAGAAACCTGATCTAAAAAGGGCCACCTCGCTGATTTCTAACCCGAATCCTATTGTTCCGCTGTGAGGAAAGCATGTGATAAATCAACCAGAGCTGAGCCACATCAGCCGTCCTAAGGAACACCACCCAGAGAGCAGACCTCTCAGCCTCTTTAAGGTGGAGATAGAGGCTATGATACACAGCATCTTAGGGTTTTAAGGTGGAGAGAGAGGCTATGATACACAGCATCTTATGGTTTTAAGGTGGAGAGGCTATGATACACAGCATCTTATGGTTTTAAGATGGAGAGAGGCTATGATACACAGCATCTTATGGTTTTAAGATGGAGAGAGAGGCTATGATACACAGCATCTTATGGTTTTAAGATGGAGAGAGAGGCTATGATACACAGCATCTTATGGTTTTAAGATGGAGAGAGAGGCTATTAGGGGTGGGGGGAAAATCGATACGTAGTAGTATCGCGATACTTTGCGCAGCGATACTGTATCGATACAGGGACGCCAAGTATCGATATTAAATAGTTTATTAAAAAAAAATTAAATAAAAAATTATAAGGAAGTTGCATTATTAATTTCAATACCTGTAATAGTACAGTAGTCCACACACACACGCATGTGCATTCAGTTAAGTTGGAATATGACTGTAATACAAACAGTTCAGTTTGTAAGGTACATGCAACACAGATTACAGTGTTTACATGTCTGCTTGAGAAAATACCATGTTCTGCAATAAAAATTATTGAAGTGAGATGAACAGACTGAACTTTATTTTATTAGATAAAACACTAGGGATGCACCGAAATTTCGGCCACCGAAGGTTTTCGGCCGAAAATGGCTAAAAATGGCCTTTCGGCCGAAAGAGTTTTTTCACCGAAAATATATCACCGAAACAGAAACAACCTGTAACTTAACGCGTGTTGTTGTGATGATGTCATCAAAACGCGGCTTCAGTCATTACATGCGCAATGATAACTCCTCTTGGGACTCGTGAGTCGCGCTATTTCTATGTAAACTCTGCGCGCAACGCGTCCAATAAATGCGTCTTTAACATGCTTTATATCCTTATTTACTATATGCCCGTCGCGGTTAATCACTGAGTGATCTAATATGCATATTCTTCAGAGCGAGAGGGGGAGGGATTGTGTTTCTCACATCTCACATTGGGTAGGAGGGGTTGGGGGGGGAAACACTGTACAAGCAAAGCTGTACATTGGAATATTGACAACCATACTAGGTAATTTACTGTACATTGGAGGGAGTACTTTTATATAAAATGCTTACTGTAGCCACTACAGTAACATCATTAAGTCTGCTATAAGCTATTCTCCCTCTCATGTGTGCAGATCTTTATGCAGTTTTAAAGCACATTGGCTTTGTTCTGAATGCACTTTGTAGTTATCCTACAGAGAAAAGAAAATGCACTTGACTTGGAATTAATGTACTGTATGCATTCAGAAGTGCTGAATAAATGTTTTATGGACCCATAATAGTGATTATTTATTATTTAAGTTAAGTTTTGCCATAATCATATATTTTTCCTTAATCAGGTAGCTGAACAACATTGGTAAAAAAAAATCTATTCTATGAATCATTTTCGGCCTTTCGGCATTCGGTTTTCGGCCAACTGTTTTCTATTTTCGGTATCGGTTTCGGCCAAGAATTTCCCATTCGGTGCATCCCTATAAAACACGTTGACAAAGTTTTACTTTGCAGTTGAAAAAAGGTAATAAATCGCAAAATACCGCAATATTAATATCGCAATACTCAGCATATCGCAATATATTTAGTATCGCAACTATCGTATCGTGACTCAAGTATCGTGATAGTATCGTATCGTGAGGCCTCTGGTGATTCCCACCCCTAGAGGCTATGATACACAGCATCTTATGGTTTTAAGATGGAGAGAGAGGCTATGATACACAGCATCTAAGGGTTTTAGTGCAGGGAGAGGCTATGATACACAGCATCTAATGGTTTTTAGGTGGCGGGAGAGGCTATGATACACAGCATCTAATGGTTTTTAGGTGGCGGGAGAGGCTATGATACACAGCATCTAAGGGTTTTAGGTGCAGGGAGAGGCTATGATACACAGCATCTAAGGGTTTTTAAGTAGAGGAGTGGAGGGAGAGGAATGCATACTGTTGTGAAGGATCAGATTAAACTAGTGATGCACCGATGTGAAAATTGTGGCCGATACCGATAACCGATATTAATATTGCTGTTCTGGCCGATACCGATATTTACCGATGTCGATATCTCTGTATAGAAAACACTTTTTTATGATAATCAAATAAAGAGCTATTTTCCAAAACGCATATTTTTTTTTACTTTTGTAACTTATTTTCAGAAATGACTGATATTTTGAAACTATTTAAGGCCAAAACATGTAAAAAGAAGAAAAAAAAGATTAAATGTTTTTTTTTTTTTTTTTTTTTTTTAATATCGGCCCTATCTTGATATCGGACCGATACCGATGTGTAAAAAAACGGCCATATCGGCCGATATTATATCGGCGGCCGATATATCGTGCATCACTAGATTAAACCGAATGTATATTTATTTATATATATATATTTAATTGTATTTGTATATCGTTTGATATCCCCTGTATATTCCTTGTACAATATGCATTGAATATCCCCGTTTCTACTAAACAGCCCATAATAGTTTCATTCTACCATTGGACGAGAACCTGGCGCCAGGTTGCCATACCCCTAGGTCCAAGTTCAATCGTGCCGCCTAACATGTCGAGGCAACCCCCGGTTCCGCGCAGTAATATGCCGGGCGAAATACGTATGGTACTATTTGTTCATAGCGCATATATATATGGCGCTCGTAAAGTAGAACTTCCTTTTAGTCCAGTTCTTTACCCTCCAACAGAGTGACAGACGCAAAAGCCTCCCCACGACGCACGTGCGGTGTAGTAAGGCCTACTTGGCCCAGAATAGGCATCGAGATATCGTGTAGATTAATAGTTGAATGGTCATAGTTTGGCACCATACCGTCGAGTTGGACGTATTCTATTAAGCTAATAATAGTCTATTTATGTATGGTGCATCGTTCGGTTAGAGTTCTACAGTTATCAGTACCCCCATCGTTCCTGACGTTATCTGGACGCTTAACCAGGCTGGTCAGACCCCTAGTGGTGATTGCATCCGAGGAGCTCCGGGCCAAGAGCGACTGGACCTGTATATTGGATTACTCTACCCAGACGACGTCGAGCCTTCCACGGCTTGGATTATGCTTTGTGTGCTTTGATTATTCCATGGATAAAGGCCAACACTGCCGAGTGTTGGAATTACCCCCCGGAGAGGACTCCAGGTGAGGCGGCGCTCTACACGTGAGGTCGCACCACGTCTCTCCGTTGTGGACCGGCAGATACCGTTCCACAGAGGGTCCAGCTGTATTCGTCTGCGGCCCGAGGTTCTGTGGGCACCGTGTCCAAGACTTTGGATTCTCCCAAGACACCGTCGGCCAGATGGGATACCGCCAGCGGCTTCTCTAACCCCCCCCTCCTACTGTCTTACAACCAGCGGGACCCCCCCCCCCCCCCCCTAGTGTATCCAGCTATAATCATTTAAGTACCATCGCTATCGTTTCCTAAATATTCCAGGTTGTATACTTACTCCCTGCGCAACCAGAGATTGGACATTCAATGTTGATTTACCTACGAATACTCATTTGCCATAAAAGTGCATATTCCATATTTCAAATCATAAATGTAATTAAGTGATCGTTGTATACACCCTTTGCTGTATTAAACTTTCGATTTGGTACATTTGTGTTGGTTCGTTTCATCAGGTGGGAAAGTGTTCATCATACTTATATCTTGTACTGGGTGGCCAGAAGTTAAAGTACATGAGGTAGTGGTATTAAATATCATATCTAACAATACAGTCAGGGAATTGTACCCCTCAGTTACACATACACTGAAAAATGTCACCATAATCGAATAGACATAATTGTTCATTGTACAATGGTCTTCCTACTGGCAGTAGAAATGTTCCCTTTCTATTCAAGAAACCAATTTAAACTTTTTAGAAAGGTGTTCCACACGGGTGTAAACATTAGGGGCACACACGAGAACCTTGAAAATAAAACACGTTGTTTTATCGTTAGGCCCTATTTAAGGAAAGTGTGTGGTTAATGAGAGACGTCTGAAAGGCATCAAAAGCAGACTGTAAATTTGTAGTGGCCAGTCTAAAAGTTGGAGCCGGTGGCATATACAGTAAGACTGTGTCATTGCATCACAAATTTTACATCACAATGCGGAGAAGAAAACAGTACCATATTCATTTGTTTATTTATATTTTTTACTTCCACAGATCCAACTCTTCCAAGGACAGAATGTAACCCACACTCCGATCAAATTAAATGTATTTGTAATAGCCCGAGATCACATGGAATAGCCCCCATGGGCTACACTGATGTGGTCCAAAAGGATCATGGGTTGAGACTTTTAGCTCTCTGTCTCACACACACACACCGTGGCCTCATGCTGGCCCTTCTCACGTCTGTGTTAACTCCATGGGGTTCTCTCTCTCCTCCCTCGTTCCCTCTCTCCTCGCTCTCTCTAAACATGAACCATCTCCTCACGCTCCCTCTGACACTGTAACTGTGTAGTCGTGGTGTCCTGAGGCGCGTTCAACTACGCTGTTTGCTGCGAGCATTTGCAATAAACACTGTTTACCTTCAACCTTATTTCTTGAACGATTTTGTTTGTTTGATTTTTTTTTAATGACATTTCATTACAGTAGGCTATCATTTGTTAATATTTAATGTAGTTAATATAGCTTTATTTCTGTAGCTGCATTAAGTGTCGAGACAGAACTTGCAATCGAAAAATCCACCTAGCGATTTGGAGAGTGGTCACTTCGAAAACGACACAAGGTTATCCCAAGACACAACAACTTTATTTTTGGGCTTCAGGATAAGTCGGGGAACATTTCAGATGGAGCTAATTAATTTAATTTCTCTCTTGGGCCAATAGGTGGCACTAAAACCAAGTGTCGAGATGAGTCTGGCAATGTGAGACTGTAGATGAACTGTTGCATACCTAGGTTAGAGGAAAATTGTATAATAAAATTATTATTGACTAATATTGTTATTTATAAAATTAGTAATTATTATTATTAATAATAATAATAATAATAATAATAATAATAATAATAATAATAATAATAATAATAATAATAATAATAATAATTATTATTATTATTATTATTATTATTAATTATTATTATCATTATTATTATTATCAGCAGTAGTACAACAAGCGACAGAGCTCTACTTAAGTCCACATTGAGAAGGCCTTTTGTGCGGTCATGGAATTAGCTCGTTCTCTGCTGTCCGTCACACCCTCTGTTTGAGGAAGTAATTTCACTGCTCTGTTGTTGAGCGAATTGTGGGCGG
This sequence comes from Notolepis coatsorum, assembly GCF_963971535.1. NCBI lineage: Eukaryota > Metazoa > Chordata > Actinopteri > Aulopiformes > Paralepididae > Notolepis > Notolepis coatsorum. The sequence continues at coordinate 33,576,761 of NC_140177.1, read as the reverse complement.
TGACTACAACCACAAAGCCAATCGGATCACAATCAGCTCAACCAGTACCTTATTCACGTCAGCAATACTGTCAAATCAGAACGGCTTAGTTGAGTGAGGGAAGATCTCGTGAACTCGAGCCTAGACTGATGAGTCAATATGATAACGTCACGGTGACCAATTGCAGCCACTCTTATTGTCTGGGACCAAATACGGCCACGCCCCACTCCCAGCAAAAAGTGGGAATCTCTAGAATGGGTTTGGGGCGGCGCTGTATACGGAAGTAGCTCTCAAGGTGACGATTAGACAACACTTTTTTGTTGTCAGTAGATGGCAGCATTGGTTTAAAATTAAAGGCTGAAAATGTTGAGAACTACAACACTGCATTTCCCAAGAGCGTTAGCACAGGTCGCAGGTCACTGGGATGGGTCTATATTCTCCGACGTGATCTGAACAGCGTTAAACTATTACTGCAACCTCGGTATAGCGACCGCGAATGGCCAACTAATTATCTTAACAAAAGTGCGCTGGTAGCATTACATATGTTGTCTAAAGGGGGACATATGGTACAATTTAAGATTCTAATGATAATCGGCATATAAAGGACAAGATAAAGCATCGTTAATTTGTAAGAAACCTCATCACATTGATATAATCCCCCATTGCTAGGAAACAATGCTAAACACTGGAAAAGGCCATTTATAATGCATGGGACCTTTAAGTATTGTGTGATTTTGTGTGAAGGGAGGACTAAAGTAAGATTTTCATTGTACGGCAAACTGTCTGTTTAACTGTGCACATGACAATAAACAATCTTGAATCTCTCTCCCTCTGTGAATAACACATCATATTCTGACATCAAACTGTCAGTAGGATTATATGACTCACAGCTGGATTATGTCTCAGGGTCCAGCTCAAACCTCACATCCCAGTTTATACAGTCCTCACAACGGTTGGAAAACACACACGCACACACAGTATTGTGTAATGGACAATGCCAACTTCCACCTATAAAGTGCGACAGCCAGTGGCACTGTTTAATGGCATTGTGATGTTTATTTACATTTGATAGCAGGCTGTTGTGCCCTGATTTAACACTGTAGCCAGTGTCTTTAAACTCAAACTAACACTGTTATAACTACACCAAACCAAGCCTCTGGTTATTAACACTGTTGTAACTCCACCAAACTAAAGTGGACCCCAACACCTCTGTCCCTCAACACAGGAGCCCCCCAGGGCTGTGTCCTGAGCCTCCTCTACTCCGTGTACAGCCAGGACTGTGTGTTTTTTTTTATTTTTTTATCTACTTTTCTCCCCATTTTTCTATTTTTCTCCCATCCCAATTTCGTATTATCCAATTCTTCTCTCCCCTGTCTCGAACGTTGATAGACCATGCCTCCCACTGGTCGGCTGCAATGTGGACGAAGCCTTGCATCACCCTCCGGTACTCGAGGAGGCAGCCGTCGCATCGTTTCACCTGTACAGCGTGATCTCTCAGTGGCGAGGAGTAACGCGTGGGAGGCTCACACTGCCCCCGATACTTCCTTATTCTGCTGTACAGGCGCACCAACCGACCTGTAGGAGTCGCTGTCCACAACGTCCGATCCCCACCCACCGGCTTTCCCACCCCCTAATACTGCCAATTGTATTAGTATGAACGACCAGCCAAGCCGGAAGCAACGCCGAGAGCTGGGCTTGAACCCAGCATCTCCTGCGTTAGTGGCGAGCACCTTGCCCACTGCGCCACTTAGCCGCCCCAGGACTGTGTTCTGACCCCCTCCTCTACTACCTGTACACCCAGGACTGTCCTGAGCCTCCTCTACTCCCTGTACACCCAGGGCTGTGTCCTCCTACTCCACTACCTGTACACCCAGGGCTGTGTCCTGACCACCTCCTCTACTCCCTGTACACCCAGGCTGTGTCCTGACCACCTCCTCTACACCCAGCACCCAGGGCGGTGTCCTCCTCCTCTACGCTCTGTACACCCAGGGCTGTGTCCTCCTCATCTACTCTCTGTAGACCCAGGTTTGTGTCCTGACCCCCTCCTCTACTCCCTGTACACCCAGGGCTGTGTCCTCCTCCTCTACTCTCTGTACACCCGTTAGGATTTTATTGATACTACTACACTTATCGATACTGCTTAACGGTTTGGTACTTTATAAATACTCTTATCGGTTCTTTGATTATTTTGCAAGAAAACAATTATTTAAATGAGAAATAATTAAGAACAGAATCGACATTGCTTTATTATTCTTTTATATAAATATAAATAAATATTATTTCTTCAGCAGCAACAATGTTTTAAATGTGTCTAAATTATAGACTTTTTATAATCAACAACAAAAAAAAATAATAATAATAATTATTATTAAAACTATTTGTTTTACAGCAAAGGGCTAACAGAAGTTCAAACAAACAGTTGCATGGCAACAAATAAAAATAATAATAAAATGAATAAATAAAATATTAAATAAATAAATAGGCTACACGTCTCTCTTTGTGTTACAAATTGAGTTTGCAATGCATGCATGTCAATTTTGATTGACAGTCGATTCTGCCAATTACATCACACCGCTTGCAGTGCACACACCTCTGCTGTTCTTACCACCAATCGGAAGCTCTTATTCGTTTTTTTACTTCCGGAATGTCCGCCATTTAGGGCTGGGCGATATGACGATATTATATAAATATCGGGTACAGTTCATTAACGATACACTTTTTAAACGTATCGTGGATATCGTGATGTTTTGCCCTCGCATTAGAGGCCGCCGCGGCTGAGATGAGACTTACAAGCGCAGTGCTAAATGCTTTCCTCTCCCTCTTGCAGAAAAGAAAGTCAGTCACACACACACTTGCCCAAATTACGTCATCTACATGCACATACACGCACGCAAGCGCACACACCTAGCCAGAGACAGAGAGGCGGTGGTTCGGTGCTAGGGATGCCCCCCGAAACCCAGGAGTATTGATAAGCTCCAATGTTAACAGTACTGCTGTAACTGAGGGGTTACAAAACCCTGACTGTATTAAAGATTGTGATAGATTAAACCACTGCTAGTTATGTACTTTAATTACTGGCCAGACAGTACATCAAATATAGATGGTGAACACCCACAAGAACACGGCATTGACACAGAAATAGTATTTGAGGGTAATTTATTATTATTAGGCAACGTTAGGTTACAGAATGAGAATTAGGGTCGCGCTTGTATGGCGAAGAATATATGTAAAGTCAGTCAAGAGCATGAGTCACTAAGAATAACAGGAATTCTACGATGGGTCTAAGTTGACGCCACCTGTTGTATAGTAGCAATTATATAGGGCAACACTGGTACCGACTGGAGACAATGGGTTCCCTCCGGGGGTGTAAGGCCTGGAGGGTAGAGGAATGTTCGGGTACTCCGTCTGATTCAATGAGGAATAAAGAAACTCCAGGTACAGGAGTCGGTCCTTGTAAACTCCCTTGATCAGCAGCAAAAGCAATAATTGTAATCCAAATGCCCGACAGCATTGAAGACAGCTAGCCAGCCCCGTCCACGAGGCAGGCCCGAGTTGTAATCCTCACGAGGTTGAATCCCAAACGATAGTGGAAATCAACGATGCTCTTCTCCGGGTACCACGTTCCAAATCAATATAATCCAACCAGTAATGGTTCTGCAATCGCCGACGCTGGTTCTCCTGTGCACTATACTTCACATTAAACTAGGTCGAACTTGACGTTACTTCACTAAACTCTGACACTTTAACTATTCTATTCGCACATGTTCTAAACGCACGGTTGCTCACTTCAATGTTACCGAACTTGTCACACTGCTGCTTTAGACGAACTGAATGAACTACTGCTGGGCACACCTGCGCCGTATTTATACTTAAGTGATTATCTAGTTCCAAACCTAACCACTTTGGTCCTGAATCAATACACTGCCAAAGGCATGTTCTGACATGCCCCAAACTCGCCCCTTGCACCTGTCTGAGTGCGAGACTGACTGGAGCCTAGGGCGCTATCCAATAAGGAGAGCGAATATTACTCTGATTTGAACGTAGGTAAAGGGATATACCGTGTATATATAAATAATATACAAAGTATATAAAACAATAAATGTAGATTCTCAACTTTAATCTGGCCCTTCACAACAACTGCTATCGGTAAATTAGTCTATGAGCGGATTAGCTACGGAGCTAACATAGTGTACCATCCATCTGCGATGCAAAAGAGTGGACACGGAGTAATGTTAATGTTATGTCGAGTTCATACTACACTACATGTATGAACTCGACATAACGTTACTCCGTTTCCATGAAGTGTTTAATTAGCAGCAATCTGTTGTGTTGAACATTTAACGTTAAGTTAACTTAGGTATCCGACACACTTCCGGCGAGGACAGGAAGCCGTCATGAAACCGTTGTAGTCATATTGTAGTCTTTTAGTCTTTTTTTTTTTTTTTTTTTTCCTCCATTTTTCCTCCGATTTTCTCCCATCCCAATGTTAGTCGTATGCCAATTCCCAGTCCCTTCCTGGTCGCTGCGCTTTACCCCCCACAGTCAGATCATTTGGAAGAGTGGAGGCTACCACGTGCTTCCTCCGACACACGTCCAGCCAATCACCGCTTCTTTTCACCTGGCAGCGCGGATTCTCATTGAGAGGGCGTAGCGTGTGGGAGGACCACACTATCCCCCTCACGTCCAATCCGCGCTTAGCAGGCGCCCCGACCGAACTGTAGGAGTCGCTGTTTTACAACGACCCGGACCCACCCCGCCAGCTTCTCCCACCCTCTGATACAGCCAATTGTATCAGTGCAGACGGCCAGCCAAGCTGGTGACAACCCCGGAGCTGTGAGCTGGATTCGAACAGGCGAACCAAGCTCACAGCTCCGGGGCTGGTGACGAACGCAATCTCCGCTCGACCAGTCTTTTAGTCTTATTAACTAAAAGATTTTAACAAAATAAAAAGCAGCAGCACTATTGGATAACTGAGTCATGTTTGCTATGTATTTCTTTCTTTAGGGGAGTAGAACATTTGTTTCACAGTTTTAGCATGATGTTTTATAGATGGCTAGGTTAAACACAGGTTTGTTTTTAAGAGGGGGGGTTTGATTTGATTGAAGTTTATTTCAAGTATGCAACAAAAAAAAAAAACATCAAGTACAGATATAGCCTTAAGCCGTTCAAATAATAAATGTATACATAAATAAATAGTCACAATATATAATCTAATAATCTAAATCTAATATATAATCTAAAAAAACGAAAGGCTAAAATGCTAAATATATAATCTAAGAATCCAATAATCTAAATCTAATATATAATATAAAAATGCTAAATGCATGAGTCTTTTGTCTTTAATGTTAGCTTGCAAACTCAAATACTGTCTTGGTAAGCCTCATAATGAATTGTTTGGGGAAAAAAGGAAAAACATTGTGATAGTGTTGTCAAAAATATCGAAGTATCGATACATATCGATACTGAATATTTAAAACGGCTTCGATACTCATTTCCCGAAGTACCGATACTTTCTGCAGTATCGGTACCAGCTGGCGAGTGTTCTACCGCAAGTTGTTGACGCGCTGTTCAGAGCGCTCAGCGCGCTTGCTCCCCGGCTCCTCCGAGTCCAGCCCTCCCCCTCACAGAGTCACAGAGAGCCGTCTTCTTCAGTTAGTAAACAAACATTTTAGCTGAAGATGGTAAATGCAGAGCCTCCGCAACTTGTGCTTGTGGATAAAGAAAACAGCAGAAGTGCTGTTTGGAGGTACTTCGGGTTTCAAGTAAACAACGAAGGACAAGCTACAAATGCCCCAATGATATTTGCAAGCGGTGTTAGAGCAGTGCCAGCGCCGATCTCCATAAAGAAATTAAAGAGGTTCGTGACAGCTGCTCTTTCAACGTCACTGTGACTGAAGCATTAAACCATTAACTCTAGTTTAATACATGATACGTTGTCTACTGATGGCGCATAATATCAACAGCTGATTCGTTGTAACGTTACAGCTACCAGCTAACGTTAGCTACTGCTAGCTCCGTTAGCTTAGCTGGCTACTTGTATAATTACTGCATGGTAACGGAGTAACGTTAACGTTTAAACGTTATGTCGAGGTCATACAATACTACAGTCGACATAAGGTTAACGTTACCCTGTTTCCATCAAGTGTTTAAATAGCAGCAATCTTGTTGAAAATGTAACGTTACTAAAATGCTCCGAGCATAGCCTCTCTCTCTCTCTCTCTCTATCGCTACCTCTCTCTCTCTCTCTATCTACCGCTACCTCTCTCTCTCTCTCTCTCTCTACCGCCCTCTCTCTCTCTCTCTCTCTCGTTATCTTTAAATAAAAACGAAACTGTTACTAACTGTAATATAAACAGTTCAGTTTGTCAGGTACATGCAACACAGATTACAGTGTTTACATCTGTCTGCTTGAGAAAATACCATGTTCTGCATTGAAGTGAGATGAACAGTTATTTTTAAATGTGTGATCTAAAGATAAACAAAGGGTTTTAAAATTGTTATATTTATCTTCTCTTATAGTACCAGAGAGAAGCTAAATTTGAAGCTAAATTTGTTTAAAAAAAATATATATATATATATGTTTTTTTTTTTTTTTATATCGAAATAATATCGAAGTATCGATACTTTTCAAGGTATCGTATCGAAGTCGAAATTCCAGTATCGTGACAACACTACATTGTGATGTGTATCGTGTATCGCCGAAAGGTCAGAAAATATCGTGATATCATATTTAGGCCATATCGCCCAGCCCTACCGCCATTACTTTACTCGAGAGACTCAACTAACGGAGCTCACGCTAACAACAAAGTTAGCTCCCCGCCGGCCACATTGACAAGTACCAGCGCTTATACATTACTGGCAAATGTTTTGTTGCACTTGTGGCAACGAGCGGTGTCGGCATCGACTTTAGTCAAATATACCCAGACTTTCGAACGTTTCGTTCTGTCCGCCATGATGAGAGTAGAGCTGTCTGTAGCCTACAACTTGAGTTGTTCTGAAGCACCGATAGCAGAACCGAGCAGAACTACTCCCTGTACACCCAGGGTTGTGTCCTGACTAGGGTTGGGCATAGTTTGGATTTGAACGATTTCGATTCTCCATTTCGATTCCTGTTCTAAACGATTCTCGATTCTGATTCTTTGAGGTGCAGGTCAAAACAGGTCACAGCTTATTTCGCAGGAGAAAACATTTATTTTAAAATCCTTTATTTTTGTCATACTATTCACATTGTCAGTTGACTTGATACAGTTTAATTTGGTTGCTGTACTGTAACTAGGGTATTAATTAACAAACTAATTTATTTTTTATCGAAATGTAAACATCTTCTTAACGGTTCTGGAACCGGAAGTTAGCAACCGGTTCCTATTATCATACCGTGCGGCAAAGGGAACCGCTCCCGCCTACCTCCGGTCAATGGTCTCTAAGGCATAACAAAAAATATTGTTTGTTTCCTGTTGGTTGTCAGTTAAGGCCATGGGTAGGTAGCGAATTTATTTTATTTTATTCTTTCCCACGGCGACTATAGATAGGGAATTTCTTTATTTAATTAAAATGTTCACAACAACATGGATGCATGTACTCTGCCAGCATGTTTAATATCCATAATACTAAAGGTTTGACTAAGATTTTTCTGAAACTTATTTTTTTATTATTTTTTAAACAAACACATAAACAAACATGACAACACAAGATTACATATACAAGCATTAATTAACAGTGCACATCCAATGAAATCACCATTTAGATAAATGTCTTATACAAGATATACACCTAATACCTGCTATCTAATACCCTACACACATATGCTCTTGCTCGCACCCCCCCCCCCCCCCCCCCCCCCCGGACCCCCCATTGGATAATCCATCCATTATCATTCGCTCCTAACCAGACACCACCATTATATGCTAGCTTTTATTCTCTCCACCACTTCTAACCACATTGTCATTTTGGATTCATTGAGACACAAAATTCTTGCTGTAGATATTTCTAGATAAATCACATCGAGATATGTAAGAATCCAGACCTTCCGGCAAATTTTTTCCGGTTGAAACCATCGTGATGCTATCAGGTTTTTAGCCACTGTGATACCAGATAAAACCAATCTCTTTAGCTGTATAGATACTGCATACTCAAAAACATCATTCAGCAGTAATACAGAGGGGTGTACAGGTATATTCAGAGTTAAGAGATTTGATAATTGCTGGGTCACTTCTTTCCAGAATATCTTAACTGGTGGGCAGTCCCAGTACATGTGCATAAATGTCCCCTCGTCCCCATTTGTACATAAGGAGCATTTGGAGTCTTGTTTAAGACCCATTCTGTTCAGTCTTATAGGAGTCAAGTATGTCCTATGAATATAGTTAAGATTGATTTGTTGATGGTCCGGGTTCCTTGATGCAAGTCGAACATTTGCCCAGGATTCTTGCCAATCAAAATCTTTTTCCAGGTCTGGTATATCCCTCCTCCAGACTGAGTCTAGGTGGAGGGTTTCATACGAGGACGTTAGTAATTGATGATAAAAATCTGATACAAAACCTCTCGATGTCTCTCTTTCATAGAAGAATTTGTGGTATCTGTGGTGTACAATTGGTATCCTTAATGGAACACCGTGAGCCTTCAAACATAACAATAACTGTGCGTAAAAATAATATGTGGAACCAGTGAGATAATTTTTTTTGTGTATTTCATCATAACTACAAACACCCTGTTTGTTGAAAACATCTCCTAATGTTTATTGTACATTTTTTTTTTTTTTTTTTTTAACTCATAAAATAAATTGGGTCGCACCTAAATCGGCAGGGTCGGTCGGCAAACGGAAACATTTTCTTTTAGGCCCAACTACACACCCTCAATACCCCTACACTCTGCATCTTCTGGCTGCCTCAGACCTACTCCTATCCAAGCTCCGGGAGGGTCATAAATCAAATCAAATTTATTTGTAAGGCCCGACAACACACGTTAATGTCCCCATGGGCCGTACAGGTTGACTTTAAACAAGTCAAGAAGAAACATCACAATAAGTCAAGAACAAAACAAGAACACCATAAGGTAATTTTTTTTTTAAATAAATGCAAAATAAATGCAACACTCCCAGACATACCCCACGCGAAGGTAAGGAAAAACTCACTAAAACCTAGCAATAGGAAAAAATGCACCACAGGCAATGTGGAGGAGAGAAACCTTAGAAGGGCCATTCAAGGGGGGATCTCCTTTCTTAGATGTCGGTGATAGTAGTGTACTAGTGTTGCAGTAAAAACAGTTGGTAAGCATGCACTCGTGTGTGTAGTCAGTGAAACACAGATGAGTGCATACGATAGCAACTGAACATTTTGAAAAATTAAAGATAGAGCTGATAGCGGATCTATTTGAGGCACAGGGGCAGCGCAAAGAGGGTCGCGTCCTCCTCATCAAAGAGAAGTCGCCTATTCTCAGTCCTTGCCCCACAATGGTGGAATGAACTACCCACCCAGTTAGGACAGCCGAAACCCGTCCAATCTTTCGCCGTCGACTAAAGACGTACTTCTTCAACCATTATCTGAAATATAAAAAAAAATAAACAAAAAAATATCTAACCCTAACTAACCTTACTGTCATGCACTTGTCCTAATAAACTAACGTACACTCACTGTAGCACGCAACACTTTGATGAACATTGTTACTCAGCGGATAGAGTTGTGCCCTTCCTGATGACTTGTCGTACAGAACTTGTAAGCCGCTTTGGATAAAAGCGTCAGCTAAATGACTAAATGTAAATGTATTAGAACCGGTTCTTGGTGCCCAACTCTAGTCCTGACCCCTCCTCTACTCTCTGTACACCGAGGGCTGTGTCCTGACCCCCTCCCAGGGAACAAACTTAACTTTTTGACTTACCAGCCATTTGGCTGGTAGATTTTTAAAAGTACCAGCCGGGCAGATTTTTTACTAGCCAAAAATTATAAATAGCTTTTTAGTATATCGCCATGTGTTATTATTACATATAATACTCTCATATGCTATTTTCAATTAATATCATAAACAACATAAGGAATATTAGCATAATTTTGAGTGGACTGAAGGAATGAGTCAGCGTTAGTTTTAAATGCAAATAATTTATTGAAACATAGAAGTGGGGTCGGGACACACACACACTGTGTTTCAACTCACCACCGCCGCATCATATTGTAGTCTGTCTTCAAACTTCCACTCCTCTCGAAACTTTTTTATATTTGAATATCAACATTATCTGTCCATCCTCAGTAATCCTCAGTTTACTATAATATACTCCTGTCCTGAGTCCTGACTAGTGACTCCGTCGTCTTTCCAAACACAGGGAAGGGGAGAGTGCCCCCCCCCCCCCATTTCCCTTTCCTCAGTGCTGTTCACTGTGGCTCTGCCTCGTCTGATCATCAGGATTAGCTTGTTAGCTTACGTTAACGTTGTAGTGATGGTACATAAACGTTCATTTCGGGCGATGTGGGCATAAAGGAATGGCGACGGTGCAAAGCATGTAGCTGCATTGGACTCGTTGTGAGAAGAAAAAAAACATCACAGACTTATTTCGCGTCTGTAGGCGCACTGCTGTGTTGACGCTGCTGCTCTGTTTTCAAGAAAGTGAAACACGGAGTGGGCGGATATCATATGACTCGCGGAGTTGCTAGAGGGTTTTTCAAAAATAAGAGTATCATATGAACCTGAACGTTGCTAGCTGCCGGAGCCCAGATATTATGACTGGAGCTGCGCTTGGGGCGGCAATGAGACCCGCACAGGATTTTCAAAATAAGAGTATCGATATGAACTACACGCCAGCTGGCAGGCAGACTATTATTTTTAGCCGCCAGACGGTAAATCTACATGCATTTGGCGAATGGCGTGCAGTTATTTTGTTCCCTGCCCCCTCCTCTACTCCCTCTACACCCAGGGCTGTGCCCTCCTCCTCTACTCCCTGTACACCCAGGGCTGTGTCCCTCCTCTACTCTCTGTACACCCAGGGCTGTGTCCTCCTCATCTACTCCCTGTACACCCAGGGCTGTGTCCTCCTCCTCTACTCCCTGTGCACCCAGGGCTGTGTCCTCCTCATCTACTCCCTGTACACCCAGGGCTGTGTCCTCCTCCTCTACTCTCTGTACACCCAGGGTTGTGTAACCACACACAGCTCCAACATGGTGATTAAGTTAGCAGATGACACAACACTGATAAGCCTAATCACCAACAACAACCAAACGGCCTACAGGAGTGAGGTCAACAACGGCACGATGGTGCCGACCCATATATCACTCAATGTATTGGTGTGTGTCTGTGTGTGTGATGTGTACATGCGTGTGTGTGTGTCTGAATCCGTGTGCGTTTGTGTGTGTATCCATGTGTGTCTGTATCTGTGTGTGATGTGTCCACGTGTGTGTGTGTGTCTGTCTGTATCCGTGTGTGATATGTGTGTGACTGTGTGTCTGTCTGTATCTGTGTGTGTGTTTGTCTTTATCAGTATGTAAATGGTGCATTTATATAACAGCTTTTATCCAAAGCACTTTACAATTTGTTCCTCACATTTTACATATTCACTCACACATTCACACACTGACGGCAGAGGCGACCATGCAAGGTGCCAACCTGCTCATCGGGAGCAGTTAGGGGTTAAGTGTCTTGCTCAAAGACACTTGGATGCACTGACCGGGAATCAAACTGGGAACCTCCGGATTACCAGACGACTGCTCTACCTCCAGAGCCACTGTCGCCCCCAAGACTATGTGTGTCTTTATTGTGTGTGTGTGTGTGTGTGTGTGTGTGTGTGTGTGTGTGTGTGTGTGTGTGTGTGTGTGTGTGTGTGTGTGTGTGTGTGTGTGTGTGTGTGTGTGTAGCAGACAGTGTGTGTATATCAGTGTGTGTGTGTGTATCAGTGTGTATCAGTGTGTGTGTGTGTGTATTTGTGTGTGTTAATATCAGTCAGCTGAGGCCCAGTCACACTTAATCCTCCTCTTTCATGTCCTCTCATTCCCGTCTTTCTCTTCCCCCCTTCTCTCTCGCTCTCTTTCCATCTTGCTATCTCCCTGTCTCTCTTTCCTTCCGTCTCTCTCCGTCTCCATATCTCTCTCTCCCTCTCCCTCTCTCTTTCTCAGCAGAATCAGTGTCTATCTTCCATGACTATATTCTGCTTAAATCAGCGTTTACTCACTGAACCACAACACACACAAACACACACAGCCGACACAACAGACACTAAACACGCACACACACAGCAGACACACACAGCTGAGCAGACACTAAACACACACACGACACTAAACACACACACACACACACAGCAGACGGACACTAAACACACACAGCAGACACAACAGACACACACAGAGCAGACAACAGACACTAAACACACAGCAGACACAACAGACACTAAACACACACAGCAGACAAGAGACACTAAACACACACACAGCAGACACAACAGACACTACTAAACACACACAGAGCAGACAACAGACACTAAACACACACACACAGCAGACACTAAACACACAGCAGACACTAAACACACACACAGCACACTAAACACACACAGCAGACACTACTAAACACACACACTAAACACACAGCAGACACGACGCTAAACACACAGCACACAACAGACACACACAGAGCAGACAACAGACACTAAACACACACACAGCAGACACAACAGACACACAGAGCAGACAACAGACACTAAACACACAGCAGACACTAAACACACACACACACACGACACTAAACACACACAGCAGACACACAGAGCAGACAACAGACACTAAACACACACACAGCAGACACTAAACACACACACAGCAGACACTACTAAACACACAGCAGACACGACACTAAACACACAGCAGATACAACAGACACTAAACAGAGTTAGAGTATCTCTCTCTCTCTCTCTCTCTCTAAGACACTGTCCAGAGACAGATGTAATGTCCTCTGGTTGATAATAAATATAATAAGTCTCTGCCTGGTTTCTTTAATCTAATTAGAACCATGTCTGCTCTCTCTCTCATAATATATATATATATATATATATATATATATATATATATATATATATATATATATATATATATATATATATATATATATATATATTAAGGCTGTCAAAGTTAACGCGGTATTAACGCGTTATCGCCCGATTCTATTAACGCCACTATTTTTTTTAACTCACGATTAACTTTGAAAAATAATAAAAAAATAAATAAAAACTATTTTAAATTTTAAAGTTTCAACCGGTAAAAATGTGCCGGAAAGTTTGGTCTCTTACATATCTCGATGTGATATATCAAGAAATATCTACAGCTAGAATTCTGGGTCTCAACGAATCCAAAATGTCAATGTGGGTAGAAGTGGTGGAGAGAATAAAAGCTAGCTTATAATGGTAGTGTCTGGTTAGGAGTGAGGGATAATGGAGGTACTATCCAAGGAGGGGTCCGGGAGGGGGGGGTTCGAGCTGGAGCATATGTGTGTAGGGTTTTAGAAAATAGGTATTAGGGGTATGTCCTATATAAAATTTATATAATTGTTAATTTCGCTGGATATACACTGTATACGGTTAAAATGTTATTATAGACTTTTTTTTGTCTTGTTTCTGTACTTGCATGTAATTTTAACCATCTTGACTGTTAGTTTCATTATGCATTATGTGTTGAGTACTGACTTTTAATAATTTTTGTTTTGCAATAATAAAAAATATATATAAAAAAAAAAAAAAAATTATTATTATTATTTTTTTTACTAGACTTCACTCAGGTGTATTATTGATGCTCTCATTGATACTATGTTTGTTTCTGAAGTGTGTGTGTGTGTGTGTGTGTGTGTGTGTGTGTGTGTGTGTGTGTGTGTGTGTGTGTGTGTGTGTGTGTGTGTGAGATATATAGAGAGAGGGGTGAGAGAGATGAGGAAGGGGCAAGAGAGAAAGAGAGCTGGGAGACTAGTGTGTGAGAGAGAGGGGTGTGTGTGAGTCCTCAGCCCTTGTGTGGGTGAATGTAACAAGTTCCTAACGTTTTCTTTCCCCTATTATTTCATGCACACTTTATTCATTGTTTTAAATTATTATTTTCTTTTAAGTTATTTTGTGCATCACTCTGTTTTGAATTTGATGCAAATTTGCAATGCATGAGGGTAATCATTTTGTGTTAAATGGCTGCATAGAGCAAGCATTTGTTGACTCGCATGTTGATAAGAGTATTAAAACTTGGAACTTGAAAAATATCTGTTTAACACTTTAGTTGCCGAAAGACGTGTTAAGACGTCATTCCTAGCCATGCTCAAGTTGCCGAAGACGCCGTAACTCGTCTTTGATATCAATATTTCAAAAATCTGTGATCGGAATCATATTTTCCATCCGCTGCCCTGAGACCCACCGAAAAGCCCCACTGAACTCTCTAGCGGTTCAAGAGCGCCATCTGGTGGCCGATCGGCGCAATCGCCAAACAGGAAGTCATGTGGATGAAGTGCTGATCACCCATATTACTTCCGGGCACTCGCTATAGCTCCCGGGACTCGCGCTCGATACAATACATAGCGATCCGTTGCCAATAACTTGATAAACAACATGATTTGGACGTATATACTATTATACAACCTGGAAATGGATCGGATATTTCTACATCCCATAATAGGAAAATGTCTGTTCCACGCTCATCGCCCAACGGCGCGAGGAAGATACGGTAAGATTCAGCGTTATTTTTCAATGTGTTCGATACTAACTGCTATGATGAACATTTTACCCACATTAGATGAATGGTATAACGCTGCCCACGGAATTATAAACGCCCACTCGGCCATCCGGTCAACATCAGATGACGTGTAGTAACTTCCAGAAGTACGTGCAGTTGAAATTTATTATCTGGCACAGATCGCTATCAAACTGTATTTCATCATCAATATAATGTATTTGGAGCTATAAATCACGTTCTGGAGAAAGCTGCAGAAAGAGATGAAAACATACTTATACTTTAGACCATATTTTAGTATGAATATGTGAATGAAAAAGTTGAACGTTGCTACACAATGAACAATACATATAGGACTTTGAATGGGCCATAATAATGGCAATCTAGCAATAGGATTTAAAAAGTTATAGCCCTGCAAAGAAGGGGAACTTCTCCATAGACAAATAGAGCTGGCAACAGATGGTATATCATGAATTTAACCTCCGGCAGCCATAGTGTTAAGGTAGAAAAAAAATGTGATTAATTTGCGATTAATCGCGAGTTAACTATGGACAATCATGCGATTAATCGAGTTAAATATTTTAATCGATTGACAGCACTAATGTATATACCTCCACTTCTCTCTATGCGTGTGTGTGTATATATATATATATATATATATATATATATATATATGGGTTGTTTAACAGAACCCTCATCACAATATCTGGAAAGAGGTTCCAAATCTTCCTTCCTATTTAGGAAATATGACATTTTATTTAGATTATTTTGAAAATGACAAAGATGTAATTTGTGTACCATGTGACCTGCAAAGTCTACACTAGAGTTGTTCCGATACCGATACCAGTATCGGAAATGCCGCCGATACTGCCTAAAATGCTGGTATCGGTATCGGCGAGTACCCTCTAATGTTGCGCTCCGATACCATATGACGTAATTTATCAACAACACTGCGGACGTTGGGCTCTGTAGATACTTTATATACTCATACTTCGCTGGGTGAGCATTATAAAACAAACGTGTGCTTAATCGACCGTGAATTAAAGTGTCAATTGCCATTAACAGCAGAGCAGATACTTTCTTAAAATGCCATTGTCCCGACAGCGCTGTTGACGGGGAGCTCTGATGAGTTCGCTTGGTGGCTGGTGTTATTAGCATTGAACAGCTAACCGAAAGCTAGCTTTGACGTTACCTTGGCTAAAGTTGGGGACTTGGGGCTATTAATAATCCAGCAATAATGACTGCAGATCTGCAAGCAAAGTACAGCAAGTTGGCAAAGGAGTATTCCAAGTTAAATCACAATGTCACCGGCAGTAACGTTACAGTCTTTCCATATAGCGGTAGCTCATGCTAGCTAACCTAGCTCACGGTAACGTTGTCATTGCACAATTGCACGTCGCGTACACAATTAATGACATGTTGCGGACAGCCATATCGGCGACAATGTTTAGCTTTTAGTGCCAAATGATAAGAGTCTGAGGCGGAGTCTCAAAAGAGAATGTTGAATATTTATTGTGCAAAAATCACAACAACAGAGCCTCTGGTACTAAACGGAGCCTTCTTGTGGAAGCAAGTGCAGCAACGAATAATGTCTGTGTGGAACTAATGTGCCAACAACCTTTCCGTGGGTGAACTCATTGAGATAGTTTTCAATTACTGATACTAATACTAATCTATACAATCACCTGTTGTTGAATAAATACCATTACTTTATAGTTATTACTAAAAAACAGTATATATAAAACAGTAGCTGTATTAAAAAAAAAAAACTTGTTATAATTTATATAATATTTTTTTATTTTTTTAATGTATGCACTGGTATCGGATAAGTATCGGTATCGGCCGATACCCAAAGCTTAGGTATCGGAATCGGATCGGAAAGGAAAAAATGGTATCGGAACATCTCTAGTCTACACACCCGTATCCCTCATGATGAAGCCCTGTTACATTACATTGAAACACGCCCTACTGATGTGCTGCCGCCTAACGCCAATGTTTTGTTGACCCTCATGGAAATAATCCTATCTAGAAATGATTTCCAATATGCAGGACCCCATCATCTGCAGAGACGAACAGGATCCTATCATCTGCAGAGACTAGAGCCCTATGAAATCCGCGTTCACAGAATCGCAGACGGAATCGCGGAATTGACCAATAAAAATGGAATCAACTGTAAAATGTGGAATATTGCAGAATTTGGCCTAATCTGGACTGAAATTCCGTTTTTGGGAGGAGATGGAACGTTTGGTGCAAAGCAAACATGACGGGGGACGCTACAGCGTATTACACACAACACGCAGCAGTGTCCAAGCGTCTGGCTGCTTTGGTGTTAATGTTAACGTCGTCAAGAAGCAAAAAAATTCCACAATAAGCCCTAAATTCAGAGCAGAGCAGTATCCTAATGACTTTTATGCCTCCGGCGATAAGGTGTTTTGCAAATTCTGTCAATGTACCGTGGACTGGACCCACAAAAACACGTGCGAAGATCACTCTCCAAAAGCCATGTCAGGAACACGGAAAAACACTGTGCTTCCCAAAACACACCAGCTCTCCAACTATGATCCCTGGTGATCACAATAGATACAGCTAGAGGGCGAGGCTAATCACTGACACTATTGTGATTAAATAGCTATGTAACGTTACAGTACATAGGACTATAGATGGAAATGATAGCTTCTTTCTAAATCTGGTGCACCCATCCATTTGTTTAATGCAAATGATTGTCAGTACACACTTTACTTTA
Source organism: Notolepis coatsorum (assembly GCF_963971535.1). Lineage (NCBI taxonomy): Eukaryota > Metazoa > Chordata > Actinopteri > Aulopiformes > Paralepididae > Notolepis > Notolepis coatsorum. The sequence continues at coordinate 33,559,370 of NC_140177.1, read as the reverse complement.
TAAACAAAATAAACTAAACTAAAAGGTGCCTAAATTATGCATTACTATATTTCATCACAATATAATAGATATAGCTAGGCTACTGACATTGTCATTGTGATAATGTCAGTAGTAGCTAGCTGTATCTATTGTTTACACTTGAAATGTGTATTTTTATTTTGTGTGCATTTTTATTTTGTCATAATATTATTTGAAAAATATTGTGTAAAATTGAACTGTATTTCTGAGTTGCAGCACTTAAAAACATTAAATGGACTGTTATATCTTATTAAATTGTGGACATTTATTCATTCCCACTTATAAGACACTATTTCTGATGGTAAAATGAGCATAAAAAGCTAAATACAGAATTCTGAAATATTAAAAAGGAAAAAAACTGAATTTGGAAAATAATAAAACGGCTTTCATATGGCTCTAGCAGAGACGAACAGAGACGAACAGGATCCCATCATCTGCAGAGACGAACAATTTGTGATGAACCCCCCCTTATTTCTTATTAAAAAAAACGGCCCCCTCCACCCTCTGGATTCTACACTGCCCTGCAGAAGCTAATCGCAGTAACTACAATTCTTTAAGAAATTAAGTTATAAGTGAAATTGAACTTCTCAATATGTGTTTTATCTTGTGACAAAGTTTCAGAGTTCAATCTTGCTGTTTTATATAATTGCAGTAACTACAATATCACTGGATAGTCAAAGAACTTTAAAGCCATTAAAATTTCGCTCGAATCTACAAAGAAGTAGAGGTTATCAACGTTAACCTAACTGCTGAGATGAAGGGAAACTACAAAGAAATCAAGACGGCGCTCAGCGATATAACGATGGAGCTTAAGCGAATCAATGAAGAACAGAAAGCCAAAATATTCGAGATGGAATATCAAAAACGCAAGCTGAATATTCGTATAGTCGGCCTGGACGAGTCAGTGAGATGTGCTCAACCTGAAGAGTTTGCCACAGAATTACAGAAAATCTTGGAAACAGAGATCCTTCCTAATGTACCAGAGGTGGAACAGTGCTACAGATTGGGGACCCAATCTGAAATACAGACCCATATTAACATACCCGGCAATACTTCGCATTGTCGATAAAAAAGGAGCAAGGGTTTTCCTCAACTCGCCTGAAGATGCAGCCAAATACTTGTCTGCACAACACGCAGAATAATGTATAAATGGCCTTTTAATCTCTGTTATGCAAGGTCACCATATAGTACAATCTTCAATGAACCGAGGATTTGGGACAGAGAGACCTACGTGCTCAGAGTTAGTGAATGCTTTCCCCGTCGGGTTTCTATTATTGCGGACATATTGGATTCAAGATTGGAACACTACAGAACATACTGGAACATTCAAACAATGTAAAAACGACATATTGGAATAATCTAGAACATCTAAAGCATTCTTTGATATAGGGAACATTCTGGAATAACAGCAATACGTGGTCAGTCACTCTACCAGAAGCCCCTCGGGGGAATAATCAACAGCATCTATATGCAGAACCACAGAACCATCATAGCAGCGGCCGGCTGAAAGATCATTCTACACAACGGATCATCGCCCACCCCGGTCAGGGGAAATGCTGCATATACGTATTTAAAAACTGTTTTTTATTAATTGGAAATATTTCCACTACTTCTCCAATTTATACTTTAGATGTTTAAGCATAGCAATGCTCTTTTAAGATCTAAGTTAATGTTCTCTTCCTTTTACTTGTTTTTTTCCATCCGTTTTCTCTGATTTATTGAGGCTCTCTCTTCAGTTCAATACCTCCATATTATTCATGGGTTACTATAAATTACACAAGTTCATATAAAATGTAAGTGATTAGGGCATGACAATTGAAGCTTATTTTTGGTCTTTATTTTTAGTTTTATCTTATTTAAATTTTTATTTTACGGGAAAGTGGCCAAGCCACAGTCGACATTCTACTTATGGTAGAATTTAGAGTGTTAGATCCTATGGTATACATAGGAATGTTAAGGATAATTGGATCATTCTGGGATATCCGGTGGTGCAAGGGAGGGAGTCATACGCAAAGGTTGTGTTCATGGAACTCGGGGTGTAGCCATAGTCATTAAACGTAAGTTGAATATTGTACTAAAGGGAGTATGGTCTGATGTAGAAGGTCGGATAACTATAGCTAAGATTGAACATAAGAACAGGAAAATAGCGTTGGTAGCGGTATACGCCCCAAATTTGTACGAAGAAGATTTCTTCACTACACTAACCAATGCAATGTTAGACATTCCCGATTACTCATTTATAATAGGTGCGGATTTTAATGCCATCTGGAACCCAAGGATGGACAAATCTTACCTCGCCTTTTCCAGCGAACAAAAGAATTCATCGAAGGCATTAAAGGATTGGTCGAAGATTACAGGTGTAAATGACTTATGGCGGTTACTTAATCCCACGACCCGAAAGTACTCTTGTCGATCTGCGAGACATAATACACTATCTAGAATAGATTATGTCTTTGCATCACAGAGACTATTTGATAATTAGGAAGTGGAAATGATACCCAACGCACTATCAGATCACTGTTATTTACTCCTTAAAGGTACATTTGGTATACTATCCTCCCGAGCCCCAAGATGGCGATTTAACTCGTTGCTGCTTAATAACAAGGAATTCATTACACAACTCAAAGAAGCTCTTATAGTATTCCAACGGGAGAATGCAAACTCGGTGCAAGACCCCAGAATAATATGGATGTCGGTAAAGGGAATGATCAAAGATTTCACGGATAGCTTTTCATCCAAAATGCGCAAGAATCAATGCACAAAACTGGCTGAGCTGGAAACGCTTTACTCAAAGTTATTTAATTCTCTAAAATACAACAACTCAACTCGACTAGAGAATCAAGTTAACGTACTAAAAATAGAGATCAATGCCATATACAGACAACAATCGGAAATACAAATACGCAGCACAAGACAACAGCAGTACTCCCATGGTTCCAAACCCAGCCACCTATTAGCCATGCGATTAAGAATTAATGCAAAATTTGCAGATATAACTACCATTAGAGCACAACAAGTACTTGTAACAGATCCTGTAAAAATAAACGATACATTCAAAGAATTCTACTCCGACTTATATAAATCAGAAACGACCTTCGATCAAAACAAAATGGACACATTTCTTAATCAAATTATTCTCCCTAAACTTTCAGAGGATGACGCTAAACAGTTAGAAACACCGATCACACTAGAGGAACTCAAGAAGGCCATAACCGCAATGCAAAGTGGTAAGGCTCCTGGAATAGACGGTTTCCCATCAGAAATGTACCTTTCTTGTTGGGACATAATTGGCCCCTTATTACTAAATAAATATGATCTTATACTCAGTCAAGGAGGGGAACTTCCATAAGAATGACAATATTGCACTCATAACAGTCCTCCTTAAAAAAGACAAAGACCCCAACGAGTGCGGTAGTTATAGACCTTTAAGCCTCCTCGGAACCGATATCAAACTGTACTCTAAGGTATTAGCCATCAGATTACAAAAGCATATGACGTCTTTAGTTCACCCGGACCAAACTGGCTTCATAGGAGGCCGCCTGATCACTGAAAACATAAGACGAATACTGCACGTACTTGATGCCGACAAGGAGGACACCATACCTAAGGCGATGCTGTCCCTGGATGCTATGAAAGCCTTTGACAGGCTGGAATGGTCGTATCTATGGGCAGTACTAGAAAGGATGGGGTTAGGAAAAGGATTCATCGATATGATTAAAGTATTATACAAAGACCCATCGGCCATGATTACAACAGGCACAATCATCTCCAAAATCTTTCCGGTATCACGCTCAGCCAGACAGGGTTGTCCTCTTAGTCCCGGACTGTTCAATCTATCATTAGAGCCTTTAGCACAATATATAAGACAATCCCAATCCATAGAACCAATCGTAATCAAGGGCACACAACAAAAATTTTGTTTATATGCAGACAATATAATATTGTTCATGCAAAACCCCAACACCACATTGCCTCATCTGCTCAAGTTGATTGAGGACTTTGGTGATTTATCGGGATTTAAGATAAATTGGCCGAAGTCGGCTTTCCTTCCACTTAACACCCCTGCAAAAAAAGATACAACCCTCCCAGGAGAGATACCGATGGTAAAACATTTCAGATGCTTGGGAGGGGAAATATTCCCCACCATAAGACAAACGGTGAAGCACAACTACACAAAAATCCAAAACAAAATCAAAGACGACCTTGATAGATGGGCAAAACTTAAAAACACAGTACAAGCACGGATATCAATAGTTAAGATGGATGTACTACCTAGAATCAACTTCTTCAGTTCAATGCTACCGTTACCCCCTCCAGAGGGTTACTGGAAAAGATTACACTCCTCCACATACAAATTTATTTGGAATAACAAACCACCACATATAAAAAGATCCACCGCACAGAGAAATAAAGCAGATGGTGGCATGGCATTTCCAGATTTTTTCCTATATTTTAAGGCGTACACATTAAGTCCATTGACAACATGGTTTGACCCCCAAGCATTAGTATCCTGGAGAAAATTAGAAGAAAACATAGTAGCCCCACATAGACTGAAGGACATAGCATACACTAAACTACCAATCAAGCACTGAACGAAAATTTGGCCCCATAATTACTCATGCAATCCGGATATGGCGTGAATCACAAAAAAAAAATCCTAACCCACAAAAATGGCACAATCATACTCCCTTATTCAATAACAATGCACTCTTAATTGGAAAACGACCTATAAGATTCCCTATATGGGAAGAGCAAGGCATACACTCATTAGGGGATGTTTTTAACAAACAGGGTTTTTGTAGTGATAAAGAAATACGCAAAAAAATTTATCTCACCAAGTCCACATGGCTTTTTTACAAACAGTTACAGCTATGTTTGAAGTCTCACGGTGTTCCATTAGACAGACCAATTGAACACCACAGATACCACAAATTCTTCTACGAAAGAGAGACATCGAGAGGTTTTGTTTCAGAATTTTATCATCAATGACTAACGTCCTCGTATGAAACCCTCCAACTAGACTCTGTCTGGAGGAGGGATATACCAGACCTGGAAAATGACTTTGATTGGCAAGGAGCCTGGGCAAATGTCCGACTTACATCAAGGAACCCGGATCATCAACAAATCAATCTTAACTATATTCACAGGACATACTTGACTCCTATAAGACTGTGCCGAATGGGGCTTAAACAAGACTCCAAATGCTCCCAATGTACAAATGGGGACGAAGGGACATTTATGCACATGTATTGGGACTGCTCACCAGTTAAGGCATTCTGGAAAGATGTGACCCAACAAATATCAAAACTTGTATCTTGGAATATACCTGTACACCCCTCGGTATTACTATTGAATGATGTTTTTGAGTTTGCAGTGAATCCACAGCTAAAGAGATTGGTTTTATCGGGTATCACAGTAGCTAAAAAGCTGATCGCATCACGCTGGTTTCAACCGGAAAAGAATTGCCATAAAGTTTGGTTTCTTACATATCTCGATGTAATTTACCATGAAATATCTACAGCAAGAATTCTGGGTCTCAATGAATCCAAAATGTCAATGTGGTTAGAAGTGGTGGAGAGAATAAAAGCTAGCTTATAATGGTAGTGTCTGGTTAGGTGCGAGGGATAGTGGAGGTACTTCTCAAGGTGGGGTCCGGGAGGGGGGGGTTCGAGCTGGAGCATATGTGTGTAGGTTTTTTTAGATAACAGGTATTAGGGGTATATCTTATATAAGACAACTAACTAAAATGTGATCTCATTGGATGTGCCCTGACAATTAATGCTTGTATATCTTATCGTGTGTTGTCATGTTTGTTTATATGTTTGTTTAAAAAATAATAAAAAAATAAAATACAAAAAAGCCATTTTTCTCGGTTTCACTGTTTGTGTAGTTACTGCAGTTAGCTTCTACAGGGCAGTACAGTTACTGTGGTTAGCTTCTGCAGGGCAGTACAGTTACTGTGGTTAGCTTCTGCAGGGCAGTACAGTTACTGTGGTTAGCTTCTGAAGTACAGTACAGTTACTGTGGTTAGCTTCTGCAGGGCAGTACAGTTACTGTGGTTAACTTCTGCAGTACAGTACAGTTACTGTGCTTAGCTTCTGCAGGGCAGTACAGTTACTGTGGTTAGCTTCTGCAGGGCAGTACAGTTAGCTTCTGCAGGGCAGTACAGTTACTGTGGTTAGCTTCTGCAGGGCAGTACAGTTATTGCGGCGGTTAGCTTCTGCAGGGCAGCATAGACGTGACCACTGTACCGATGGGTCCAAGTCACCAGACACTAAGTGCTTTGTTCGCCCACGCACACGGAAAATATACAACATTAACTTACTCATTGACTGCAGTACCACCCATGTTGTCTACATTCTGAAGTGTCCATGTGGGACGGTCTGCATAGGCCAGAACAAAACAAGGACTGCTGAACACAAGTCTGCTATTCAGTCAAAACATGGACCACTACGCAATAGAGACACTATGCTCAATCAACGTTCCTTTTTTTTTATAAATACATTTATTTATTAGTCGTCAAAGGTACAGTGGAATACAGTACACATTGAATGACAGATTTTATATTTTCGCCCTTCCCCCCCATCCCTCCAGGGTTCCCACAGACACTGCAAAATTCAATTCAAGGACTTTCTCAAAAAGAAAAAAGAAAAAAAGGGATACAGTTCACTTTTAAGTGCGGTTTTCTATAGCAAACAAATATAATAATAAATAGAGAAAATAAAAATAAAATTTAATCGGATCCAATATTTATGGCTCAAAGCCAATCTTTGACAATTAGCACCACCTTTACACTTTGGTCGCCAAGGACGCCTTAACTAGTCATTCCCCGCCATGCTAATTCTGCCAATGACGCCGTAACTAGAGCTGCCGCGGTATCGGTATTACCGCGGTATCGCTGTTACATCATGCCCACCGCAGCGTTGGGCTGAATACCGGCATCACTGCTGTTTTTTATTATATTATTATTATTATTACGCTCTCGTTGGGCTTGCGGCTCTGCAGATATACCCTACTTCTCTGTCGAGATTCCAAGCGACCCTATTGGGTACCAGAAAAGTCACATGAAACACTGCAGACCACTGATTGGTCAGAAGAGATACGCGTCACATGCTTGGAGCATCTTGCAGTGCGTTTACTTCCTGAATCTCAGCCATCACAACACGGCTAATAGTACGTTAGCTCCCACCGGAGACCGGAGTGGATTACCGACGCCGTCGCTCCTCAGGGAACGAGGCATAATGATTTTACTGCAACGAAATGTTATAATAAAAGCCCTTCGTTCTATACACTTGTCTGATTGAAAACTTTATTAACAGACCGCAGAATGGGTACAACTCGGCACGCTCTGAGCAAAGAAAGGAACTTAGATATTAATTGAGTAACGCTTGCCTTGCTATGTGGTCCGGTAAATACGAACGTGTAACTATACTAACGTTAATGCCACAAATCGAATGCCTTTGTAATCATAAGTAGTAACGTTATAATAATAAGAAGAAGAAAGGGTCGGGGGGGTAACCGGCGGGCGCGACACTGAGGGGAGACTTCGAATCCGTGTTTCACTTTTAATAACGAATGCGTGCATGCCGAATCCCAAACAATATTCATGCTGCAAAGTCATCCTCTAAAGATAGACATTTAGACTAGAGGCAGGCTATATGCTATATAAAGAGTAGACTACAAAAAAAATGCATTCAAACCTTTTTTTTTTGTGTGTGTGTGTGCGGTAATACCGCGGCGGTAGGAAATATTTTGCAAATGTGTGCGGTAAGGAAAACATCAATACCGCGGCAGCTCTAGCCGTAACACGTCATTGAGATCAATATTTCAAAAATCTGTGATCGCAATCATATTTCTCCCCCAGAGACTGGAGATCTACTGTTGATCCCCTCTCAACTCTCCAACGGTTCAAGAGCGCCATCTGGTGGCCGATCGGCGGATCGCCCAAACCGGAAACGGAAACTGGTGCTCATCCAAATTCGGTCCGATCACTCGCTATAGGTCCCGTGACTCGAGCGCGACACAATGGATAGCGATCCGTTACCAATAACTCGATAAACAACATGATTTGGACGTATATACTATTATACAACCTGGAGATGGATCGCATATTTCAACATCCCATAATAGGAATATTTTTGCTCCACGCTCATCGCCCAACGGCCTGAGGAGACTGGGGTAAGTTTCAGCGTTTTTTTTTTACCGTGTTCGATACAAACTGCTCTAATGATCATATCACCCACACTAGATGAATCATCTAACGTTGGCCACGGAATTATAAACTACCCCCCCCCCCCCCCCATCCGGTCAACATCAGATGATAAGTAGTAACTTCTAGAAGCACGTCCATTTGAATTTTTTTATCTCGCGCCGATCGCTATCAAACTGTATTTGATCATCAATATAATGCATTTAGGGCTATAAATCACGTTCTGCAGAATGCTGCAGAAAACGATAAAAACATATTTATACTTTAGACCGTATTTTAGTATGAATATGTGAATGAAAAAGTATAACGTTCCCACATCCTGAACGATAGATAATTGACGTTGAATGGGCCATAGTAATGTCAATTTAGCAATACAATTTAAACAGTTATAGCCCTGCAAAGAAGGGGAACTTCTCCATAGACAAATAGAGCTGGCAGAGGATGGTATAATGATAAGCCTGGCAAAGAAAGTGTTAATTCAAAAATTCAAAAATTTAAATGAAATTTCTTGATTCAGTCATGGATGAACAAAAATCCTTAATGTGGTTGGTCGATTAGAATTTCAAGGACTTTCCAAGCACCTTGTCCAGGCCTTGATCTTTTTTTGTGTGTCAAAAACAAGCACTAAGCATTTCAAAGACCTTGTGCGAGCCCTCCCCCCCTCCCTCCCTCCCCTGTCCTACCCAATCCTACAAATACACAACAGATAACAGAGAACATACAATCAACATCAATCAACGTTCCTGGCCAAATTCCCAAACACGTCTCTGACATCGATGCCACCTAATCATCCCTCCCCCCTTTAATTGGCTGACATCAATCCCTGTCTCCTGAGCCGTTCAGCCATTGTGTAGTGTGATGTGTGCCTGGTGCCAGTGTAGGGCAGCCATTGAGCCTGCGTAGTCCAGGGTTGGGTGCTACTAGTGGTGGTGAAGGAGGCAATTTCCACCCTACATTGTGGGGAGCGTTTTGAGTCCAGACTCTAGAGAAAAGCGCTATATAAATGTAATGATCATTCATTCATTCAATCAAAACATGGCTCCCCTGCAGTGCTCAGATTTTGGGGGTATTGAAACACAGAGATACTGTAAATAAGAAGAGGCCTTTTTGGATATACACAATAAACACACTAAACCACACAGACTTAATGAATAACTGGGCCTCTCTTCTCCCACAGAGAGGAACATAAGTAAGTAAAACTTGATTTTATAGTGCTCTTCTCAGCACAAGTGCACAGAGTGCTTCACAGCATTTTAAAACATCAATAAAAACAAAAAAAATAAAAAATGTGGAGAAGGGGGGAAAAAAAATTAGGGCTGTACGTTAACTTTTTTTGCACATAGCACTGGTGCTACATAGGGGTGGGACGATACATCGATCCAGATCGATATATATCGATCTATTATCAATTATCAAATAGGATCGATGCAACGTAAAAAGATTGATTCATATTGCGATACTCTTATTTTGAAAATCCCCTGGTGAGCATATCCGCCCGGGCCCCAACATCAACACTATCTCCGTGTGTTAGCGTTAGACAGCATTGCTTCAGAGTCCGCCTATTTTGCGACCCGAAATAAGTGCCTGTTGTTTTTTTCCCCACAACGGGTCAAATGCATCCAACATGCTTTGCATCCTCGCCATTCCTTTATGCCCACGTCGCGTTAAATACCGAAATTAACGTTGCGTTAGCGTAAGCTAACTAAGCTAAGCTGATCAGAGCCATATAGAGAGAACAGCAGAGGTCCACTAGGGACTGGGAAGGAGGGGGGTTACTGCATTCTCGAGATAGCCCCACTGCGTCATTACTTTTACCAACCGATTTCCAGTTCCAGTTCCGCGTTCTGTGATCTGATTGGCCACTGACGTTTCTGGTCATGTGACATCTGCGCCAATCGTGTGACGCCTGTTTCTATCACCGGTTAAGCTTAGGCACTCTTTCGAAGTTGGTTACGGTTAGAGTTTGTCTTAGAGCAGGGCGATAGAACACCAGCTCTGATTCCAAACTCTAACCTTAACCAACTTCGAAAGAGTCGCCTAAGCTTAACCAGTGATAAACTAGGCGTTAGGTAGTTAGCAACGCTGAGCTTTGAAACCATAGCGTTTGTCTGTCCGAGACTTAATTGTAGGATTTTTACATCATCGTATAAGGGACTGTGTATTCACTCGCATGCATCACAGTCCCAAAAGGGGCTACCTCCTCCTTGAATGAGTGCTGCCAAGGTAGTGGTTGATTGGTCTATTAACCAGTGACAGACTGTTCTCTGGATGGAGGAGGGTTTAGAACTTGACTGTGAAGACTCGCCGTGCGTCAAAACGTTAGTTGTAAAGTGTGCTTCTTTGAGTTCAGACGTTCAGGGGCTGTCTACACGAATGCTGGGTTTAATGCAACTGTGATTGTATGTGCGCAGTTGCAGTCAGTCATGGAGAAGTGCAGGTGAAAAGATGCGACGGCTGCCTCCTTGAGTACCGGAGGGGACACGTGATGCAAGGCTTCGTCCACATTGCAGCCGGCTTGTGGGAGGCATGGCCTAACAACGTTCGAGACAGGGGAGGGGAGAATTGGACAATACGAAATTGGGGACGGGAGAAAAAAATAGAAAAACGGGGAGAAAAAGTAGATAAAAAAAATCAAAAAAAAAAGACATCGGTATCGGCCAGAACAGCAATATTAATATCGGTTAGTGATGCACGATATATCGGCCGCCGATATGGCAGTTTTTTTACACATCGGTCCGATATCAAGATAGGGCCGATAAAAAATTTATAATTTAGACATCGACATCGGTAAATATCTGTATCGGCCAGAACAGCAATATTAATATCGGCCAAAATTTTCACATCGGTGCATCACTAATATCGGTTATCGGTTAGATTGATGCATTTAACTTTAAAATATACCAAAAAAAAGGTCCGGGGGGGCACGCCCTTGGACCCCCCTAGAGGGTCAGAGGTTCACCCCCCATAGTCTCTGAAAATCCTGTGGGAAACATATTGTTCATGATGGTGGAGACCATGATATTATCTAGTATATTTATGTATCATTCTAAATTAACAGACCTGGAAGACTAATGGGTCCCTCTCTAGATAGTACTAGATACTGTGTGACACACATGGGAAGTGGGATTACAAAAGCAGCAGGCGCAGTATCCTGGTTAACTTAGCAGGTGTACATTTAGCTATGATGCCCCTGGCTCAGTCATGGCATGAACTCCAACACTGACCTGAGCCTAGAGCCATATGAAATCCGTTAATTTTTTTTCCAAATTCCATTTAATTTTTTTCCAAATTCCGTTTTTTCCGTTTTAATATTTCAGAATTCTGTATTTTGCTTTGTACGCTCATTTTACCATCAGAAAGTGTCTAATAAGTGGGAATGAATAAATGTCCACAATTTAATAAGATATAACAGTCCATTTAATAGGGCTGTCTTAAATACTTTGAAGCTTCGTTCGATGGGCATGGGATTCGAATATGAAAATAAAATTTGATTATTAAAAAATATAAAAATATAAATGATATATATATATTTTTTTGCAAAATCAACTCTGCCTCTCTTTGTTAATTACAACAAGCAATGCTGTTTGTTATGTAAGATGAGGTCGGACTCGGCACTGACAGATTTGTGTTCATTGTGCTGCTTTTATAAAGCCTCAAATGACCGCTTACAATATTTCATGAAAGCAAAGTGTTTTGTTTGTCTAAGATTTAAAAAGGTTTAAACTTTACAGCACTGACAAAGTTGAATTTTTTATTTTATTTTTTTATTTACAGTTGATTCCATTTTTATTGCTCAATTCCGCGATTCCGTCCGCGATTCCGTGATCGCGGATTTCATATGGCTCTACCTGAGCCTAAATCTGCCAAGAATGAAAGGCAGAATAGTTTTGGTTCTTGATATCAAAGGATGCCCAACCCTACTGAAAAAAGTAAGCGTCAAGCCCTGTGATATTTTCAAATCACTGAGTAATCGTGTTTAATAATCATGATTTCAATTAGGGATGCACGATATTGATTTTTTGACACCGATAGATAACTTTATGCTCCTCAAGCCGATAACCGATATTTATTGTATTATAATTTTTTTTTTAAATGTATATATATATATTTTTGGATCAACATTTTTTTTTTTTTTGTATTTATAAGCTCCGACGTCATCGGTACTGCTATCGGTACTCGAGAAATTATGGAGTTTTTTTTTGAGGAATTTAAACGTCGCAAACTAATCTTGTTGGCCGTTTTCTATATCTCTCCTGCCTCGGTGTCTCTGCCTGCGTGCGCGACACACACACACACACACACACACACACACACACACAGGGACCGAAACTAGAGAGCGCCACCCGCCATTTGCGCTCAGTTTTTACGTTTGGCGCCTCCCACTGAGACGTCTGAGCGCCGTGTGACGGGCAATCAAATGTGAAAACCGAAAATCATGATCCAATTCTTTAGCGGAGTTCTCACTCGCTGTCTCAGCAGACATGAAGCGCGCACCGCGCACTGCTGCTGCTACCCCCTCCCCACCTGTTTCTGTATGTCTGCATGTAAACAGAGGCTATTGCCTCCGAGTCACTGTGACGTTAGTTAGCACTGCTGCTCCTACCCCTGTATGCCTGCATGTAAACAGAGGCTATTGCCTCACCGTCTAGTCAGTGTGGGACCTTCGTGAGATAACGTTAGCTACCGTTACAAAATGACCCAGTCAACTATTCACTTAGTTTAATACACGAGGCATTGTGTAACGTTATCCAGCCGGCTAGCTACGGATAGCTCCCGACATCAACAAATCCTCCAGCAATAGTCCAGTGCATAATACCTCCGTTGGCTAGGTAACTAGTCACTACGAAATGTCGCAGTAAACTAAATAGTTCACTGAGGCGTTGTCCCAACGCCATCCAGCAGTAGCTACAGATAGCTCTTGGCATCAATGTCCTATAACAACAACATGCGTATTCGAGTCCCTGGTTTACATCGCATGAGTGAGGGCTGCTGACTAGGGTCCAGGTGCAGCGCCGGAGAATTCTTTTGCATGCTGAATGTAGCGTTTAGGGTCCAGCTGCACCCCCGGAGAATCCTTGCTGGAGCTGGAGGCCACTCGAGTATACACACAGACAGTGGAGCTGTTTGCAGACAGCGAGGTGGCGATGTCTCGCAGATAACACAATCACAAGTATGATTATATAATATATATATTTTATTAAGAAAAAATCTATATAAAATAATAATAAAAAAAAATTGTATCAAAAAAAGTTGGCGGGTAAGAAATATGCTTGGCGTGTAGATTCTTCCCATCTACCCGCCACTGGCCGGTGAGTGAGAGTGAGAGTGAGAGTGAGAGTGAGAGTGAGAGTGAGAGTGAGAGTGAGAGTGAGAGTGAGAGTGAGAGAGAGAGAGAGAGAGAGAGTCCTGCTGGGTCTGACCAAAACACTGCCTGACTAAATCAGCATCAGCCAGCCTGGGTCAGCCATACCCAGTGGTCTCTAAACGCACGGGGCTCGAGCTGAAGGACCTCCCGGCTCCCGTCGTCCCTGGGGGACCCGTGAAAAATACGCTCAGGAAGGATATAAATTTATTTTGGCCTGAATTTGGGCTGAGAGTTAAAAAAATATATATATATATAATAAAAAAATGCTAACGTTACAATGAACGGAGATGCAAATTAAACTGACTGCATGTTTTGTGACACCACAGTTCTTATTAAACCTCCTTGGCAACGCACATGCACACACACACACATCACAACAGTTACTGCATACATACACCCGGTCACCGCTGGTATTGACTGGTGGCCATCACACTCTTTTCACTGGACCAAAGCCTGGTGGCCTGGATCACTGATCACCAACAGACCACACAACGTCAGAGGCAGGGCTGTACGCTAAGCTTTTTCACTAGGAGCACACTTGCCCATAAATGAGAAATTTAGGGGCAAATAATATTTTTTAGGGGCACATTTTTAAATAACTATTTTACCATTATAGTAGGGCTGGGCGATATGGCCTCTAAATGATATTGCGATATTTTGACATTTCCTCTAAAGCACTTAAAAATGCTTGATTTAACCCTTTGATGCATACAGTCACGCCAATATGATGATTATAATAAGTCCCTGCAATATATGTTTGCATTATTAAACCATGAAGATGGTTTAAAAAATAATTTAATGAAAATGTACTAAGAGTAGTCTACTGACACACTAATAAAAAAAATTATTTACTGTATTATTTAATGTATCCAGTTAGTATTTATACTGTCTGTAACGTTTGGTTACTTTAAATCATTGAATAGAGAGAGAGAGAGAGACTCTGGTTGTTCTAGGTTCGCGTTTTGATCGTCTAAGCTGCCGTAGGTGATGACGTCACACTCGAATGTAAACAGGAAGAGATGGAGATGGAGACACACGGAGATGTAAATTGGATGATATACAGAAACGAATAACCAATAAATATGAAGTTATGTTTAAACTTCTGTTGTCAAGCGTTTTCAATATAACCCACCCCCTTTCCTCACAAATGGAACTAGTGTTGTGGAGTCCGCTTTGACCGTTTTCCAGGGTTAGCAGCTATCGCTAGTTAGCTTAGCCCTAATGGATACCTTGGGTTAGCAGCTATCGCTAGTTAGCTTAGCCCTAATGGATACCTTGGTTAGCAGCTATCGTTAGTTAGCTTAGCCCTAATGGATACCTTGGTTAGCAGCTATCGCTAGTTAGCTTAGCCCTAATGGATACCTTGGTTAGCAGCTATCGTTAGTTAGCTTAGCCCTAATGGATACCTTGGTTAGCAGCTATCGCTAGTTAGCTTAGCCCTAATGGATACCTTGGTTAGCAGCTATCGCTAGTTAGCTTAGCCCTAATGGATACCTTGGTTAGCAGCTAACGATAGCTCATTGCTCATGTCAATTAAATTGCATGTTATTAAAGGTCCGCGCTGGTCTGTCTAATGAAATTACAACTGCAACATTATATCGCACTGTACAGCCCTGGTTGTAGGCTAATGTTTTACTATTTTTTGTATCCAATTTGTATGGATTAATTTAGGAGTGAAATCACTACTCGCAAGCTTGCCCCCAGATATTATTTTAAATTCGCACGGACCAAATTAGAGGGCAATTTGCGATCATCTCGTCGCAGTGTACAGCCCTGCAGAGGGGTGGAGAGCTTCGTTCACTCACACATTCACACACCAATGGTGGAGGCAACCATGCAAGGTGCCAACCTGCTCATCTGGAGCAGTTAGGGGTTAAGTGTGTTGCTCAAGGACACTTCGACAAGTTGTCCGGGAGGAGCGGGAATCGAACCGGGAACTTCTACTTCCTGAGCCACATTAAATCAGGTGAACAGGCTAGGGGGAGTAGGGGGAAATAAACTGACTTCATTAGGTCCTCATAGCAAAGTTATTTGGATAAACTAATTGGACAATGTAAGGTTTGGCCTGATGGTGGCGCTAGAAGAAAGGTCAATAGGGTTTATCCTGTGGGGCGACAGTGGTTCAGGAGGTAGAGCAGTTGTCTGGTAATCCGGAGGTTCCCGGTTCGATTCCCGCTCCTCCCGGGCAGCGTGTCAAAGTGTCCTTGTCCTTGAGCTAACTGCTCCCGAGGAGCAGGTCGGTACCTTGCAGGTCGGTACCTTGTCGGTCGGTACCTTGCAGGTCGGTACCTTGCAGGTCAGTGTGTGAATGTGTGAGTGAATGGATAAAAATATGAGGATTGCGCCTTGGATAAAAGCCGTTATATAAAAGCACCATTTTTCATCCACTGGGGGTCATAAATGTGCAGTTTGTGCACCATGAATTTGAAAAGATTGGAATGAAAGCTATTTCAGTTATCTGCGGCTGTGGCGGTCAGGCTGAACCCATAACACGACACATAACACGACACTTGTCCGGGGGAAGGAATTACCACTTTGTACACCTTATAAGATCACAAGCTGGCCCTGTGCCAAGGTTTGTGCACAACCCCGTGACCCCGAGGGGAAACCAACAGGGCCTGGGAACAGACTTCCAGCTGAAATAACAACACTGGGGTCCAGGAGCCACAACTCAAACGGTGGAGAAACAAAACCAGCGTCGGCCCACTGGAATGCTTTTATTACGATGTGGAGATGCATAAACAATTAGAGTGGTGTTTGGAGCCAAGCCTCTTCAGACCGACACGATCACAGACCATACAGCAGGGCTCCGTTCTAGTAGAAAGCCTCTCGGAGACCTTAGAGCTCCGTTCTAGTAGAAAGCCTCTCGGAGACCTTAGAGCTCTATTCTAGTAGAAAGCCTCTCGGAGACCTTAGAGCTCCATTCTAGTAGAAACTAGGGGTGTAACGATGCATAGATTAATCGAAATGCATAGATTGTGTTAGATTCTATGCATCGATTTGAATATGTTAGAATCGATTATAATCTAAATTAATAAAAAAAAAGAAAAAAATCTTTATTTCTTTAATGTTTTTTTTTGTGTGTGTATTGTTTTTATTGACCTTTATTACATGGCGTTTTCACATTCGCCGAAATGCTTGCTTGTGATTGGTCAATAGCGCTCGTCAGAGGTCCGATATTACTCGATAACAGACCTCTGCTGAACAATAATGACCGCTGTGCGCAGCTGGACCAATCAAGCCCACTACACACACTGTATCAGTGCTGCTCAGCATATGCACAGCTGCACTCAGTCATGCAATCAGACCACAGACCTGCCGGCTGCCGATAATAATAATCACTTTATTTGGGCTGACAGAGCCACAGAACAACTGCGTCTGCATTTGATCTCGTCTTCTCGATGAATTAGGTATATTGTTAGTAAGTTAGCCATGTAATAAGCGGGATAATGTATAGCCTATACTCGGTCATTGTCGCAAAATAATTGACCTTCACTGACGTTTAAAACACCTCGGCTGTAGCTGTATATAAATATATTTATTCCACATCCATCTGTACATACAGTACCTCCATATAATAGTTTTTACATATCTGTAGATACTAAATATATATCTGTACATATCCCTTGGCTACAGTACTCTTACTAGTTACACTGCTGGCCAGTACGACTTACTAGTTAACACAGAAGACAGTGTGTCTACTGGCTAGCTAGCCCATGGAAGGGTGTGTGAGTAGGAACTAAGTCAATTAAGAGTGTCTGTCTCTGACTCTCTGCCCATCTCTCTCCCTGCCTCTCCATCTCTCCTTGCCCCTCTCCATCTCCCTCTTTTTCCCTCCATCCCTCTCCATCTCTCTGCCCCTCTCTCTCTGCACCTTTCTTTCCCTGCCTCTCTCCCCATCTCTCTGCCCCTTTATTTCCCTGCCTCTCTCTCTTCATGCATCTCTCCATTTCTCTCTGCATCTCTCTGCCCCTCTCTCTCCATCTCTCTCTGCCCCCCTCTCTCCATCTCGCTCTGCTCCTATCTGACACTCCATCCTTCTCTTTCTCCGTCCCTCTCCCCATACCCCTCGGGCCTCTCTAGTGGTATTCTATATCTTTTTAGTTTCATATAAACTTGTTTTGATGCAATGACATTTGGTCAGGTGGAGCCTTGCACGTTCCTTCAGCTCAGAGCTCACTGGATGATCGGTCCTGTGTAGGCTACAACCTACATCTCATTTCCAAAAATAAGTTAACAAATATAGGTGAGGTTAAGTGACTTGAAGTGTATGTTCCAAGAACACAGTAAAGGCTGGTTTGTTATGCCTAAAACATTCTGAACGTGAAGCTAGGTTTACCAAATATAGGTGAGGTTAAGTTACTTGATGTGTATGTTCCAAAAACACAGTAAAGGCTGGCTTGTTATGCCTAAAACATTCTGAAAGTGAAGCAATGTCTGTTAAACAAACCTATTTATTTTCCGTGACACTTCTTGTTTATTTAATTTGCAATAAATACTGCATACCAAATGCATTGCAATGTATCCGTCTTATTATTTACTCTTTTCAACAATTAATGCTGTTCTTTACGAATGTTCAGCATCTTCTATGTAGTAAATCAAGTCCCAGGTCAAACCATGACAGTGTGTTGTGTGGTTCACACTGTGGTTAAACCATGCCAGTGTGTTGTGTGGTTAAACCATGCCAGTGTGTTGTGTGGTTCACACTGTGGTTAAACAATGCCAGTGTGTTGTGTGGTTCACACTGTGGTTAAACCATGCCAGTGTGTTGTGTGGTTCACACTGTGGTTAAACCATGCCAGTGTGTTGTGTGGTTCACACTGTGGTTAAACCATGCCAGTGTGTTGTGTGGTTCACACTGTGGTTAAACCATGCCAGTGTGTTGTGTGGTTCACACTGTGGTTAAACCATGCCAGTGTGTTGTGTGGTTCACACTGTGGTTAAACCATGCCAGTGTGTTGTGTGGTTCAGACTGTGGTTAAACCATGCCAGTGTGTTGTGTGGTTCACACTGTGGTTAAACCATGCCAGTGTGTTGTGTGGTTCACACTGTGGTAAAGAAATGTGTTTGACAGGAGCAGAGAAGAGGACAGCTAGAGAGAATGCTGCAACGGCCCTCAGCAAACACACTGCAGCTAGCTCTGGGAGAGGATGAGAGAGACAGAGAGAGAGAGGAGAGAGAGACACATAGACAGAGGGAGATACATATAGAGACATAGAGACAGAGAGAAAGCGATACACAGAAAGAGACATAGAGTGACCTAGAGAAAGACAGAGACATAGAGAGATACACAGAGACATAGAGAGACAGACAGAGAGATACATAGAGAGAGAGTAAGACATAACATCCGTAGTGCTACATCCCTGCACTCCTTCAAATCCCAACTCAAAACCCACCTCTTCACCAAATTTGTAAATGACTGCCTGATTTCCCCTTTTAGTTTTCTTTCTTTCTTTCCTTTTGATTATTATTTTGTTGTTATGTAGTTCCCTGTTCCCCTCCCTTAGCTGCCCCCTCCTGTTAAGCGCCTTGGGTCTCCTGAAAGGCGCTATATACATTTAAGATATTATTATTATTATTATAAGAGAGAGAGGACTCTATACAAACGGACTGTATTGATGTTTGTAATTGTTTTTGTTGAAATAGGATCACATGGCTTCCCTGCACTTTTACTGTAAAGCACCTTCGAGCTGATCTGTACCGAGGCCACTGTAAACTGCTGGCATCCTCTGGAATACATCTTGGAAGAGATTTTAATCTCAACGGGTCTAACCTGGCTGAATAAAAGGTGAATGAAAGTTAAAATAAGCCCTCGGTACACAAGCTGTTAGGGTCACTTTCATAGTGACAACAACCCTGATGTGCATATTGACGCGTGACCTATGACCTGCCTTATCAGTCCTCCTTGGAGGACACACCATCTCTCGATTCCTCTCACACTGGCTCCAAGCAGCCCCAACAACTAGCAGTGTGTCCCATAGGTGAACTGCATTAACCAAGAGCCATGTGTTGGTTTTCTCAAAGTAAATCATATTCAAATATATTTTAAAAAGGGGCTGCAACTGCTAGTGTTTATTTTTTTGGTAAAATAAGTGTTAAATAGCTCTACATTCCAACAGTCATCACTGATATAGAGTGTTTGGTCAGTAACATGGGTCTCCCAGTCCCTCCACTCTGAAGTAAACACAAAATACTTTTTCTGGTATCGAGTTCCAACTTTATCCAGAGAGCCCTGGATATGTTTACCAGATAAATAAATACCAGTAGAAATCTAAATCTAGGCTAAATCTGCCAAGACAGATTTTCTGTTTCAAGCACGTATTTGCCTTTTTTATTTCTTATTTTCATCAGACCATTGTGTGGAGTTCTCTCTCCTGATTGGACAATGTGGGAACAGGATACCAGAACATTTATTTTGTGTTTACTGCAAAGCGGAGGGACTGGGAGACCCATGTTACTGACCAAACACTCTATAATATCAATGATGACTGTCGGAGTGTAGAGTAATTATTTTAACGTGTACTGTAGACCACTTATTTTAACAAAAGATATCACTTACAGCACATTTAACAATGCTTTATGACTTGAAACTAACCACAGTTTTAATAAAAGGTTATTAGAAGCAGCTTTATTAACCAGACGTATTGTTATTACCTGCATTACTTTTACTCTTTTCTTACTCTCTGCATTGCTTTTATTCTGTACATTTAATGCTCATTTTATGTCTATTTTACTGCTAAGCCGAACTTTGGGCTGCTATTCCTGTATGAAAGGTGCTATATAAATAAAGTGTTTTATTATTATTATTATTATTATTATTATTATTATTATTATTATTATTATTATTATTATTATTATTATTATAATAATTACTATTATTATATTATTAGCAGATTATTATTATAGAATGTTGTTCTGCTTGATTTTCTTCAGCTTATCGTCTTCCAAAATCCAATTTTCAGATATAGAGAACAATGGAATTTGAATAGAAATATGTGTTTTTGGGACACGACGGTAAGAAGGTGAACAGGTTGTTCCTTCCCAGGAAGGAAAGGTATATAATCTACAGTCAACCCTACATTTGAACCCCTTGTGATGTCATCCCAGAACGCAGATTCCTTGTGTTAATTACAGCTCAATTAAAATTATGGGAGATGAAAAATAGCATACTCTGAATAATCACTCAGCCTACACTGATGACTGGGACAGACAGAGCTGAACTGTGCAATATCACAATGACATCATGTAATTATTCCTATGAAAACATGCATAGTGGTTATAGAGGATCTCCTTCCGAGCACCTGATACCTGGACAGTCTGGAAGATATCTGAATAGTCCTAAAGACACCTGGACAGTCTGGAAGATATCTGGATAGTCCTAAAGACACCTGGACAGTCTGGAAGATACCTGGATAGTCCTAAAGACACCTGGATAGTCTGGAAGATACCTGGATAGTCAGGAAGATACCTGGATAGTCAGGAAGATAACCTGGACAGTCTGGAAGATACCTGGATAGTCTGTAGGATACCTGTATAGTCCTGAAGATAACCAGGTTGTGTGTATGCTTTTACCAACGCATTTGTGTTTCCGGGTTCCCGTTTTGCGCTGATTGGCCACTGACCTACACGCGTCGCGTACGCCCCCCTCGCTATCGCCTTTGGGCCGTGAGATATGAAGACAGATTTGCCTGGGTATAGGAAGAGTGAGTCTGCGACAACAACCCAATAATAAACACTCCAAACAGCTATTACCAGACAATTACAACAGCAGTGGTGCCTGCTTCAAATGTCACGTATTATAGGCTATAAGCCTGTGTAGATCTATTCGGAATAATAAACATATACACGCTCTAGCAAAACATGACACAATGTGATCCTATCTCCGATAGAGCGGCTGGTCGCAGAGACGCGAGTTGAACGAACACATCGGGAGGAGAATGAATGAATGAACCTGATGTAAACAAGACAAAAGCATTTCTCTGGTCTGCAATGCATCCCCTTAACAATTGTGTGTATTGAGCCATACTGTATTGTACCCATTCTGCAATCTGTTAAATAAAGTTCTCATTCATTCTCCTCCCGATGTGTTCATTCAACTCGCGTCTCTGCGACCAGCCGCTCTATCGGAGATAGGATCACATTGTGTCATGTTTTGCTATCTCCGATAGAGCGGCTGGTCGCAGAGACGCAAGTTGAACGAACACATCGGGAGGAGAATGAATGAATGAAAACTTTATTTAACAGATTGCAGAATGGGTACAATACAGTATGGCTCAATACACACAATTGTTAAGGGGATGCAGGCAAATCTGTCTTCATATCTCACGCCCCAAAGGCGATAGCGAGGGGGGCGTACACGTGTAGGTCAGTGGCCAATCAGAGCGCAAAACGGGAACCCGGAAACACAAATGCCTTGGTAAAAGCATACACACAACCTGGACAGTCTGGAAGATACCTGGATAGTCTGGAGGATACCTGTACAGTCCTGAAGATAACCTGGACAGTCTGGAAGATACCTGGATAGTCTGGAGGATACCTGTATAGTCCTGAAGATAACCTGGATAATCTGGAGTAGGGCTGAACGATTAATCGATTTTAAAATCGAAATCGCAATTTGGAATGATGCAATTATCAAATCGCAAAGCCTGGCTCACACACATGACAAGAGTACTAGTATGTGGGTTAACTGGTACAACTGGTCATTATTATTGGACTAGAGTTAAACTGACATTGTATCATAGGGGTCCTTGCCATCTTTCAGCCCAGCACCCAAATAACAGTCTCACCCTGGGAGCCAGGCTCATTAGAAACATACTAGTACTCTTGTCATGTGGAAGAAAGGCTCAGTGCCCTGAGTTCACCATCACCTCTCTCCACTCTCCCCATCCAGACCCATGTTAAAAACCAGGAACAACGTTCTGCCTGCTCAGCAGTTCAGGACACAAGGGTTAACAGGCTGCAAGATTAGCCAAATATATGATGAGTCAGCCTCAAGCTTTGTCTCCAAAACACATTCCACTCAGCCAGTGGAGGAAGGCTAGCCGGGTTAGCCAGCCAGCTACCTGTCACCTGTAGAAACACACTACTAATACACCTTGGCCAGCTGCCTAGCTAATGTATAGCTTGTTCCCTATATAGCACAACTAGCTACTTGAGTGAGAAGAATCCTTTAAATGTCACCATTAACGTGAAACCAGAACAGCTGACAGTTAATACATGAAGGCACAAACAAGAATGATCATGAACAACAGGGACATTATTATTGGTGTTGCACTGAGGCTAACTCGCAGGCTAACGGTGTTAGCTCGTCAGTTAGCCAGCCAGTTAGTTCCCAGGTGAATTGACCTCATCTCGGATCTATTGTTTTTTTTAGGCTAATATACTTGATGTTGACTTTATAATTTTCGTGTATTATTTACCTCATATTGAATGTATTGTTTTCTCCACTCTGGGGTGATGTGGGCTGAGAGGTGTTCGGTGAACTTCATCCCGTCTGGTTCTGGTCTTCGTCCAGGTTCTGGTTCTTCAGCTCGTCCTCAGCTTGTCAGCAGTAAGAATGTCCCCAGAATCGCTCGGTCTGTCTGGATGGATAACCGGAATTCAGCGAGAGGTTTGTCTCCTATGTGAGCCGCTAAACGGTGATCCTCATCCGGAGATTATACGTCGGTTCCTCCTCATAACCTCTTATAACGAACTAACGTCAACTAACTAACGGCCCATTTTAACGTGTGACTGTCGACAGTTAACTCTCCTTCAACTGAGCTGCTTATTGATGAACAGCGTTAGCTTCCTAGCTATCCCTGTCTCTTTCTCTCTCTCCTCCCACCATCTCTCGCTCTCTCTCTCCCCTCTCTCTCGCTCTCTCTCCCCTCTCTCTCGCTCTCTCTCTCTCTCTCTCTCTCTGCGTGAAGTGAGCTCGTTGGTCGCCATCATCGACAGGACGTGACGTATGTTGTTGTCATTTCATCTGAGAATCGGGTGGAAAGTTTTCAACCCCCCCCCCTCGCCTGTCCTCTGGGATTTTGATGCACAGCTTGACCACCAACTCTATGCCAAATAAGGTTACTGGTAATTACAACAATGTGCAACGCCCTACCCACAGCCATAAAACATTTTTAATCCCTACCCGCATTCAAAATCGCTCTTAAAGAGCACCTACGGGAGGCTGCAATTCAAAACTGGCCACCGTAAATGTCCAAACCCCACCCCCTCCTAATAGACAGTCTCCTCCCCACCGTATGTATATATTTTCTCCCACCCACCCACCCCCTCCTAATGTACAGTCTCCTCCCCATCATAGGTATATATTTTCTTTAAACACAGACTCACGGCTAGTTTAGCATGTCTCAACAAATGAACATGTTTGTATTAATTGAGGGTTGTGCCATTATTGCTATGCAAATGTAATAATTGTGAATGCTTTTCTGTAATGAGTTGTATGTGCATGTATCAAGCATCCTATATGTCTATATGAATATGAATCTATATGAATTGAAAATGGGGGACCCTGATGGAAACAAGACAAACGTCTTTCTCAGGTCTGCATCCCCTTAACAATTGTATGTATTGAGCCATACTGTATTGTACCCATTCTGCAATCTGTTAAATAAAGTTTTCATTCATTCCTTGACTTCCAAGGACAACGATGTAAATAAGTCATTGCCTTTTTCGTTCCTCTCCTTGACAAAAGCAAATATGTGATTGATTGATTGATTGATTGATTGAAAAGTTTATTAACAGATTGCAGAATGGGTACAGTACAGTACAGCTCAATACATACAATTGTTAAGGGGATGCAGACCAGAGAAAGACTTTCGTCTTGTTTACATCAGGGTCCCCCATTTTCAATTCGTCATAACATGACATACATGACATACAGATAGACAGTACTGCTACATCTATACATTTATGACATATCAGATTTGCAAATACAGTACTGTTTGTGATACAAAAGTGTCCAGAAAAAGAGTGTATACATTTGACGTAGAAACTGTACATTGGAGGAGGTTGGGTGGGTGGGGTGGGGTTGGGTGGGTGGGTGGGGGCTGTACATTGGAGGTGGGGGGGGGGGGGGGTAGTGATTCACATTCCTTTACAGCTTTGGGTAGGGCGTTCCACATTGATGTGGCATAATTGGCATATGTGATGTAATGATCTGTATATGTTTTGTTGTCTAAATAAATACCTACCTACCTACCTACCTGTTAGGATCTCTGGGTAACAGTACTGTATATTTGCATATCGTATATGTGTAACGGATGGTATCGTGAAGCGCAGTCAAGAAGGGCTGGGGTGAGTAGCGGTGCTATGGGTTAAACTCACTCGCACATCCTCAAAAGACGCATAAACCCATTACTTAGAAGTGGATTCACCTCTTGGTATAGCGGTCTGTGTTGCTGCCCGCGGTGTGGGAGACCGGGGTTCGACTCCCACTCGGGGCATCGAAGTTTAAGGTGACATTGTCACAACCGTTACAATGGTGCTGATTGACCCGGATGCCTTGGGTGGAGTGGAGTGAGTTTGAGAGGGTGAGTGTAACGGATGGTAGCGTGAAGCGCAGTCAAGAAGGGCTGGGGTGAGTAGCGGTGCTATGGGTTAAACTCACTCTCACATCCTCAAAAGACGCATAAACCCATTACTTAGAAGTGGATTCACCTCTTGGTATAGCAGTCTGTGTTGCTGCCTGCGGTGTGGGAGACCGGGGTTTGACTCCCACTCTGGGCATCGAAGTTTAAGGTGACGTCACAACCGTTACATATGTCACAAATGTAACAGTACTATATACCTGTATATGTCATGTATGTCCCTATGTCATAAATGTCATGATGTCATGTATGTTGTGTATGTCATAAATGTCACTATGAATTGAAAATGGGGGACCCTGATGTAAACAAGACAAACGTCTTTCTCTGGTCTGCATCCACTTAACAATTGTGTGTATTGAGCATTCATTCATTCATTCACCACCAACTCCATGCCAAATAATGTTATTGGTACTGACCACCAACTCCATGCTGAAAATATTACTGGTAACTAGAAAGGTGTGCTCAGTAGCCACAGCCATTTATTTGCATTTGTAGTGCCTTCTATTGGTCAATTGTGAAATCATTTTGGGGACAACAGTTTAATTAAGAATATCCATCAAATCTGGTGATGTTTGGACAAACTGTCATTGATTTATGGCCAAATTCATGGGCAGGCCCATAAACGTGTTTGGAACTGGTAGAGCCCCCTATTGGGCAATTTCAAAATAGTATTTTTTTTGTTGCCTTTTACCTTTTTCTCCCATCCCAATTGAGTCGTTATACCAGTTCCCCCCTGGACGTTGCCCTACTGTTGGTCTGGGGAGGGTGTAGATGACCACATGCCCCCTTATCTCTACTTCTCTCTGTGTCTTTTTTATCTCTGCCTCTTCTCTGTGTGTATATTTACTCTCTCTCTCTCTCTCTCTCTCTCTCTCTCTCTCTCTCTCTCTCTCTCTCTCTCTCCCTCTCTCTCTGTCATTTCTACTTACAATGACTGGAATATGTAGATATGGGTGATCAGTGGTTAACCACTACACCAGGTGCCGCCTTTGCACTATCCACAGTCCCACTCATGAATATGGCCATATTCTTGAGCGAATGTTTCCCTCTGGTTTTCCTGTAAGTAACACTGTAATTGATGCATTCAAATTATTAAAAAGTATTCAAAATGACATTAAAGAAAAAAATCCAAATCTATTCCACTGAGTACTTGCCTAAACCTTATCCTTACCCAACCCAGTCATAATGATCATTAGTAAGTAATTTATAAGACATTAGTTAATGATGAACAAATCGTGAACAGACCATTAATATACTTTTGTAAATGATTAGTTAGTAGGCTACTATAGTAGCATCACAAATATGTTGAAGGTCATCTATAAACGAACAAATCATTAGTAAATCATTAATTAATGATTTGTTGATAGCCATTCAAAGTGATTATTAAATGACGTTATCAATTATCATGTAATCAGCTGCATGTGTGTGTTTGTGTATGTCTGTCTATCTGTCTGTCTGTCTGTCTGTCTGTCTGTCTGTCTGTCTGTCTGTCTGTCTGTCTGTCTGTCTGTCTGTCTGTCTGTCTGTCTGTCTGTCTGTCTGTCTGTCTGTCTGTCTGTCTGTCTGTCTGTCTGTCTGTCTGTCTGTCTGTCTGTCTGTCTTTCTGTCTGTCTGTCTTTCTGTCTGTCTGTCAGTCTACCTGAAGCTAATCTTGCAAACTACAATCCTTCCACCAACAATCCCTCTAGCTACTGTTCTGAGGTCTTCAGCGATAGCCTGGCCGATCATTGCGCCATTGCCTGTGTTCGTTCTGGCTTCTCAGTCAACTTTTTAATGGTTTGACCTACAATGATGCACAATACATGGTTTCAGAGCTTATTTGATCAAGGAATACATATTTGGTGTTTATATAATGATTTGACCTATTTTTGACCTTCAAATTCAAGATGGCTGCCAATTTTGAGCTCCAAAAGGGATTATTTTCAAAATTGTCACAGAGCCTTCATATTAGGCTCTAATGAAAGCTCTGTTCATGATGAGTTGCGTTATGGACAGAGGGGATAGGTGGGTATCTTCCACCATACTCCATCCATCTGTGAAAGTCGGAGACATGATCACCCTTTCTTGCTTCAGCAGGGTGGGTTATTGGCCCCAGATGCTGTTTCCACAAGGTTGTCTGACTGCTTTGTCTGACCTCTCACGCTAGACCTGTCCAGTTTGGTAAAACCTGCTAGGAGTTTCCTCCTACTGGCATAACTCTCAGGGTTCACTGAGGTACTCAAGCTCCCTTACTACAACAAGGTGAACAGTCAAAAGGGAGGGTGTTTTTTTCCTTTCTTTTTTAAATATATTTTTTGTAACTTTTGTATAACTATGGTGCTTAAACAAATAGCACTCCAAAATAATAATTGATAAACTAGTAGCCTAATGGCCTTAAGGGCAGATTTGGAGGCAACAGCATCTCCCTCTGGCTGACACAGCAACTGAACCATGTAATGTCAAACTGAAAATATAATTGTTAGAATAAAACACACTAATGTTCACATCACAATATTAAAAAATAAAGGAAATAAGGGTGGAGAAAAAAGGCTGGTACAAAACACAAAATACAGAGTAGGGATGGATATAAAGTAAGCTAAGCAGACGATATAATGTAACAACTTGTTGTTGATGGATGATGAGAATCGGAGACAGAATCACTATTCTTCATCAGAATCTGTTGATTCTCCACACTGACTTCATTCATCATCACTGCTACTCTCATCTGAGCAGTCATGAGATGCTAGCTGGCTGCTGGGGCAAGAGGGGAAGGGTATGACGCACTGGCCGGCACGTCCCATTCACTAGTTCACAGCCGTGACCAATGGGGGAAGGATGTTCTTGAAGGTTGTAATGGAGCTGGCAATATGTAATGTAGTTTGTCCTTTCCACATGAAGATCCAAGGAGACCTCATCAGGTGGGAGACGAATCATACAGTTCTTCTTCAATTTGTGCCACTTGGAAGCTCTGGCCTGGCCACACGTAACATCTGCACTCTCAGCGTAAACAATTGAGAGGACAAATGCTTTCATATCCGCTCTCACTTCATCTTTCAACTCCAGACTCTCACCCACTCGTCCCAGGAGCTCTCTTGCCTCAGGAACAACCATCACCTTCTCCAACACCTTTTTCTTTCCATGGCCATAGAAGCCTGAGGTGTGGTCACTGCCAGTGATCACATGGAGAGGTATGATGATGTCTGCAACCTCTTCAGAGAACATTGCACGGCAGTTGATAAATGCATTCTTGCGCTTGATCAGCAGATCACCTCTGATTTGTTGCGAGACATAAGCTGCTTGGACAAACACGTCTGTGTCTCCGCAGTCTAGAACAACAGGTCCAGTGTAGTTGGTGGTCTTCACCTTTGCATAGGCGGAGAGCAGCATTGTATCTGCCTCTGGGTGTTTGAAGACATATAGTCTCCATTAGGCACGCCAGTGCTGAGGTTGGTTGACACTTCGCCCTCACAGTATATGATATATATCACCCTGCACTTGACCAACTTGTGTTTTCACCTGTTCTTTCACCAGTTTTTGCAATCTGACCTTGTTTCCTGAGTTGACCATGAGTTCCCTGGATTCAGCAGCACCTGGGAACCTGTCTTCGGGTTTTGGGAAAACATTTGGGACGTGTGGATCACAGTAAGCTGTCTGTAGAGCCTCTTGAGTTTCAGTCAGTGCATTCCGCAGAATGTTGAGGTTCTCCTTGATGTCTTCCGATAGTTCTTGTGCTCAAGAATCTTTGACAGTTGATTTTGGATAAGAACCTCTGTCAAGAGCAGGATGCACTGCACTCCCCGTCTGTAGTGCTTTCCTCCTAGTGCTTGGTCTATCGACTCTCCACTACTACTCCTGCTGTAACCAGAGTGTCTGCCATTCCAGAGCCCTTGAATCTCTTGTAGATGGCATAGATGTAGGACATCAGCTGGTGGAAAGCTCAGAGGATTGGGATGATGTCCTTGAACATTTCTGGATTCTCCGCCTTGAGCTGGGTGATCGTCTTGTAGGTGGGCAGGTCACCAACAAGAAAGAATGGAATATTCTTCAGCCGCATGGCCTCCACATGTTTCACCATGATGTCATTCACCACTGACTTGCTTGGAGGTTCATTGTATGTTGTGTGGTAGTAAGGCTTGCTCTTGTTGGGTGGTGGATGACAGCAGGACTGGGCACCATTGTATCCTGGAACTCGCTGCTCTTCAGGTGGTGGTCTTGTACCATGATTGTCTACACGAGACAGTGCATGTATCACAGAGCGAGCACGCTGCGGAGCTGACCCATCCACTGGTGGATCTACCCTGGGACAAGCAGGTGGTTCACTCTTGCTACCAGGGGGGCATCTGTACTGGCAAACCTTTGTCAGTTCTGCACACTTCTGCTTTAGCTGTGCAAAGATTTCCTTCTTCTTGGTGAGCGTTTCAGCAGTCTCTTTGCCTGTTTTTTTTTCATAGCTCTCTGGCTGCTGTGGTATAATATAATCTCTCATATAAAGATATTCCCCTCCCCTGTGTCCCCTTACCTGTGCCCCCCCCCCCCCCTCTCTGTGGAATAAGACATTCCCCCCCCCTTTCTCCCCAATCCTGTGCCCCCCCCCCTTTCTCCCCAATCCTGTGCCCCTCTCCCCAAACCTGTATCCCCCCCCCATTTGACCTATCAAATGGGACCACATCCCCCCCTTGTTAACTATATAAGTCTCCTCCCGAGATCAATCCAGGTCTTTTTACCTGGGTGATTTCAGCTGACCACCTGGGGCGAGAGCCTCAGCCATTCTCTCTTGTACTATGTATATTTCTATCTGTCTGGATAATAAACCTTATTATCTTGACCTCGGTTGACTGAGAACATTCTTCTTCAGGATATCCACAAATATCCCACAATTGGCGTCTACGAACTTGTGACGGACCTTTTTGCGTCCTCCCGGCGTGCTGTATTGTTTCAGCTATACAGAGAAAAGTGAGTATAATAGACTGGTCGACCAAAAATGTATGGCAAGGAATTAAAACCTTCCCGCTTTTCTCTGTGCCAGGTGAATATTACAGAATGTTGTCAAATATTGAGATCAAGGCTGAGTAAGAATAGCGTGTATTAATATATCTGATCTGTATTGAGAATCGTACCGGGGAAACGCGTGTACATGGGTCCTTATCTGGACAGATGTTCTGAGAGGATGGGTTGTTAGTGCTATTCCCGGATTTGAGCTGTTGCCAAACCGAAAGTTAGGGCACAATAAAGGTTGTTGGATTGCTAACCCAAGTCTAGCTGATGCAGACTAAAATATAGGCAATAAGGCAAGAAACGTGGGCTTATTAGATGTGATATCCTTGGAAAACGCTACTCTGTTAAAAACGTTCTGTGATTCCTCTGCAAAGAGGCGGGAAGTTAGGACCGAGAAGCTGATGGAATCATAATTAGATTTACCAGAGTAACGTCATAATATTCATTGTTTCAACCTCAAACTAAGCCCACAATCTCTTCCATTCCTGAAAACGATGTATTGGATTAAATTAACCAATTGATCATACAGATAGCGGGAAGCTGATTACGCGATGTCCCGGTGTAGTACGCCATACTACATTAAACGGGACATTAGTCGCGGGTTGAAGAGACCGAGAGTATGATTAAACGGTATATTCACATCTAATATATCGCTGGTAAATTTCGAAGTCAGGTTCGGTCGTTATGATTTTAATAACGATGTATAGTTAAACCGAGGGTAACCAAGCCTTGTCGCAGCGGGTGCTGGTCGACTAAACGAACAGCGATCCAATACAGTCAGATATACACACACGTTAACTTATATGTATTAATGTTTGTTTGTCTGTTTAAAGTCTCGTTTGTATGTGCACAGTATGCCGACTGATATCGCGCCGAGCATTGAGAGACGAGTTAACATTATGGGAATAACATTGGGGTACAACTCGCAATGCAACGTCCGGCTGGAAATTATAGTTTTATCGTTTCTATTTGTTTCCGTTTCACATATGCACAAGTGACGTTCATTCGGTTACAAAACGCTGGTTTTAGGTAAATTCCAGGCTATTGAGAGCTCGCGGAACTAGTACTGCATGGATTGCAAAGCTTTTGAAGTGGATTTCCCAAGCTATTTCGGTTCTGCTCTGCTCAGAACCGGGTTGCGTTAGTACTCTGCGTTGTGATTCAATACTTTTAAAGCTCTGGGAATCACTTCTCTTCAAACTGAGCGGTGCAGGCAGAAGGAATTAGGAGGAAAAAGGTTATATAGCAGCTGTTTAATCAAAGTTTAAGAGTGTATACAAATTACAATAAGAACACTATAAAAGATTCAAGGTACCAGAGCACTATGCCGCTCGCCCTATCTAAGAAAAGAGATTAAAGAATGATAGTTGATAAATTGTTGATGGCTTTGTTGTTTGATAACAAAGAGTTGGTTTTCCCTCCAAAAAGTCCTTTGTCCTTGCCGCCTTGCTTTGTGGATGAGATGGTGGAGAGGTCTTGTCCTGTGGTTGGGTTGTTCCAGAGAGTCCTCCTTTCCCCCCATCACACCCCATCTTATAGCCAGACCTGCATAATCTTGTGATGTCATCAGAATGACATCACCAAATTCTTTCCTCCAATCCCAGGCCTGCTAAGCTGGCATTTGAAAATAGGGGTTTGGCTTATAGGCCAAACCCCCTTCACATTTACCCAGAGAATATTTTCCCTATATTTTTACTTAAACACATTACTTGACTTGTTAATACTTTGATGAACCTCAAGATATATTGATTACATAAACACAGATATCTTTCTTTATCAAAATATCTAACACATCTAATCATTCTGTTAGCTTAATAGAATACAAATCAATACCATAGATCAGAATATAAAACCATCAATTAATCAAATTGAACATAATTTGGAAACAGCACAGACACATTAACTAATTGTAGACATTGAATTTCTGCAAACTGTAGTTCAGATCAGTACAAAATGCTCATATCTCTGATCTGGGTGTGTGTATATATATATATATATGTATGTGTGTCTATTTGTGTCTGTGTGTGTCTATGTGTCTGTGTGTGTGTGTGTGTGTCTATGTGTGTGTGTGTGTGTGTCTGTGTGTGTGTGTGTGTGTCTGAATGTGTGTGTGTGAGTCTATGTGTGTGTTTGTGTGTGTCTGTGTGTGTGTGTAATCAGACCTTTGATGGTCACATGTAGCCATCAATATGTGACCTAATCATTGTCTTTGGCAGACCAGTTGGCCCTTTGATGTCTCCTAAAAGGAGACACATGTTCCTGCCCTTTGTTCTTACACACCCCCTAAGGGGAAGTAAGTATTACCCCAGCTGCCACTATATGCAAATGCCCTCCTGGAGAGACCACAAGGTCTTGGTGACATAATATGAACTATAGTTAAAGGCCAATTGTTTCTACACATTAGTTTGATCATGAGATCTATGTTTGGGAATTTACCACAGTTCCCCACTTGGATAGTTTACCTATCCTTAATATGTCAAACATAGATATCAATTTCTACACACTACTATCTAGATAACACTTAAGACATTTTAAATCATATTAGGATAAAATATATATCTGATTTGCCACACTCAGATCCTAAAATTCAAATTAGCCATTTCAGTTTGTGATCGTGTGCACAGTCTTTAACAACCTGTTCTCGTACCAAGATCAATTCCCATTGGTTTCAACTGTGAGTTGTCAAATTCTGACTTGGAGCATTGAGGAGGGGGGGTCCATGTTTTCTAGATTTGACCCTGCCTCCTCTTTATTGCTCAGAGCTGGCGCAGTATCACGACTGCTGGGTGCAACTCCCCATTCTGGGAGGTGGAATTTAGAAAGCAAATCGCCTTTCTCATCACACTCCATCTTCTGTCGAGCACATCTTGACTCGTGTTGACCTCTATTTGGGGGTAGAGCCCCCTGCTGTATCTTCTATTGCTGTCACAGCGGTGGGGAGGTCGTCGCTGGCTGCTCGACCCTTTCGCTGGTTGACCCCCTGGTCAATGGTTGAGGCCTTGCTTCTGTTGACAGCCGGAGTTGTTGCTGAGGTCTAGCCGCCTGTCTCCTCGTTGGTTGTCTGTCGTTTCCCTCTGAAGCCTCAAGACTCGGTCACTGCGTTGGCCAAGACTCTCCCGGCCCGAGAGGTAGGCGTCTCCTGGTTCTCCGCAGTGTTGTGGCTCCCCATGGAGCCGCTGGGTAGACACTAGCCAGTGTCCTGGATCAACAGTACCGATGGCTGTTGTCTCCCCAATCTCCCATCCGTATCCTGCAGTGAATGTATATCGCTTCGGGGGACAGTGCAGGTCACTTCTACCACAACAATTGATTGAGAATCCATAATTTCCATAATTTTCCTCCCTCAGACTCTCTTTACTGGTCTGAGCTTTGACAATCTTCTTTTCCAAATCATTTATCTATATATTTCATGGTTTTTAGATCATTCATTTTCAAAATTCTGAAAAATTCACATGGCTCTCATTATATTATGCTGTCAAAACAGTATACTCCTCCACCTCTCGATGTGGAATACACATTCAAACATCGTTACCGTCGTCCTCTGGACAGCTGCACCCGGACCGGACGGTCAGCACTGACACCTCCACTCTCCCAGTACTCCTGTGTGTATGGCAACAAATCACAGTCCGCCTTAAACACACCTCTTCCACACCACAAGCCAATTATCAATTGCACATGTTCACACCCTACACAAGACTAATTTGGCCAATAGCGACCAAACCTATTGAGCTTCATTAATGTACAGAGAATCATGCTTCCCAACACTTTCACCAATCACGACACACCCCCAGCCCCTAAAACTGGGTATTCAATGGGCGGAGAACAAAAATCCATAACTAGCTCATGTTCCTTCACTTTGTTCCCAGTCCATTTTACAGACATATACTACCCCGTCCTGATGTGTCGAGATCACTCCCAGCTTGCCAGGTACCCTAAGAAAAAATATACAGAAAGAAAGAAAACAGAAAACCAAACACACAAAGAAAACGCTGCCAAACCAATAAATGAAAAAATAAACCAAACTTGTGAGCTTTTTCTTTTTTCTTCTGAGCTCATTTTTAACTAAGAAACAAAAAGGGAAATCAAATGAATAAACAAAATGTACGCTCCCGGCCTAAGTCAGGAATTGCTCGTAACACACTAGAAAAGAGAAGTAAAAATAAAAGTAAATAAACACCTATCCTATTGCTCATAACTGTTAATACGCTTCTATCAATACTATAAAATACTAGAAACAACTATGAGTCTTTTCAATTTCTTAATCATGCAGTCCACCCTTTGATCAATCTGAATGTTGACCAAGCATGGATAATTTACTGATCACTAGCTGCCGCAGTGTCACATCATCACACTGTCTAATATCGATTAACTGTTTAACATAATTTGATCCTCTTGTTAGTCTGATTAGTTCATGCATTTGTCAGTCACCCATACATCCGTTTTTAGTAACTTTCATTCATAATCTAATCACCTAACACCTCTATCTATTTTTATTTTTTATTTTTATTCTAATCTAATTAGGAGCATATTTTATCATTCAATATATCCCACCTCTACCCTAGTCAGTTGCATATATTTTATTCTGCCGGTGGCCTCTGCAGACATGACCCTTGAAAATGACCGTTCACTCCACAGATCCAACAACACTGGCGGTCTCCCCCGGGTTGTGGGACCCGGTGGGTCAGTCGCCTGTGACCGGATGACCCTGGGGTCATCGGGCCCAGAACATGTCCTGGTGGTATGCCATCATCGCCATGGTTCCCTGGAGCCTGTTCGGAGGAGAAAGCCACGTACCTATTTGGTCCAGTCACAGTTCCTTGAGAGGGGCCCGTGGTTGGGAGGGGCCCGCCACCTGTTTCTGTACAAACACGCCCTGTTGTGGATAGATGGTCCCGCTCTGCACAGTCCCGAGAAATGTGTCCGAGGGTCCCACACGTCCAACACTGCACCTGCCGCACACGGTAGCCATTCGGATTCCTGCCTCTGCCTCCACCTTTTCCTCGTGGTTGCCACCTCGTGGGTGGTCTTATTGGGGTTTGTTGTTGTTCCGGCACGGGACCCCCTTGTGGCCCCAACTGGGCCCGTCTCTGGCCATCTGGTTCTCCAGAGGGAGAGGGAGAGAGGCGATTGGAACCTGTCTCCCCTCCGGGCTGTGTGGACTGGATTAGGCCTTGGAGATAGTCCACTACCCGTCTAGCCTCGGCTAGCTGTTGTTCGAGAGGGAGGCACGTCTTTAACTGGCAGTCATCTGCAACGGACACTTCAGCGTGGATTGACTCGGGTAATACAGCTGTCTCTGGGTCGCTTGCTGCAACGACTCCCTGTGGCGGAGTAAAAGACATTATTTCCAGTCCCTCCGTCACACTGGACACTAGAGGGGAGTCGATCAAATTCCAGTCAATCAAGTTAACGTCCAATTCGGTCAATGTAATGTCTGCAGAGGTCATCGGCATTATCTTGATTTGGGTACGCATTCTATACCGGCCTCCTTTAACTACAAGGTTCTGTAATGGCCTGAATATCTTTGGCCATCTTTTCGTCACTTTTATTGTGACATCTCCAGTCGTTGAAATAGACAGATTGTCTACCCTTTCTATGGTCAGTGCATCTAACCCTCCGGTTGCTCCTATCTGTGTATTTTCCATTCTCACCTTTCTTCAAACACTCGTAACGTCACCGTTTGGAAAGCAAGTTTCTCTGTATTCAAACTATTTTTACCAAACTTGAGTTAATTTCACTCACACTTCTATATTGGTGTAAACAGGAATTGATAATCTCGGTCTTGTGATACTATACCCCCTGACTGTCAACAGTCTCTTTGATTTCCCTGTTGGGGTTCGGAATTGTCAGCGCCGGCCATCCGTCCTGGAGCAGCTGTGAAGAGAGAAGCAAAAAATACACTTAATTATCAGTGACATTTCCCATTCACAATCCATCATTTGTCTTTAAGCATGGAATGTCGGGCATCTCCTATACTAAGATCACATGAGAGCATTTGTGCAATTTTCGTTTTTGATTTATCAATGACACAGCCTTAATCTTTTTCCAGTTGTCTCCATTGGAAACCCAGACTCTCAATCCTGTTGTCATGATCCTCCTTAACACAACTCCGGGGAACTTATTTTGCATCAGCCGTTTCCTTCTGTTGGTCAATCAGAAATTTGTTATTTACAGCCTATCATTTCTAAACATCTGTATTGGACATGGTAATTTAGGTGAATAATCTCACTTTTACTCTAATCGTTATTTGCAAATGACTATGTGTATGTGTAACTATATTTATTTCCGTCCGTGAAAGCCTAGTATGTATTTCGCTCATATTACATTATACATATCAGTAACATACATATTTTCCATTCATAATCTCTCACACAGTTACTATATTTCCCCCGTAACACCTAACCCTTTAGGTGTTAAATAACGCGCTTCTCACGGGAACAGAAATCAATTTTCAGTGCCTTATGTCACTGAAGTCCCCGTGCATCTAGAACAGTGTCACACAACCCGTTCATAACCACAGGCGGCGACACCATCCCCACATTGAAAATCCTGCCGACCAATGACATTCCACTGGCCACCTCGTCCTGTGGCCCACGGCATCACCCCCAGTTTCGAACCTGGAACGCGAAACCCCGGGCCCCCTACTCAAGGATAATCAAAGATCATTCCACTCACAACCACTGCCACACACATACAGCACCTCTGACACCACCGTAACCAGTCACCCAAATACCCACACACAATATAATTCGACGCGCGTAGTGTGGCAGCGAGCCTCTGACGAGTGCACGCATAGCGCACCCCCGTTAATGCGCGGTGGCAGACAGCGAGCCCACCCCCGCCACGACGTTTAGCAGCCCCCGTACCCCTGGTAAAATGAAAAATGTGCGCAGCGCGACAGCGAGCACAGACGAGTCGCACACAGCGCACAAAGCGCGGAGGCAGACAGTGAGCCACGACGAACTGTCTACCCACACCCCCATCGCAGGCGCAGCCGAGTAGAGTAATTATGCTCCGACTTACGGCCCACCAACATGAACTGACACGGAGCCCCTGCCTTACCAGCCGGAGCCTGTCCAAATGTAAGGAAAGAAGTACGAGCGCCTTGTCGAACAAAGCGTAGCGCCAACGCCAGCCAACACCACTGCCAGCACTAGAAATTCCCTAAAAATAACAATAAAACTGAATATGGAACAACAACATACGCATAATAAGTCCCAAACTCAACCTACCGCCTTTGAACCCTACAGTAAACAGCAATAAACAATATACCTAGCACTACACCGCGTTTGAAACCCATAAAAACCTCTATATACAGGCCCTAAACTAGGAGAGAAAGAGAAAGCGTTTCGGGGGGGCCGAGGGGGGGGAAATATATGGAAGAGAGGCGGTGTGGGAATGAGGGGAGTGAGTGAGAGGGGGGGGGGTAAGAGAGAGAGAGAGAGAGGGAGGGAGAGGGAAAGAGGGGGGGAGGTGAGAGGGAGAGGGAGAGAGGGGGGAGGTGAAAGGGAGAGGGAGGGAGGAGGGTGAGAGAAGAAAAGAAAGAGAGGGGGGGGGTGAAAGTGAAAGAGAGAGAGAGGGAGGGGAGGTGAGAGGGAGAGGGAGAGAGGCGAAAGGGAGAGGGAGGGAGGAGGGAGGGAGGAGAGAGAGAAGGAAAGAAAGAGAGGGGGGGTGAAAGAGAAAGAGAAAGAAAGAGAGAGGGAGGGGAGGTGAAAGGAAGAGGGAGAGAGGGGGGGAAGGTGAGAGGGAGAGAGGCGAAAGGGAGAGGGAGGGAGGAGGGAGGGAGGAGAAAGAGAAGGAAAGAAAGAGAGGGAGAGGAGGGAGGGCGAGAGAAGGAAAGCGAGTGAGAGAGGGGGAAGAGAAGGAAAGAAGGAGAGGGGGGGGGGGGGGGAGAAAGAGAGAGAGGGAGAGGGGGGAGGGAGAGAGGGGGGGAAGGTGAGAGGGAGAGAGGCGAAAGGGAGAGGGAGGGAGGAGGGAGGGAGGAGAGAGAGAAGGAAAGAAAGAGAGGGAGAGGGCGAGAGAAAGAGGAAGAGGAAGAGGAAGGGGAGGGGACCTTGAGGGAGCACATCATGGCGAGAGGATTTGAAAGCCCCCCGCACATTTACACCAGAGGGACTGTGTAAACAAACAGGCTATAACTAATCCCAAGACAACATCGCCCCCTATCGTATTCCTAAATAAACTCCACCCTCCCCTTAACAATGGACGCTTGGTGCCCCTCCCAAGATGGACGCCGGCGCCCCTACTAAGATGGACGCCCATCGCGAGACATCCCGAGAGCCCCGTCATGCCATGACGTCAGCACAGTTAGCTTAGCTTCGCTAGCCACGTCGCGGGCCGTCAGACCGCGCACCCTTACGACGTCACAACCGGCGACCATTTTAGCCGTTAGCGCGGCTAGGTAGCATTAGCTTAGCTTCACCCATGATCCCATAAAAACGTCCCCCAACGACCCGTTCCGCCGCGCGGGCCGTCTCCTCGCAATGTTAATATAACACCACATACCCCACAACAGAATCCTATTCCCCTCAAAACGCCAGTGTAGTGATCTAAATAGAAATATAAAAACATAATAGCAAAACACTAGTTTGACCCCTCTGTCGTCATCACCGGCGAGCTTAGAACGACTTCCGGGTCCCCGTCTAGATAATCCCAATCACCTTAAACATTACACATCTATTTTATCCGCCACGAATATGAAAACTTTTAAGTGCCTTACACATCCCCGTAATCTCAAGACACTATCGATCGACCCTATACATTTGAGTTACGTCTACTTTTCCCTCCGTATCCTCCGGCGCCTCAGAGGCTAATACAACAGCTAACTGCTGCTGCGTTCCACGGGCCTCGGAAAACCGGCGTTACCATTACACTTCCCCACGGCCAACCGGTGACTTAAATTACATAATAACACAACTCTACTCTCACACGTCCCACCAATCACTCCTAACCATAGCCATTCGCCCACCATACATTCATACACGCTTCCTAACACAAATAAAAAATACAAAATCAGCATTTACGCACATTACCGTCTCTCGAACGCCGCACAGCAGCGCGACCAGTAAACACCAGACTAAACGAAATCGCACACACTTCTATACTGCATGTTTAAGCTTACCATATCGTTTCCTATAGCTTTCTTTCTTGAATGTTCCGACTGGCAGCG
The DNA here is from genome assembly GCF_963971535.1 of Notolepis coatsorum. Lineage (NCBI taxonomy): Eukaryota > Metazoa > Chordata > Actinopteri > Aulopiformes > Paralepididae > Notolepis > Notolepis coatsorum. Next base: position 33,520,050 of record NC_140177.1, on the reverse strand, counting down.
GCGCTCCGTTTATTGTGCTAAAATTTTACTTTAAAATGTACCACGCACGGTGTGCTTAAATTCTGCTACAGAACATACTACGCACGCTGTGCTTAAATTCTGCTACAGAACATACTACGCACGCTGTGCTTAAATTCTGCTACAGAACATACTACGCACGCTGTTTACAGAGCCGCCCTCCCCAGCCAGAACATTCAATTCAATTTTCCCTTACATCATGCTTACATGAGGTTAAATTCTTAGCAACCCCCTCCGTGGTTCGAATAGAGCACCCAAACATCATCACACTCACCTCTTAGCAACCTCCTAGTCACTTGAAGACGATCGATCGATCAGTTGATTCCCTCGTTGACCGGCGTGAAAAAAGTGAGAAGAAAAAAAAAAAAAAAATTTCTTTTGTTGCAGTGATAAAACGAGCGCTCTGATTCTTGAGTACGGCACCAAAATGAAGTGGATTTCCCAAGCTATTTCGGTTCTGCTCTGCTCAGAACCGGGTTGCGTTAGTACTCTGCGTTGTGATTCAATACTTTTAAAGCTCTGGGAATCACTTCTCTTCAAACTGAGCGGTGCAGGCAGAAGGAATTAGGAGGAAAAAGGTTATATAGCAGCTGTTTAATCAAAGTTTAAGAGTGTATACAAATTACAATAAGAACACTATAAAAGATTCAAGGTACCAGAGCACTATGCCGCTCGCCCTATCTAAGAAAAGAGATTAAAGAATGATAGTTGATAAATTGTTGATGGCTTTGTTGTTTGATAACAAAGAGTTGGTTTTCCCTCCAAAAAGTCCTTTGTCCTTGCCGCCTTGCTTTGTGGATGAGATGGTGGAGAGGTCTTGTCCTGTGGTTGGGTTGTTCCAGAGAGTCCTCCTTTCCCCCCATCACACCCCATCTTATAGCCAGACCTGCATAATCTTGTGATGTCATCAGAATGACATCACCAAATTCTTTCCTCCAATCCCAGGCCTGCTAAGCTGGCATTTGAAAATAGGGGTTTGGCTTATAGGCCAAACCCCCTTCACATTTACCCAGAGAATATTTTCCCTATATTTTTACTTAAACACATTACTTGACTTGTTAATACTTTGATGAACCTCAAGATATATTGATTACATAAACACAGATATCTTTCTTTATCAAAATATCTAACAAATCTAATCATTCTGTTAGCTTAATAGAATACAAATCAATACCATAGATCAGAATATAAAACCATCAATTAATCAAATTGAACATAATTTGGAAACAGCACAGACACATTAACTAATTGTAGACATTGAATTTCTGCAAACTGTAGTTCAGATCAGTACAAAATGCTCATATCTCTGATCTGGGTGTGTGTATATATATATATATATGTATGTGTGTCTATTTGTGTCTGTGTGTGTCTATGTGTCTGTGTGTGTGTGTGTGTGTGTCTATGTGTGTGTGTGTGTGTGTCTGTGTGTGTGTGTGTGTGTCTGAATGTGTGTGTGTGTGAGTCTATGTGTGTGTTTGTGTGTGTCTGTGTGTGTGTGTAATCAGACCTTTGATGGTCACATGTAGCCATCAATATGTGACCTAATCATTGTCTTTGGCAGACCAGTTGGCCCTTTGATGTCTCCTAAAAGGAGACACATGTTCCTGCCCTTTGTTCTTACACACCCCCTAAGGGGAAGTAAGTATTACCCCAGCTGCCACTATATGCAAATGCCCTCCTGGAGAGACCACAAGGTCTTGGTGACATAATATGAACTATAGTTAAAGGCCAATTGTTTCTACACATTAGTTTGATCATGAGATCTATGTTTGGGAATTTACCACACTTTATTTCCGAGGCGAATGGGAACGCACAAACGTCGCTTGGAGCGATGACGTCACGCTATGCGCGCCGTGGAGTTATGGTTTTGTTGTGAGCCTATCCATGGGCAAAGTTTGGTGTGCCCGAGGCCGAGGGTGCGTAAAATCCATGTGTAGTATATGTTTTATTTGTATATGTATGTGCGCGCTGCTATTGGAAAGTGTTGAGTTGCTGTGGCGAGATGCAGAAGAGTGTTTCCAGGGTTACATTGTCCCAGACCACCGGAGAAACGAGCCGAGTATTGCATTAACGACACGTAGCGTGCTACAGCCTCAGGAACCACTATTCGATTAAAGATACACATGGTCACAAAAGGGGGTAAGTTAATATGGTTATTCAATAACTGAACTGAACTGTGAGGATCCAACGTGAACACGGCAGCTTTTTCCGGTGAGTATGAAACAAACCATGAGATGCATGACATAACTATCTTTTCATTTGCAGTAAACTACAGCTATCCCATATCGCTTGAGTGATTGTTTTTCATTACTGTACACGTTATAAGTCACAGAAAGCTAAACTCAATGCCTGTTTCAGATGTGTAAATGTATCTGTGGGCGCGCAGGCAGGCTCGCTCCTCATAAATGGGTTTCTATATCTTAGAAATGTGCACAAGGCTAGTGATAAGGCAAACATGCTATGTTTATTCAACAAATCATTTCTATTTAAAAAAAAAACAGTGTATGTTTTAACTCCCACGTCATAGAAAATCATGCATCATAACTGAACACAACACAATTTATGAGTAACACACCCTTACTCCAAGTATAAGCGATTAGACCTTATATAGATAAAGACTAGATGATGTGTGTTTGAACTCAAAATCAAAGAGAACACACTCAAAAATGGTCTTAGGAGTGGAAAATTAACATGTGTTTGTATTTTCAGTCTGGCTCTGAGGCGAGATGCAGAACAATGCAGGTCTACACCCAAAGTGTATCACAAAAGACAGAAACTCCAACAATTTGCATGTCAACATGTGTGGAGCTGAAAGACAATCGATTGACCAGTTAAAACAAATCTGCATCCAAACACCCACATATACATTTTGCTTACAGAAACAAAGCTATTCAGAGTGGGCACTTGGAACCCAAGGGGTATGGCATGAGTGAGACAAAGCAATGCAAATAGCCAGAGAGGACTCTGACCACACCTATAGAGACGCAACTTAGTATCTCCACTATACTTAGTATAGTAGGAAGTATCGCTTTAGACGCAGATTTTCTCTTTGTTACCACTGAGACCCACCTGACAATGGATAACAGGGAACCACTTATTTAACATGAATCAGACACAAGTGATGAATTTGCAGTCATGAAAGGCACCATATTTCCCATACTAACAAAATAACATAACTTGCATGCTATCCCCTCCTTCTATTCTCTGCTTAACCAATAACTCCTTACAAAAATGTCAATTACTTTCCATGACTGCAAATATCAAAACCAACAAATTGGAGCACAATTATCTAAATGTACAAGGTATACACGTACATTGATCATTTAGCTGACACTTTTATCCAAAGCGACTCACAGGTTCTGTACGACAGAACATCAGGAAGGGCACAACTCTATCAGCTGAGTAACAATGTTCATCAAAGTGTTGAGTGCTACAGTGTAGGTTAGTTTATTAGGACAAGTGCATGACAGTAAGGTTAGTTAGGGTTAGATTTAATTATATCAGTTGGAAGCAGGATAATCATTTACACAATGATTATCAAAATGCACAAGGTATATTAGAGGTAATTAAATTAATGCTACTTAAGAGTAGACGAGAAAATGAATGGACGTATTTCATGCAAAATTAACTGGCTGCCTAGATTTTTATGTTTTTTCCCCATGCTAAATTATGATGAGCCACACTGAGATGTGAAGAACGCCAGAGAAGGCGTGACGAGGTAAGTATCCTGAGGCACACCCATCGCACAGGTAAGATCAACTTCAATTTAACATCACAGACTATGAAGACAAAGAGCTATTTTATCTGATTCAAGACTTTGGCCATTCATTTACAATTTTATTTAAAGCCTAATGCTGTAAGATCTAGTTAGATACAAGATCTGATAAGATTGTAGTGAATGTGACCTTGTTGACATAAGGAATCACTGCTAATGCAATTGGCTTGCATTTCCTATTTTCAATTAAGTGCTTTTATTTACAATGAATTTAATTAATCCCAAAATGATTTTCCTCTTTAGCAGAAAGGCGTTGAATCATTTATGTGAGGAGGTTTTCTAAGGCAATTTTATCATCCTCAGATCATATTGGTGAGAGGACACGACAAGTGAGAAGGAGTGACTCGTGATTGACCTGAACCACGAACGACATGCGGCCCATGGCAGACCAAGGAAGTGGAGCAGAGGACCACGAAGGAGACTGACCAAGGAGACACTGACGAAGAGGAGATCAACCTTTGACGGCCTGAGAGAAGACACCTACGAGTTCAGAGTCATCACCATCAACGAGATTGCGCCTACTGCGCCACCCCGGCACTGCAGAACACGGCAGACCAAACCCATCACCTACAGAAAGGAGATGGAGCCCCGACCATCAAGGTGGACTTCCATGACCAGATTGCCATCCGTGTGAGAGAGAGCATCCTACAGACAAGCCGCTACACCAGCAAACCCTCGCCCCTCTAGTACCGCGATTACGAGGAACGGGGGGACCAACAACCAGCACAACACATTCAAAAACGCCCTGACCACCATGTCTCTGGGCCTGATGGGGGCCAAGCGTGAGTACAGTGGCGGATGTGTGGTGGTGATGGAGAGCAGCGCAGGCTCCAGGAAAAGAGTCTGCAAGGCCACTATAGTTGACCGCCACACTGCTACCGGTGACCCTGTTCCCGACTGCATCGTCAAAAAGAGACACATCATCAGAGACCTGTGGACCAAGAGACGTCTGAACACACATTGTCCACATTGTTATGTATTTATTTAATTTTTATGTGTTACTGTTTGGCCCTGCCACACGACAGACAGAGAACACCTTGTCAACAACGACGCAACATCATTCAGATTAATACCTTCACAAGCAGGAAACTTTTCACACAATTGTATGTATCTGCAAAATGATGAACTAGGGATGTGATGAAAAGAAATCAATGAGAAAGCATTAACAATGGTTAGTAATAATGAGCTAAAATGTATTGCTGAAGGAAGAAGTGGTCACATGATCACATTACATCACATTTGAATTACTTAAGTTACAAAATTGCCTGATTCTAAGTAAAGACCAACAAAACTGAGGCAATCACAGATGAAAGTAAGTCCTAAGTAATTTCATCAAGAATCATTATAAATTGAGCATATATATATTTTTGAACAGTTTCCCATAATCAATCATGGTAGTTTTATTAACCACTAGGTTAACGGTTGTTAAAATGTTTTTGTACACATTAGCCTTATGTGTAAATCCTATTCCTAATAATTATGCACACGATTTTGTTTTTTCACCCTGTGCACTCTGACCACACAGAGACAGTGTTCACATGTATTTAATTGGTTTATTACTATGCCTGTATGCACAACCATGACATTAGCTCCCCTGAGTCACGACATGAACGACTGAAGGTATGCCAAGATATGTGCACAGCTATAGCCTCTAATGATTATGTTATTTGTTGTTTGATATCAGAGTTGAGGACCAATCATTGATATAGGTATTTTGAGCGGTTAAATCAAAAGAAAAGGGTGATATCTATTCCCACATCTCTGATATCAAAAATAACACAGACCGCAGTCCAATCGATCATGTCATGAATCAAATATGTAAATAATTCTATTTTAAACTGTTATGCCAACCAACAGATCACATTGGCCAAAATTTTCATTATTTTAATTGTTTTCTATTTTATTCATTATCTGATAACCGATGGATTACATCAGTCCCATTCTTTTACCATACCTATTCACTTTTACCTGTTCCAAACAATCCTGGTATATTATACATTAATCTCACCCACATTATAATAGAGAAAAGTGAGTATTGTGGTATAATATAATCTCTCATATAAAGATATTCCCCTCCCGTGTGTCCCCTTACCTGTGCCCCCCCCCTCTCTGTGGAATAAGACATTCCCCTCCCCTTTCTCCCCAATCCTGTGCCCCCCCCCCTTTCTCCCCAATCCTGTGCCCCTCTCCCCAAACCTGTGCCCCTCTCCCCAAACCTGTATCCCCCCCCCCATTTGACCTATCAAATGGGACCACATCCCCCCCTTGTTAACTATATAAGTCTCCTCCCGAGATCAATCCAGGTCTTTTTACCTGGGTGATTTCAGCTGACCACCTGGGGCGAGAGCCTCAGCCATTCTCTCTTGTACTATGTATATTTCTATCTGTCTGGATAATAAACCTTATTATCTTGACCTCGGTTGACTGAGAACATTCTTCTTCAGGATATCCACAAATATCCCACACTGCACGTACATGCCATTTGTTCGATGGGCTCCTGTAGAGTCACCTGTCATAGTGTCGGGATCATCCCTATGTTCCCCGGGTCCTATGTTCCCCGGGTCCTATGTTCCCCGCTTGATTGATTAATAGATTGAACATTTTATAAATTTGTATTATTTTATTAATTATTAATGTCCGCCTTGTTTCAAACTGGTTAAGCTTAGGCCCTCTTTCGAACTGGTTAAGGTTAGAGTTTGGAATCAGGGCTGGTGGTCTAAAATTTTCAATCAATCAATCAATCAAAGCGGGGAACATAGAACCCGGGGAACATAGGACCCGGGGAACATAGACATGCTCCCATAGTGTCAATCTTGAAGTCGTCATTGTCGATGATCACGATAGCTGGCTTGCTGTCTGCGATCTCCTGTGGGCAGGTTGCTGATGCCTCCATATCCATCAAAGCCCAGTGGTCAGTCATAGAGGAGCAGTGTATCTGCATAGCTGATGCAGACACCACTCTTGTGCAGAGTGTCTATTAGATCTTTACTCCTTGTCATGCCATGGACATTTACGCCTATGCATAGCATCATCTGTCTTGAAGACTGTGTGGTGGATATGCTTCATCCAACAGGCATAGTGGTACATTATATAATTTGCGTAAGGATCTAACAGTGCTGTCGTTGACTCAATTAGTCGTGTGAGACAATCCCTGAGCTCCTCATCTTCTATGAGGATTGTGTGGCGCTTGAAGGAGCGCCATGCTGACGGTGTGTTGATTCTTAACAGCTTGCCTTGTTTCCTGTTCGGGTGCCTCATGTCCGTACCTTGCATACACCACACACATTTAGTTTAGTCATGGAGAGGCCCACCCACTGACGAACAAAGGTGCTTTGGTGACGGTCCCTCTGCCTCTTCATCACATAAAGCACTCTGAGCAGGCATTTCAGATCTTGAACACTGAGCATTTTTTACTTTCGTTGTCTTTGCGTCGCCTGGCTTGCTTAAGCACAGGTGTACAATACAATATTCCCACACAAACCGAGACATTCCCACACAAACATAGATACATTGTATCATCTTGCTGGGAGAGTGGCATAACAGATTTTCTCGCAGCAACACCAATAAATAACCACGGTTGGATTCCTGTCAAGTTCATTCTGATATATTGATTTATTTCCATAATACAGTTCTAAAACCCACAAAGCAGTTTACTCAATAAAGTGTCTTCATATATTAGCCTGTTATAGTCAGATTGCATAAATATTTACCCATTTTCTTCAATATGGGGTACTTATCCTGTTCCACTCGACGGGGTCGGTACCGACCCCTTTTGACCTTATTAAATTATAGGCATATTTTTATGAAGATGCAAAATAATTTGTGATTTTAAAATCAACCGTTTTCAAGTATTAACATCACTACTATGTCACAAATACATGTAGAATGTAAAACGTTAGGTTGGCAATAGTTTAGCAATAGGTTAAAAGTGTACTTATATAATTTTAAGTTTTCTATTTGCGATCGCCAATTTGACCCGGAACCGGAAATGGAAATGTTGAACCATGGGAATTGAAGCTTTTTTGCGGCCATTTTGTAGAGGAGATCGCTAGCTATCTGCCAGCGTTGACATTTCTCCGATCTACACTTCCTGGCAAGTTCTATGGGGGTTCAAAGTTCAGTGTTCTGAATGAATTATGTCAATAATTGTTATGATTCGCGATAATAAGCTACAAAAAGTAACGTTTTTGACAAATATTGAAACGCAGTCAGTTTCCCCACACTATTGTTACCATGTAGGAAGAATTCGATCTGAAATTAGTTTCAAAATGGTTACACTGTGGGGGAAATAAAATAGTACAGTCGATTACAGTAAATATCAGTATCTGTTATTATGCACGCCTGGTGATACTATATCCAAATTGAACTCTGCCATTTGAAAGATACTATATGTATATATATATATAAATGTGCGAATTGGCTATAATAAGGTAATGTATAAGCATATATTCTATATTCTATAATAATATTTCAAATTGCATTGGTCCGGATGGGAGAATTCAGTACTGTATATACAGAACCTTCAGTTTGATCATCTTCCCTTTATTAATTTCCTTAGATCTTTTGTACACATGATCTCAAGAGGGTACTGAATGAGCTCAGTGGCAGTTTTTTAAGTTTGGTCATTATTATCATGGTTTTATTCACTGTCAAAGATGAAAAGAAAAATCATAATTCATATTTTCCTTTGTTTCATCACAATTTAAGCAAGCCTAGTAATAGACACAATGTTTCTGACACTGAGAATACATTCATTGAGGTCCATAGATGTTCCTAGATACCAAGAATATGCAAATAGCCCTTGTAGAAGTGGAGCAATATTCCATTTACCTAGGTATACATTTTATGCAGATTTTCACCTGGGGTGGAACAGGATTTATACTGTATATTATTCAACTCATCATGAGCAGAGCTTTCATTAGAGCCTAATATGAAGGCTCTGTGACGATTTTGAAAATAATCCCTTTTGGAGCTCAAAATTGGCAGCCATCTTGCATTTGAAGGTCAACAATATGTCAAATCATTATATAAACACCAAATATATATTCATTGAATCAAATAAGCTCTGAAACCATGTATTGTGCATCATTGTAGGTCAAACCATTAAAAAGTTCATTTCCACAGCAGCCATTTTGGATTTGGGTCTCTCACAAATTGTCCCCGCCTTTTTAAAAAATACACCCAGGCTAAATTAGTTTATTAACCCTCCTACATGACAAATCCATTGAGAAACGGACCTTCGCTCTCCACGGTCATGGAAGTGCCACAATGACCCTACTATTAGCTCCTGGTTTACTCATGACTTGGCTGAGCGTCAAAAGAACACTATAGGCCTATATATTTAGTATTCTTGTTGGGGCCTCTTGGACCAGATCGACATTGTAAATAAGAAACTTGTTCTTAATGTTTTATCTGGCTAAATAAAGATTAAAAAAAAAAAAAAAACAGGGCCAATTTGGATGAAATGTTGCACATAGGCTGACAATATTCTGGAATATTTTCCTGATCTGTCAACAACAAGAATTTTATTTGAACTAATTTCCATCATTGTCCAATGTAATACATAATCAGGATGAAGTCACATCTCTTGAACGAGGTTCAGTCAAAATAGACTGTGGTTCTCCGTTGCTCTGAGCCTTAGCCTCTTAACATGCACCCAGAAAAGCGGCAATTTCCTTTTACTTGAATTTGAGGATTGCATACTTTTTTTGAGAAGCTTTATACTATATGCTCATAGCACATGCATAAGTCTGGTCTCTTTTGAAAGATAATATTCTGAAGTTAATAATGCAAAAAAGGAAATTCACTTTTAGTGCTAATGAAATAGAGTAACATAGGGCTGAACCTGAGTTGAACTTGAACTTGTGTACTCACATTCTGTAGCAGTTGCAATTTGTTTTTTTAAATAATAATAGGTATAAGCTGGAAAACACCACAAATCCATAGCCCGAAGTCTTATGCAGCACAGGTCCAGATTCTATAAAAATCCGTTGAGAAATTAGTCTTCTAGAGAGATCCGGGTAAACCGTGTGCCAAGAAAAAAGCTCTCCATTTCCTCATCCACAGCGATTCATTCAGAATTGTTTTCACTTCTGGTTTTCACTTGTCACCTTTCACATAGATCCCTTATTCACACACCCCCACGTGGGGTATCATTGGAAAGCTACACCCATTGGCTACAACCCTGACCAATCATTTTAGCAATCGGCGGATGATTGACAGTTCTAGAGAGTCGGGAGTCCGGGGGCGTGAATATTAAAGGCAACCAACTTGTGTTCGGCTTTTCTCTGATTGGCCGCGCCCCCACGCGCAGGCAAGCGCAGTCGTCCCACGTCCCAAATGAAATCCAAGGAGCGCAAGCGAGTGGCAGCGCGGGCAAACAACTTGTGTACCAACGCACTTGTGTTGGGCTGCTGTTCCAACCAACTTGTGTTCAGCTGCGGTAGCAGTGGAGCGCTATGAAATGCGCTGAACTAGAAAGCGTAACGTTATTATGTTTCGCGTTTTTAACAACCAACTACCAGATTCACTCGTGTATAAACAAAGCCCATACGGTTTAGCTACAATATGTAGCACACGCATTTGGTAACAGCTCCGCTCCCGTCACCGTTAATTTCGTTCAAAAACATTATTTTAACAAATACCAAAGAGATTAGACCACATCGTATGTATTGATAGGAACTCCTACTAACTATATCAAAAGACATAAAGACTCAACATGGGGGGTAAGGATGAGAATAAGGGTAGAAAGAAAAAAGAAGCAGCGAATACAACGGCGACGATTGATACACGTTCCAAGAAAATAACAGGCGGCGCGCCGGCAGATCCGCTGTTGACAACCCCCGATGGGAATATAACGGAGAATATACCGGGTACATCGGCGACTGGCTCCGAGATGGAGACAATAGAGGACAACACAACGGGAACGACAGGAAAAAGTAGCGTGAAGGACAAAGCAGAGGATATTGAGAAGATAATAGCCAACAAACCCGTCGGCCCCATCACTGCAGCTACAATATCAACTGGCACTGGCAGTGTAATTACACAACCCGACTTTAACTCCCTGACTAGCCTGATCAAGGATCTGATTAATGAACAGATGGTAGCTTTCAAATTACACGTCGCACACATCAATACTAAATTCGAACACATCGATGCTAAGTTATGAAGAAGTTATGAAAGCGGTCGCTGTACAGTCCGAGCGAATCACGACAGTGGAGAATACGGTGACAGAAATTACACGGGCAGTCAAAGAGAACGAGAACATCATCAACGTTGGTTTGACAGAGGTAACAAAGGAGATAAAAAGGGTGGAAGAGGCATGCCGGAGGAAAATACAAGAAGTTAAAGATGAAGCGATGGAGAGGCTACTCGAAACCCAACGCTACTACAAGCGAAATAACATCCGCATTGTAGGACTTGATGAAGCAGTCAATTGCGCAGACGAAAAGTTTCCAACAGTGCTATCAGAGATTTTGGGTAACAACTTTCTAAACACAGTGCCGACAGTGGACCAAGCTTACAGAATCGGTACTCGGGATCAAAGAAGCAACGGGCCAAGAGTCATCATTGTTACTCTGCGCAAGACGGCAATAAGAGATGACATCATCAAAATTGCTCGCAACCAAAGGGGAAAGCTGAAACATGGTGAAAACCCAATATTTATCTACGAGGATCTTTGCAAAGAGGCCATCGCTCGGCGTCTCCCCTACAAGGAGGTGATGCAGAAATTGTTCAAGTCTGGCCTCAGACCAAGGCTAGTATACCCGGCGCTATTATCGATCGTGGGCAGTGACGGCCGTAGGGTAGGATTACACACGCCTAAAGAAGCAGAGGAATACTGGAATCTACATGGAGCAGAACCCCCAAGGCAGAGCGAAACACTGTCTAAAAACAGATAAGCCTTCTCATCTCTCTCTTTCTCTGTGTATATCAGTATTAGAATGACTTTATCCGGGCTCAACAAAAGTAGCAGATGATATGCATGCCGGCTACACCAAGGCATAATGTGTATAATATGATTCGTAATGCATTATATTTTCAGACCTCTGGTCTCCGTGGAGACAAGAATATATCATTGACAATAAGAACAATCTGGAATATTCTGGGCTTATCGCTCGACTGCTCTGGGTCACTTAGAAATTTCCCGAAAATACTAGTAGTCATGAACCCTGGGTAGAAAGATCATTCAGGAACATAACAACAGTCTGTTAGTATATACTAGTGTATTCTACAACCTTCTAGAATATAATGCACCATTACAACGAAGGCCTGCAACTCTAACATTAACATCCGGTGTGTATAAGCATAAGCATATGATCAATTGACTGAAGTTTAATCAGGCCTTAATAATAAATAAATAAATAAAAAAAATAAAAAAAAATCAACCACACCTAAACGTATGAGCACAACAAGGTTATTCTAATAATTTAAATAATCACTCCACTGATGTAGAGATTGGCACATTGTAGCTCTAAAAGGCTCTGTTTTTCTCTTTTATCTAATTACTCAATTCTGTTCTAGTGGCTTCTCCACGTTGAGTTTTATTCTATCTCTCACTCCTTATTTTTATTTTTTTTTCTCTCTTTTATCTTACATTGTTCTTTCCCATTGTTCTTTATATTAAGGTGTTAATGTTTCTCTACAATCTTTTCCTTTTTTCTGATGTTTCCTACATAAGTTAGTAGAAGGTTCAAATGAATATATCGATGAAAGTGTATTTTTTTTTTTCATTTTTCATAATATTTCATTACAGTAAGGGAAGGCGCAAGACCAAAAGCGACATTCTATTGAATTAGAATGAAAATGTTAGATCCTATGGCAATTAGCATAGGAAGATTAGGATTACAAAGCTCAGTTTGGGCAATCCGGTGGCCTAAGGGAGGGAGTCATACGCGGAGGATGTGTTTTTGGAACACAGGCCTGTACGACTCTCTGGGTGAGGGGAAAAAAGGGGATTTTTATTTGTATATATGTTTTTAAGCTCGGCTCTCAACGGGACCTCAATAATTGGATGTACATCTATTGTAGCTTCGCACTCCAGAAGCATTACCAAAAACTACACAAAAACATGTATAGATTATGGCTAGTTTGAATATAATGATATGGAACACTGGTGGGATAAACAAACAACACAAACGCAAAAGCGTGCTCACACTGATGAAAAATAACATGTGGACGTGGCTCTACTAAGCGAAACGCACATTTTAGAGGAAGACATAGATACGTTAGCGGATAACACATATCATAATATTAGTCACTCTTCTTTTGGTACGAGAACTCGAGGTGTAGCCATAGTCGTCAGACGTAAGTTAAATATTGAATTAAAGGGGGTATGGTCGGATGCGGATGGGCGTATAACTATAGCTAGGATTGTACACAATAACAGGAAAATAGCGTTGGCAGCGGTATATGCCCCAAATTTGTACGAAGAGGGTTTCTTCACTACACTAACCGATGAAATGTTAAACCATCCCGATTACTCATTTATAATAGGTGCGGATTTTTTTTTTTTTTGATCCACTTTTTTCTCCCATTTTTCCATATTTTTCTCCCATCCCAATTTCGTATCATCCAATTCAACCCTCCCCTGTCACGAACGCTGTTTCTTGCCTCCCACAAGCCGGCTGCAATGTGGACTAAGTCATACATAGCACAAGTCCCCTCCGGTACTTGAGGTAACAGCAGTCGCATCTTTTCACCTGCGCAGCTCGATCTCTCAGTGTCGAGGAGTAACGCGTGGGAGGCTCACGCTGCCCCCGACACTTCCTGATTCTACTGCGCAGGCGCACCAACCGACTTGTAGGAGTCGCTTGTTCACAACGTTCGATCCCCACCCTTCAGTTTTCCCTCCCCGTAATACGGCCAATGTGTATTACTGCGGACGACCAGCCAAACTGAAAAACAATGTGGAGAGCTGGATTCGAACACGCGAATCCTAGCGTCTCCACACTGGTAGCGAGTGCCTTGTCCACTACACCACCTAGCCGCCCCAATAGGTGCGGATTTTAATGCCATTTGGAATCCAAGGATGGACAAATCTTACCTCGCCTTTTCCAGCGAACAAAAAAATTCATCTAAAGCATTAAAGGATTGGTCAAAGATTACCGGTGTAAATGATTTATGGCGTTCACTTAATCCCACGACCCGAAAGTACTCTTGTCGATCGGCGAGACATAACACATTATCCAGAATTGATTATGTCTTTGCATCCCCGAGACTATTTGATAAATATGAAGTGGAAATGATACCCAATGCACTATCAGATCACTGTTATTTACTCCTAAAAGCAACATTTGGTATACTATCTTCCCGGGCCCCAAGATGGCGTTTTAATTCGATGCTGCTTAATAACAAGGAATTCATTACACAACTCAAAGAAGCTCTCATAGTATTCCTACGGGAGAATGCAAACTCGGTGCAAGACCCCAGAATAATATGGATGTCGGTAAAGGGTATGATCAAGGATTTCACTGATAGATTTTCCTCCATAATGCGCAAAAATCGATGCACAAAACTGTCTGAACTGGAAACGCTTTACTCAACGTTATTTAATTCTTTAAAATACAACAACTCAACTAGACTAGAAAATCAAGTTAACGTACTAAAAACAGAGATCAATGCCATATACAGACAACAATCGGAAATGCAAATACGCAGCACAAGACAACAGCAGTACTCCCAAGGTTCTAAACCTAGTCACCTATTAGCCATGCGATTAAGAATTAATGCAACATTTGCAGATATAACTACCATTAGAGCACAACAAGTACTTGAAACAGACCCCAAAACAATAAACGATACATTCAAAGTATTCTACTCCGACTTATATAAATCAGAAACGACCTTCGATCAAAACAAAATGGACACATATCTTAATCAAATTATTCTCCCTAAACTTTCAGAGGATGACGCTAAACAGTTAGAAACACCGATCACACTAGAGGAACTCAAGAAGGCCATATCCGAAATGCAAAATGGTAAGGCTCCTGGAAGAGACGGTATCCCATCAGAAATGTACCTTTCTTGTTGGGACATAATTGGACCCTTATTACTAAATATGATCTTATACTCAGTCAAGGAGGGGAGCTTCCATAAAAACGACAATATTGCACTCATTTCAGTCCTTCTCAAAAAAGACAAAGACCCCACCGAGTGCGGTAGTTACAGACCCTTAAGCCTCCTCGGAACCGATGTCAAACTGTACTCTAAGGTATTAGCCATCAGATTACAAAAGCATATGACATCTTTAGTTCATCCGGACCAAACTGGCTTCATAAGAGGTCGCCTGATCACTGATAACATAAGACGAATACTGCACGTACTAGATGCAGACAAGGACGACACCATACCTAAGGCGATGCTGTCCCTGGATGCTATGAAAGCCTTTGACAGGCTGGAATGGTTGTATCTATGGGCAGTATTAGAAAGGATGGGGTTAGGAAAGGGATTCATTGATATAATTAAAGTATTATACAAAGACCCATCGGCCATGATCACAACAGGTACATTCATCTCCGAAATATTTCCGGTATCACGCTCAGCCAGACAGGGTTGCCCTCTTAGTCCCGGACTATTCGATCTATCATTAGAGCCTTTAGCACAATATATAAGACAATCCCAATCCATAGAACCAATCGTAATCAAGGGCACACAACATAAAATTAGTTTATATGCGGACAACGTAATATTGTTCATGCAAAGCCCCAACACCACATTGCCTCATCTACTCAAGTTGATTGAGAACTTTGGTGATCTATCGGGATTTAAAATAAATTGGCCGAAGTCGGCTTTCCTTCCACTTAACACCCAAGCAAAAAAAGATACAACCCTTCCAGGTGAGATACCTATGGTAAAACATTTTAGATGCTTGGGTGTGGAAATATTTCCCACCATAAGACAAACGGTGAAGCACAATTACACAAAAATACAGAACAAAATCAAAGACGACCTGGACAGGTGGGCAAAACTTAAAAACTCAGTACAGGCAAGGGTATCAATAGTTAAGATGGATGTACTACCTAGAATCAACTTCATCAGTTCAATGCTACCGTTACCCCCTCCAGAGGGTTACTGGAAAAGATTACACTCCTCCACATACAAATTTATTTGGAATAACAAACCACCACGTATAAAAAGATCCACCGCACAGAGAAATAAAGCAGACGGTGGCATGGCAGTTCCAGATTTTTTCCAATATTTTAAGGCGTACACATTAAGACCATTGACAATATGGTTTGATCCCCAAGCATTAGTGTCCTGGAGAAAATTGGAAGAAAACATAGTAGCCCCACATAGACTGAAGGACATAGCACACACTAAACTACCAATCAAGTACTGTGAGCGGAAATTTGGCCCCATAATTACCCATGCGATCCGGATATGGCGTGAAACACAAAAAAAATATCCTAACCCACAAAAATGGCACAATCACACTCCCTTATTCAATAACAATGCACTCTTAATTGAAAAACGTCCTATAAGATTCCCTATATGGGAAGAGCAAGGCATACACTCATTAGGGGATGTTTTTAACAACCAGGGTTTTTGTAGTTATGGAGAAATATGCACAAAATCTAATCTCACCGAGTCCACATGGCTTTTTTACATACAGTTACAGCTATGTTTGAAGTCTCACGGTGTTCCATTAGACATACCAGTTGAACACCACAGATACCACAAATTCTTCTATGAAAGAGAGACATCGAGAGGTTTTGTATCAGGTTTTTATTATCAATTACTAACGTCCTCGTATGAAACCCTCCAACTAGACTCTGTCTGGAGGAGGGATATACCAGACCTGGAAAGTGACTTTGATTGGCAAGGAGCATGGGCAAATGTCCGTCTTACATCAAGGAACCCGGACCATCAACAAATCAATCTTAACTATATTCACAGGACATACTTGACTCCTATAAGACTGAACAGAATGGGTCTCAAACAAGACTCAAAATGCTCCCAATGTACAAATGGAGACGAAGGAACATTTATGCACATGTATTGGGACTGCCCACCAGTTAAGGCATTCTGGAAAGATGTGACCCATCAATTATCAAAACTCATATCTTGGAATATACCAGTACACCCCTCTGTATTACTATTGAATGATGTTTTTGAGTTTGCAGTAAATCCACAGCTAAAGAGATTGGTTTTATCGGGTATCACAGTAGCTAAAAAACTGATCGCATCACGCTGGTTTCAACCGGAAAAAATGTGCCGGAAGGTTTGGTTTCTTACATATCTCGATGTGATTTATCAAGAAATATCTACAGCAAGAATTCTGGGACTCAACGAATCCAAAATGTCAATGTGGTTAGAAGTGGTGGAGAGAATAAAAGCTAGCTTATAATGGTGGTGTCTGGTTAGGAGTGAGGGATAATGGAGGTACTATCCAAGGAGGGGTCCGGGAGGGGGGGGTTCGAGCTGGAGCATATGTGTGTAGGGTTTTAGATAATAGGTATTAGGAGTATATCCTGTATAAGACATTGGTAGTAGTCAACTGCCTCCACGCTATAAAAACCTGGATGGCAACCAAATTACTTAAACTCAACAGCAAAAAGACAGAGCTCATGGTTGTGGCCCCCAAGGCACTGCTCGGGAAGGTTGGAGATCTCCTCCTCCACGTTGACGGCTGTTCCATCTCCCCGTCTCTCGAAGTCCGTAACCTGGGCGTCACCCTTGACTCCACACTTTCATTTCACTCCCACATCAAATCTGTCACCAAGTCTGCCTTCTACCACCTCAGGAACATCTCCCGTCTCCGACCCTCACTCTCAGACTCTGTGGCGGAGACCCTGATCCACTCATTTGTCACCTCCCGGTTGGACTATTGTAATGGAGTCCTGTTCGGGGTACCCAGCAAAGCCCTGGACAGGCTCCAGTATGTCCAGAACTCAGCTGCCAGGGTTCTCACTCACACCAAGCCCTGGCAGCACATCACCCCCACCCTCATCCATCTCCACTGGCTTCCAGTCAGGTTCCGCATCACCTTCAAACTCCTGCTCCTCACCTACAAATCCCTCCATGCCCTCGCCCCCCGGTACCTGTCTGATCTCCTCCACCAGTACACTCCATCCCGGAACCTACGATCCTCTGATCTAGGTCTCCTCTCCATCCCTCGCACCAGGTTACGGACCTTTGGGGACAGAGCCTTCAGCGTGGCGTCCCCTACCCTCTGGAACTCTCTCCCCCCCGAAATCCGCAACGCCCCAACCCTGGACACCTTCAAATCCGCTCTAAAAACACACCTCTTCACCAAGGCTTTCCCCATCAGTTAGTTTTAGATTAAATTAGGTCCATTATCCCCTACTTTCCCTCATCCCCTCTTCCCCCTCCCCCCCTACTTTCCTTGCCCTATTTTTTGTCCTGATTGTAAAGCGACCTTGGGTTCTATGAAAGGCGCTATATAAATTTGATTTATTATTATTATTATTATTGGTACAATTGGTAATTTCGTTGGATATACACTGTATACGGTAAAATATTATTATATACTTTTTTTTGTTTTCTGTTACTGTACTTGCATGTCATTTTAGCCACCTTAATTGTTAGTTTCATTATGCATTGTGTGTTGAGTACTGACTTTTAACAATTTTCTTTTGCAATAATAAAAAAATAAAAAATGCGCTGAACTAGAAAGCGTAACGTTATTATGTTTCGCGTTTTATTATGTTTCGCGTTTTTAACAACCAACTACCAGATTCACTCGTGTATAAACAAAGCCCATACAGTTATGAAATGCGCTGAACTAGAAAGCGTAACGTTATTATGTTTCGCGTTTTTAACAACCAACTACCAGATTCACTCGTGTATAAACAAAGCCCATACAGTTATGAAATGCGCTGAACTAGAAAGCGTAACGTTATTATGTTTCGCGTTCCATTGATTAACGCCATTACCTGCTGTGCTGTAGGAAGCAGAGGTACAGTAAGTTACAGTAGGTGTAGGTTACATGTTTAATCAAAGCCCATACAATTTTTTAGATGAATGATTGTGGATATAATATAGAAAACACATCATTATGATATTGTCAGATGGCGCAAAATACAATGGTGAGTGAGAAATATATCTCCAGTGATAAAACCCAGTGCTCTATGTCTCTATGATACACAGCGTGGATGGGCTTTCAGAGGGAGAGGCATGACTTTGCGACAGCCATATTAGACACTCACTGTACATCAGTGTGGAACTGTAACGTTATATGTTATTTCGCCCGTGGAGGCTGCTGAGCCTGAAGCGCCAAAGGGGCGACGCGGTGGTTTATCCCCGGCTTCTGTGCGCCGCCCGCGGCTTGACTCGGTTCAGCTCCAGCAGCAGCAGCGGCCGTTCCTCCGTTGTAGAAGCCCTTCAAAGGCTTCAATGACAGCGCTCTCATATTTTGCGAATGCATAAACTATATCTTAAATTATGGCTATGTGTCTAATATGGCTGTCGCTTATCAATGACTTCGCGACAGCCATATTAGACACATCGCCATAATTTAAGATATAGTTTATGCATTCGCAAATATGAGAGCTCTGTCATTGAAGTGGGTGGTGGCAGCATTACTAACAGTAGCGATTTTTATTGTTTTGTCATGACCAAACATAATCCCAACATAGATAGGAGGTGTACTGTATGTCAAATGTCGGTCATGTGGTGGAAGAGTTTAGTACAGTCACACAACAGAACACCGCTGTAGTACAGTCACACAACAGAACACCGCTGTAGTACAGTCACACAACAGAACACCGCTGGTTCGACCAGCGCTTCTGCCGCGTCTCTCTTGCCGCAAGGGCGTGTGCTAGTGGATTGATTGATTGGCCGTGTGGCCAATCAGAGAAACGCTGAACGAAAAGCTGAACACAAGTTGGTTGCCTTTAATATTCACGCAGTCCGGGGTGGTAATCTGACATATCGTCATGTAACTCGAGAACCGAGGCATGGACTTGGTTGAGTGAGGTGGCATTCGAACAGCAATAAATAGGGCTTTAATTCTATATATAATATGTTCAGTGAAAAATGCAGCCCTGAGCCGCAACACCTCCGCTGCTGCAGTTGGAGCTGTCCTGTCGCAGCTCCATGACGGCACAGAGAGGCTGATCGCCTTCGATTCGCCATTCGCCCTGACACCCACAGAGCAGCGGTACTCTGTGGGTGAACGTGAGGTTTTGGCCTGTGTGTGGGCATGCGAACGATGGCACATGTATGTCTATGGCCGTCGTTTCGCCATCAGGACAGACCACCAGGCCCTCACAACAGTGCTCTCAACATCTGGTTCGGGCCACAAGCCACTCCGACTCCATCGCTGGGCGGAACGTCTCCGCCAGTACCATTATGACGTCATCTTCACGCCAGGCAGAGACAACATGGTGGCAGACCTCCTTTCTCGCTCCATCTCAGCCCCAACCCCTTCTGTCCCGTCATACGATGAAGAACCGGCTCTCATCCAAGCACTATACACCATTGCAGCCAGTAGTCACGCTGGAGGAACTGAAAACTGAATCGGAAAGTGACCCACTACTATCCAAGCTGTGCATGTACATCAGAAACGGCTGCCCACCCTGCATCCCCGAAGAGTTGAAGCCGTTTGCTAGGG
This sequence comes from Notolepis coatsorum, assembly GCF_963971535.1. Taxonomy (NCBI): domain Eukaryota; kingdom Metazoa; phylum Chordata; class Actinopteri; order Aulopiformes; family Paralepididae; genus Notolepis; species Notolepis coatsorum. The sequence goes on along the minus strand of NC_140177.1, from coordinate 33,499,681 downwards.
GGAAAGATGAGCTCTCCTGCTGGGCAGACACATGTGTCTCGAGAGGGCTCTGCACCGTTATCCCAAACACGCTGCGTGCACGTGTGCTGCAATGGCGCATGAAGGTCACTTGGGAATTGTGAAACTCAAGCAGCGGTACCGTGAGCTGGTGTGGTGGCCAGCCATTGACCGCGATATAGAGCATCTGGTCCAGGACTGCTCAGCGTGCCTCCTCAGTCGGAAAACTGGACCCCCGTCGACCCCTCCCCTACAGCCGCTCCTCTGGCCTTCTCGCCCCTGGGAACATCTGTGGGGAAATCCATGGCCGTGGTGTTCCCCACCACCAGCGATTCCTGGTGGTTGTGTATGATCTCCACTCCAAGTGCCAGCAGGGGTGTCAAACACATCCGAACCGCTTTCTACAACCCACAGGCCAACGGTGGAGTAGAGCGTTTCAACGTAACTGTAACTGAGGGGTTACAAAACCCTGACTGTATTAAAGATTGTGATAGATTAAACCACTGCTAGTTATGTACTTTAATTACTGGCCAGACAGTACATCTAATATATGGCAGACACTCATAATAACACGGCACTGACAAAGAAATATCATTTGAGGGTATTTATTATTATGCAGTAAATGTTACAGATATGAGAATTAGGGTCGCGCTTGTATGGCGAAGAATATGCATAAGTCAGTCAGTAGCATAAGTCAATGGGAATAGAATAATTCCTACGATGGGGTACTAGGCTAACGCCGCCTGGCGTAGGATGGCAATTATATGGGGGAAACGCTGGTACCGCTGGAGACAATAGGTTCCTCCCAGAGTTGTAAGCTCTGGAGGAGAGAGGAATGTTCGGATACTCAGTCTGATCAATTGAAGAAGAAGGGGATTCACGTACAGAAGCCAGTCCTTGTAATCCAAAGCTCAGCATCAAAAGCAATAACTGTAATCCAATTGCCCGATAGCAATGATGATAGCCAGCTAGCCTCGGTCCATGAGCTTTCCCCATCAGTTAGTTTTAGATTAAATTAGGTCCATTATCCCCTACTTTCCCTCATCCCCTCTTCCCCCTCCCCCCCTACTTTCCTTGCCCTATTTTTTGTCCTGATTGTAAAGCGACCTTGGGTTCTATGAAAGGCGCTATATAAATTTGATTTATTATTATTATTATTATTGGTACAATTGGTAATTTCGTTGGATATACACTGTATACGGTAAAATATTATTATATACTTTTTTTTGTTTTCTGTTACTGTACTTGCATGTCATTTTAGCCACCTTAATTGTTAGTTTCATTATGCATTGTGTGTTGAGTACTGACTTTTAACAATTTTCTTTTGCAATAATAAAAAAATAAAAAATGCGCTGAACTAGAAAGCGTAACGTTATTATGTTTCGCGTTTTATTATGTTTCGCGTTTTTAACAACCAACTACCAGATTCACTCGTGTATAAACAAAGCCCATACAGTTATGAAATGCGCTGAACTAGAAAGCGTAACGTTATTATGTTTCGCGTTTTTAACAACCAACTACCAGATTCACTCGTGTATAAACAAAGCCCATACAGTTATGAAATGCGCTGAACTAGAAAGCGTAACGTTATTATGTTTCGCGTTCCATTGATTAACGCCATTACCTGCTGTGCTGTAGGAAGCAGAGGTACAGTAAGTTACAGTAGGTGTAGGTTACATGTTTAATCAAAGCCCATACAATTTTTTAGATGAATGATTGTGGATATAATATAGAAAACACATCATTATGATATTGTCAGATGGCGCAAAATACAATGGTGAGTGAGAAATATATCTCCAGTGATAAAACCCAGTGCTCTATGTCTCTATGATACACAGCGTGGATGGGCTTTCAGAGGGAGAGGCATGACTTTGCGACAGCCATATTAGACACTCACTGTACATCAGTGTGGAACTGTAACGTTATATGTTATTTCGCCCGTGGAGGCTGCTGAGCCTGAAGCGCCAAAGGGGCGACGCGGTGGTTTATCCCCGGCTTCTGTGCGCCGCCCGCGGCTTGACTCGGTTCAGCTCCAGCAGCAGCAGCGGCCGTTCCTCCGTTGTAGAAGCCCTTCAAAGGCTTCAATGACAGCGCTCTCATATTTTGCGAATGCATAAACTATATCTTAAATTATGGCTATGTGTCTAATATGGCTGTCGCTTATCAATGACTTCGCGACAGCCATATTAGACACATCGCCATAATTTAAGATATAGTTTATGCATTCGCAAATATGAGAGCTCTGTCATTGAAGTGGGTGGTGGCAGCATTACTAACAGTAGCGATTTTTATTGTTTTGTCATGACCAAACATAATCCCAACATAGATAGGAGGTGTACTGTATGTCAAATGTCGGTCATGTGGTGGAAGAGTTTAGTACAGTCACACAACAGAACACCGCTGTAGTACAGTCACACAACAGAACACCGCTGTAGTACAGTCACACAACAGAACACCGCTGGTTCGACCAGCGCTTCTGCCGCGTCTCTCTTGCCGCAAGGGCGTGTGCTAGTGGATTGATTGATTGGCCGTGTGGCCAATCAGAGAAACGCTGAACGAAAAGCTGAACACAAGTTGGTTGCCTTTAATATTCACGCAGTCCGGGGTGGTAATCTGACATATCGTCATGTAACTCGAGAACCGAGGCATGGACTTGGTTGAGTGAGGTGGCATTCGAACAGCAATAAATAGGGCTTTAATTCTATATATAATATGTTCAGTGAAAAATGCAGCCCTGAGCCGCAACACCTCCGCTGCTGCAGTTGGAGCTGTCCTGTCGCAGCTCCATGACGGCACAGAGAGGCTGATCGCCTTCGATTCGCCATTCGCCCTGACACCCACAGAGCAGCGGTACTCTGTGGGTGAACGTGAGGTTTTGGCCTGTGTGTGGGCATGCGAACGATGGCACATGTATGTCTATGGCCGTCGTTTCGCCATCAGGACAGACCACCAGGCCCTCACAACAGTGCTCTCAACATCTGGTTCGGGCCACAAGCCACTCCGACTCCATCGCTGGGCGGAACGTCTCCGCCAGTACCATTATGACGTCATCTTCACGCCAGGCAGAGACAACATGGTGGCAGACCTCCTTTCTCGCTCCATCTCAGCCCCAACCCCTTCTGTCCCGTCATACGATGAAGAACCGGCTCTCATCCAAGCACTATACACCATTGCAGCCAGTAGTCACGCTGGAGGAACTGAAAACTGAATCGGAAAGTGACCCACTACTATCCAAGCTGTGCATGTACATCAGAAACGGCTGCCCACCCTGCATCCCCGAAGAGTTGAAGCCGTTTGCTAGGGGGAAAGATGAGCTCTCCTGCTGGGCAGACACATGTGTCTCGAGAGGGCTCTGCACCGTTATCCCAAACACGCTGCGTGCACGTGTGCTGCAATGGCGCATGAAGGTCACTTGGGAATTGTGAAACTCAAGCAGCGGTACCGTGAGCTGGTGTGGTGGCCAGCCATTGACCGCGATATAGAGCATCTGGTCCAGGACTGCTCAGCGTGCCTCCTCAGTCGGAAAACTGGACCCCCGTCGACCCCTCCCCTACAGCCGCTCCTCTGGCCTTCTCGCCCCTGGGAACATCTGTGGGGAAATCCATGGCCGTGGTGTTCCCCACCACCAGCGATTCCTGGTGGTTGTGTATGATCTCCACTCCAAGTGCCAGCAGGGGTGTCAAACACATCCGAACCGCTTTCTACAACCCACAGGCCAACGGTGGAGTAGAGCGTTTCAACGTAACTGTAACTGAGGGGTTACAAAACCCTGACTGTATTAAAGATTGTGATAGATTAAACCACTGCTAGTTATGTACTTTAATTACTGGCCAGACAGTACATCTAATATATGGCAGACACTCATAATAACACGGCACTGACAAAGAAATATCATTTGAGGGTATTTATTATTATGCAGTAAATGTTACAGATATGAGAATTAGGGTCGCGCTTGTATGGCGAAGAATATGCATAAGTCAGTCAGTAGCATAAGTCAATGGGAATAGAATAATTCCTACGATGGGGTACTAGGCTAACGCCGCCTGGCGTAGGATGGCAATTATATGGGGGAAACGCTGGTACCGCTGGAGACAATAGGTTCCTCCCAGAGTTGTAAGCTCTGGAGGAGAGAGGAATGTTCGGATACTCAGTCTGATCAATTGAAGAAGAAGGGGATTCACGTACAGAAGCCAGTCCTTGTAATCCAAAGCTCAGCATCAAAAGCAATAACTGTAATCCAATTGCCCGATAGCAATGATGATAGCCAGCTAGCCTCGGTCCATGAGGCCAGCCCGAATGTAGATCCTCAAGGTGGTTAAATCCAAACGACAGTGGAGATTAACGATGCTCTTCTCCAGGTAGTACGTTCCACAATCAATATAATCCAACCAATACTGGTTCTGCAATCGCCGCCGTCGGTTCTCCTGTGCACATGTCCAGTAGGTTCTCCGACTAGGCCTCCTCGTGTGCTGGTACCAATGTATTTAGTCCACGCGCACTGGCTAAGGTCCACTAGCTAAACGAACGAACTGCTGGGTAATGCTGCACACGAACGAACTGATGTTGGCACGATACACGATAATTAACGACTCTTTACTTCACATTAAGCTAAATTGAACTTGACGTTACTGCATTAAATCTGACACTTTTACTATTCACTTCGCACATGGTTCTCAACGCTCTGTTAGACGCACTGCTTCTCACTTCACTGTTGTACCGAACTTGATGAACAGCTACTGTTCGCACCTGCCGCCGTATATATACTTAAGTGGCTATCTAGTGCCGAACCTCAGTTCTCGTCTCGAATCAATGCGCTGTCTCCGGGCATGTTGCGACAAGGCCCGGACTGGCCTTTGAACCTGACTTTGGGGGCTTGCGGTCTGGCGCCGATAGCGTTATCCAATAAGGAAAGCGAATATTACTATGATTCAAACGCAGGCTTAAAGGGATATACCGTGTATACATAAATAATATACAAGGTATATAAAACAATAAATGTAGATTCTCAGCTTTAATCTGGCCCTTCACAACAGCCGCCTCCTAATTAGTCCGCACCTAATTAGTTAAGGGAGACAGATTAATAGTCCAGTCAACTGCTCAATATTTGTTGTGAGGAGTAGGGCAATCTACAAAGTCAGTGGGTCATGGTCGTCATCAGGGGAGTCAGGGATCTCCGGCAACTCTATCAGCTTCGCCACGGGTCGGGTGTAGGTCCGCCCTTGGACTATGACTTCTGCCGCTCTGACCTTCCCATCGGCACCAGTAATCACTTTGCTTACGCGGCCGGCCACATAGCTCGGGGTAGTGACTGGTCTATGATCATAACGACTGTGTCCACCTTCAGGTTGTCCCTGTCCTTTACCCACTTCTGACGGGCTTGGAGGGACGGTAGGTAGTGGAGGAGGAAACTGTTCCAAAACTGGTCAGCCAATACCTGACTGTATCTCCACATTCTTCGGCCGTTCACTTCTTCAGGTCTGTACACCGCCTGTGGAAGGGCAGGGTCCAGCCGCCCCATCAAGAGATAGTTTGGGGTGACTGGGTCGAAGTCTGCTACATCACTTGAGACGTAACCGAGGGGCTTCGAGTTCAAGACGCCCTCGATCTCCGTGAGAACTGTCGTGAGGACTTCTTCCGCCACGGTCTGGGCCCCAAGCACGGCGTACAGAGCTGTCTTTATAGAACGGACTTCTCTTTCCCAGGTTCCCCCGAAATGAGGGACGTTCGGGGGGTTGAACTGGAATTCGACCTGATGGTGGGTCTTAAGTTCTGGGCCCATGGCCTGGAAACTCTCTCTCAGTTCTCTTTCTCCGCCTTTGAAGTTTGTCCCTTGATCGGACAACAACACACACGGGCTTCCCTTTCGGGATTTAAATCTCCGGAAGGACATGAGGAATGAATCCGTACTCATGGTCTGGAGGATCTCTATATGAACGGCCCGTGTGGTCATACACTTGTATACAATGCCCCACCTCTTCTCTGTCCCTCTTCCTTTCTTGACGTAGAGCGGGCTGAAGCAGTCCACGCCTGTGGAGTGGAAGGCCTTCTCGCTGAGTCGGAGGCGGCAGGGAGGCAGGTCGGCCATCATAGGTATACTGGGCTGTGCTCGCCACTTGCGACAGGTCCGTTGGAAGCGACGTACTGCTTCTCTCCCTTGCAGTATCCAGTAACGGCGTCCGATCTCAGCGAAGACTCTCTCTGCCCCCGCGTGGTGCACATCCTCGTCGTATTTCTTTATGATAAGCTCGGTTACCTTGTGTCGGCTGTTGAGGACGATAGGATACTTGACGTCATCCGTTAAGTCCGTGGCCCGTCTCAGACGACCACCCACCCTGATGAGGTCATGGGTGTCGAGCTCGGGGGCCAATGTGAGCAGTCGGCTGTCTGAAGGGATTGGCTTTTTCCCCTGCAGGCAGTCTAGCTCATCTGGAAATGAGTCTCTTTGGGCTCGCTGTAGCAGAAGGAGTGTCGCCTCTGCGTAGTTCGATGCGTCGATGTCTGTGGTGGGGGGAACCTCAGGGTGGTGCCACAAGAATGTCTTTTTCTGCGCACTCTCAAAGGTTAAGCAGTCGTCTATGTTAGGGTCTGTTGGAGCTGGGACGTGCGTCAGCCCGCAGAACATAGACTTCTTGATCTCTGCCTCCTCTTGACTAGCCTCCCGTGGTGTGGGGGTAGGCCACTCCTCCTCCGGGAGCTTGAGGAACTCAGGACCGTCACTGTAAATGTTGGGACGTGTGAGGTCGTCTAGAGACATCCCCGTGTGATGACATCTGCTGGGTTCTGCTTGGTGTCAACGTACCTCCAGCACGCTGATCCTACCAAGTCTTGAATCTCGGTGACTCTGACTCCGACGAAGACTTTGTATCTACAAGAATCGGACTGGATCCATGTGAGCACAGTCATGGAGTCTGACCACAAGATTGTCTTTTGCACCGTTATGGTGAGTTCACGTTGTATCAGCGTGGCGAGTTGCGCGCCTACCAGAGCTGCGCAGAGCTCTAGACGCGGGATAGATTGTTGCTTGCGGGGGGCTATTCTTGAGCGAGCCAGGACGAAAGCTGTGTGTACTTCTCCTCCCTCCTCTCGGGCTCTCAAGTAAGCCACCGAACCGTAAGCTACTTCTGAGGCGTCACTGAAGACGCGTAGGTCCATCTGACACGTCTCCAGCCGCACTGTGGGTGGGAAGTAGCTCCGGCGAATGTTCACATTTTGGAGCGAGTTGAGTTCTCTCTCCCACTCTCTCCAGGTGGAAGCTAGGTGGTCAGGTATGGGGTCGTCCCAGCCCTGCTCCTTGTCCCACAGTTCTCGCACAAGCATCTTCGCCCGAGTGGTGTAAGGTAGGATACACCCCAGCGGGTCGTATTGGCTTGCGAGTGTTCTGTATACGCTCCGTCGAGTGGTCGGTAGAGGGGTCGACCTTCCCTGCTCCTGGGTCAGGGGTGTGTGCTTATAATGGAGCGAGTCTGTTTTGAAGCGCCAGACGAGGCCCAATGTCATTTCCTGTGCTTCACCTGGGGTGGTCGCCATCCAGGTCTCGCTGCTTGCTGCCTTTGTCTCTGGGGAGAGGCTGCGAAGTACTTGAGGGTCACTGCTGGCCCACTGCCTAAGGTCGAAGCCGCCTTTGATCAGGGAGGCTCGGAGCTTAAGTAGGATGGCTTCGGCTTCTTCTGGCGTTGATACGCTTTGTAGACAGTTGTCCACGTAGAAACTCCTCTCTACGCTTTGTCTGACCTCCTCGTCAGCTCCAGGGTCTTCGGTCACGTGCTTTTGTAGTGCGAACGTGGCACAGCATGGGCTGCATGTGGTGCCGAAGGGGAGGACCTCCCATTGATAGATGGAGGGTTGTTCATCGTCGATCCTCTCTCTCCACAGGAACCGCAGCAGGGGCTTGTCCTCCTCCATCAGTCGCACCTGCAGGAACATCCCTTTGATGTCACCGCTGATGGCCACCTTGTCTTGGCGGAAACGTAGTAGTACGCCGAGGAGGGAGGGGCCGAGTGTCGGGCCGGGCAAGAGCAATTTATTCAGGTTCTGTAGTCCGATCTGGTAGCTGCAGTTGAATACAATGCGGTTCTTGCCGTTGTGGTGGACCTTGTGGTGGGGCACGTACCAGGATTCAGTCGTCTGGTCTGCCTCTTGATTGTCAATTTTCTTGATATATCCCGCTGTGATCAGTTTGTCGATCTCCGCACGGTATATAGTGGCTTGAGTGGGGTCTTTATCTAGGCGCCGCTCGGTGTTCAGTAGATAGCGTTGTGTCGCTTCTTTTGAGGCGTGGAGGGTGGGCATCCCCTCCCGCCTCAAGAGTGGAGTTGCGTATCTCATCACTCCGTCGACCTCGACCCTCTTTGTCTTCTGCTCGAGGAGAGCTATGGCATACGTGTCTTCCTTTGAACAAACTAGTTTCCGTTTGTTCTTAAAGGGCATCGAGTCTAATGTCCATAGTCTCTCGACGTGCTGCAAGAGGGTGGTGTCGTCTTCGCTTATCCTCGTGTAGAGGCAGCGGGTGGCTGTCGGTCGGTTGGAAGACCCGGAGAGGGGGCCTTGTAGCGTCCAACCCAGGCAGCCTCTGGGTCCGATGTGGACCTGGTCCGTTGGGACGATGAGGTCTGCGTGGTCGGATCCTATGAGCAGGGTCGGGGTGGCGCCGTCGATGAACGGTATAGGTAGTTGACGTAGGTGCACGTATTTCTCCATCAGCTGTGGGATGGGGTAGGTATAACGTGACAGACCTATGTCATGGCTTGTGAAGGCGTTAGTGATGCTGTACCGCTTCTCGGGCTGCTCGACCGCTGCTATTGTGAATGAGACGTTTTCACCCTTTATGGTCTTTAGGTCTCGCCGAATAGTAGGGATTGTCATTGTTTCTTCGGTACCCCGCAGGCCTAACTGGGCTGCGGCGTAAGCGATGAGGAGAGTCTTTTCAGACCCATCGTCGAGGACGGCGTAAGTGTCCAGGACCTTGTCCTCGTAGCTTAGGAGCACTCGGACCACCTTCAAGAGCACTCGGGAGCTCCCGCTCTTCGCAGGGTCTATATACATGACATTTACTCTCGAGCTGCTTTGTGGTACGGGTCTCCTCTTGTTGCTGTCGTGCAGGACCTCCAGGTGGGCGCCGTCGCACTTGCTGCATCTTTTCTTCAAGCGGCACTCAGCTGCCATGTGGCTGCGTGCGCAGCGGAAGCAGCGGCGGTTCGCTTTGATCCACTGACTCACTTCGTCAGCAGTCAGCTTCTTAAAGGTGTCACATTGAGACAGCCAATGTTCATGTTCACAATACTGGCAGGCAATCTTCCACTTTCCCTTCGTGTGGGGGGTGTTGTGGTTCTTGTGCTGCGGCACTGACTCGGCCTGGTGCATAACTGTCACGGACCGGCGGTTGTCATTGAACCTCCGCGGTCCATCTCTAGGGCTAGAGCCACTCCACACGAATGTGTCCAATCGTAGACTGCTGACCTCCCTGGCGAGGAAATCAGCCAGGTCTAGGAGGGATGGTTCTGGGCCGTGGGGGTCACGGTGGTCTTTCTGCCGCCGAAAACGTTCTTGACGGGCTGGAGGGAGCTTCTCCAGTATCCGCTCCACGTTGGAATTTGCATATAGTTCATATCTCCCCTTCTCCTTTTGTGACCCCAGCATCCCCACGAGGGATTGTACCTTGATAGAGAGGTCATCTAGTGCTCTATTGTCTTTGGCTGGGGGGAGGCGGTCGATATCTCGTATTTCTTGGATCACGTAATCCCATATGCGTCCATAGCGCGCGTCGAGGGCCACTAGAGCATCTGAGTAGGGGGTTCTTGAGTTCGAATATGCCAGCGCTATGTTATGCGCTCTGGGCACTTTGAGATGCTTGAGGAGGATGGCATATTTATAAGACTCGTCGTGGACATCGGACATTATAGTCTCTAAACACATGCGTAATTCTGTGTACTGTGCTCTGTCCTCGCGCGTAAAGTCTGGGAACGTCGGTGTTCCAAGGTAAGATGCCATGGATGGCTGGGACACCGATGAGCGTAGGGGGAGAGGCCTCCTGGGCGAGTCTCCCCGTACGGGTGGTCGTGGGTTAGTGCTGGGTGGGTACCAGAGGCCGGGCCCCCAGGTGCTGCTCCTCGGTGCTGACTGTGCATCAAACTCACCCATGTGTTGGGTCGGGGGTTTGTAACGCAGTGACTCGGGGCTGGGGTCGGGGCTGTACTGGGCCTCCTGGTCCAAAGTAGGTTCGTGCTGGTGGGCTTGCTGTCCTTCCTCGTCCTCCGCTAGGTCCTGGAGTCTTCTAGTTAGTCTCTCGGTGACGTAGGCCGGTTCTTCCCGTTGGCTGGGTCCCGTATAGACCGGTCGGGGAGGGGGCTCGGCGACGTAGGCAGGTTCTTCCTGTTGGCCGGGTCCCGTGTAGATTTGTCGGGTAGGGGAAGGTGCCCTAGACCCGTGTCGTGATGATCTCCGGGAGCTCCGTGTGGAGGAGGGGGGGGTCGCCCTCTGGATCAATTGTTCTATCATCTGCGCCTGCAGACGGTCGCGCTCCGCTGTGCATTGGCAGCGTCGCGCTGTGCATTGGCGCGTTCTCGCTGAATGTTCTCTTCAGTCTGGAGGCGCCTCTCTTCCAGTCTGATGCGTTCGTGCTCACTCTGTTGTTGTGCTTGGAGGCGCTCTCATTCCGCTGCAGAGTGTTCACGCTCACTAAGTGCCTGTGCTTGGAGACGTTCGCGCTCCATTGCAGACTGTTCGCGCGCACTCTGTTGTTGCGCTTGGAGGCGCTCTCGTTCCGCTGCAGAGTGTTCGCGCTCACTAAGTGTCTGTGCTTGGAGACGGTCTCTTTCGGTTGATGCAGTTAGTGTGGCAATCAAGGCTTGTGCCAGTCGCTGGTCAGCCTCGCTGGGGGATGACACTGATGGAGGTGATCGGGCGCTGACAGGACTTGGTGGGGACCTGTTCTCTTGGCGCGCTCCGAGGTCCATCTCTTGAGCGCTGCTTCTTGATTTCTCCCGCGCCCCGAGGTCCATCTCTTGAGCGCGGTACTCTTGGGTCTCTTGCGTTCCGGGGTCTATCCCGGTGGCGCTTTCTTTATCCTGGGGCGCTCCGGGGTCTATCCCGGTGGCGCTGTCTTTCTCCTTTGGCGCTCCGGGGTCTATCCCGGTGGCGCTGTCTTGGGGTATAGTCACGTCATGTCCCACTTGTTCCCCCCCGTGAGCTAAGTCAGTTTAGTTTGAACCCACTGGGGTCTCTACTGGTGGGGCCGACAAGTCGATAGGATTGGGCATGCTTAAACTATCAGTTTTATCCGTGCTTAACGTCTTTTTAGATAAGCTAGGAGGTAAAACGAAAGCGTAGTCCTCCAGGTGTGGAGGTGGCTGACGTTTGCGCCGAGGGCGCTCTAGTTTGGGAGAGCCGTCTGGAGAGTGTCCGCCGCTGGCCATATCAATATTAATATGATATTAAAGATTACTGATACCCTCCGGCTCGAAGGACCAATTGTAACTGAGGGGTTACAAAACCCTGACTGTATTAAAGATTGTGATAGATTAAACCACTGCTAGTTATGTACTTTAATTACTGGCCAGACAGTACATCTAATATATGGCAGACACTCATAATAACACGGCACTGACAAAGAAATATCATTTGAGGGTATTTATTATTATGCAGTAAATGTTACAGATATGAGAATTAGGGTTGCGCTTGTATGGCGAATATGCATAAGTCAGTCAGTAGCATAAGTCAATGGGAATAGAATAATTCCTACGATGGGGTACTAGGCTAACGCCGACTGGCGTAGGATGGCAATTATATGGGGGAAACGCTGGTACCGCTGGAGACAATAGGTTCCTCCCAGAGTTGTAAGCTCTGGAGGAGAGAGGAATGTTCGGATACTCAGTCTGATCAATTGAAGAAGAAGGGGATTCACGTACAGAAGCCAGTCCTTGTAATCCAAAGCTCAGCATCAAAAGCAATAACTGTAATCCAATTGCCCGATAGCAATGATGATAGCCAGCTAGCCTCGGTCCATGAGGCCAGCCCGAATGTAGATCCTCAAGGTGGTTAAATCCAAACGACAGTGGAGATTAACGATGCTCTTCTCCAGGTAGTACGTTCCACAATCAATATAATCCAACCAATACTGGTTCTGCAATCGCCGCCGTTGGTTCTCCTGTGCACATGTCCAGTAGGTTCTCCGACTAGGCCTCCTCGTGTGCTGGTACCAATGTATTTAGTCCACGCGCACTGGCTAAGGTCCACTAGCTAAACGAACGAACTGCTGGGTAATGCTGCACACGAACGAACTGATGTTGGCACGATACACGATAATTAACGACTCTTTACTTCACATTAAGCTAAGTCGAACTTGACGTTACTGCATTAAATCTGACACTTTTACTATTCACTTCGCACGTGGTTCTCAACGCTCTGTTAGACGCACTGCTTCTCACTTCACTGTTTTACCGAACTTGATGAACAGCTACTGTTCGCACCTGCCGCCGTATATATACTTAAGTGGCTATCTAGTGCCGAACCTCAGTTCTCGTCTCGAATCAATGCGCTGTCTCCGGGCATGTTGCGACAAAGGACTCGCCTTTGAACCTGACTTTGGGGGCTTGCGGTCTGGCGCCGATAGCGTTATCCAATAAGGAAAGCGAATATTACTATGATTCAAACACAGGCTTAAAGGGATATACCGTGTATACATAAATAATATACAAGGTATATAAAACAATAAATGTAGATTCTCAGCTTTAATCTGGCCCTTCACAACAGCAACGTTAAAGAACGGAATCCGTGCACACCTGGCCCAAGGCTGTGCATTCGAAGAGGCTCTCAACCAGACCTTTCTGCACTACAGAGCAAGCCAACACTCCACCACTGTGTCTCCAGCATTTCTGATGCTTGGCAGAGAATTGGAACTGCCATTGCACAAGCTCTGAGCACCAAATGGAAAATTCCCCAGACCCTCCCTGACCCAAATCCGAGAGACTGTTGCCGCACGGCAGCGGGAGACGAAGGAGAAGGTTGACAAGAGGCGCAGGGCGAGGCCACCGTCTCTTCAGGTCTCCGACTGGGTCAGGGCTCGACGGCCACACAGACAAAACAAGCTGGCCTTATTCTGGTCCCAGCCCAGACAGGTCAGACGCCTCCTCTGCCCTGCCACATTACTACTCGATGGCGGCTCGCGGTGGCATGCTAGTAGGCTGAGGAAAGTCCCAGCACCCTTCTCTGACCACACGGCCACGGCACAAGCCCTGTCACCATTACCATACCCCATGGCCACTGATCCTGGCCCACCCCCCGCCCCACCGCCGCCCCTGTCCCACTTCCTGCAGCGCCACGCCAGGAGGCTGTGGTGCCAGACCCAAGGCCGGTGCGGGCCAGGGCTCGGCCTGTTACCATGCAGGACTATGCCACGAGCTACCATGCATAGTTTAGTTTCCCTCACAGACTCTTGCTTAAGTAGATTTTGCATTCCTATTTTCTACTGTTCATGCTGTAAGGATGTTTTGCCATTTTGATTGTCTTTAGAAATGTTTGGGGGGGGTATGCTGTTGGTTAATTTTAAGGGGGGGGGGTGTTATGTTCTGGTTATACAGGGTTTGCTGTATGACGTTGTGATAGTGGGTACGGTGCCTTTAAGAGTGTGACTATTATGGGTCGCTGTTGGTTACGGGCAAAGCACGCGCTGATACATATATATATAAGTAGTGTGATCTGGGATTTGTGACAGTTGACTAACGTAAACTAGTTGTGGTTCCAACATTGAAACTGTGTGCGTGTACAGTCATTTCCACACACAACAACCCCGTCCCCTCAGAATCCCCAAAACCGCTGGTTGCTACTCTCACAATCACACCTACACTGCTACAAGTTTTTCTGAAGCCTAAACACTTCCCTCATTTACTGTACTCTGACTGACTCTAACGTGTTGAATGTCGACGAACTGGTTACTCCTCCTGTACAACCAGTGTTTATTTTATTGCCCCTCTTAGATTACGCTGGCCCAAGCCTAAGGCCCAACCGTGGCTCAATGACTTACATAACTTCCACCTCTATGCAGGAGGGAGAGAGGTGGTGGAAGAAAGATGGCCTGGCTCCCTCTTATTTAATGGATCTCCTCTCCCCCCATGTTGCTCCTAGATCGCTTAGGTCCTACAGTCACTCTCTTCTGGTGGTCCCTCCATCTAGGTTGAAGATAAGTGCAACCGTCCCTTTGCAGTTGCTGCCCCAAAGCTCTGGAATGGCCTCCCCCCAACATAATAATAATAATAATAAATAATAACTTTATTTGTATAGCACCTTTCATACAGGGGATTGCAGTTCAAAGTGCTTTACATCAGTAAGAAATAAAACATAAAATCAGTGTAAAACAAGCAGCAAGAGCAAAGCATAAAGTGGGATAAAATAATGCAGATATATTAATCAATTCATATCAGGTTATAGTATGCACCCAGCGGATAGTGGGGCGTAAAGATAAAAGTAAAAATAAGTAAAATTAGCAGACATACAGTAAAATCACAGTTTTTCACATTAGGATCTAACATCCCAACAGGCCACCTTGTTTATGGTTTGATTCAGTTTTAGTAGAATGTAAAAGACATGAATGATGAAATGAGCACATAAAGTGCAGACATACTATAAAATCCTCGGATATATAAAATAAAGGAGAATAAAAACATAAAAACATGGGTAATAAAACATAGATAAATAGTGCAGTGTCAATCACAGAGGAATAGTACAGTATAATAGTGTAAAGTCAGTCAAATGCTTTGGTAAATAGAGGTTTTAAGCTGCCTTTAAAAAATGTCTAATGTGTTGGCTTTCCCTGTCTGCCTTTAAATCCAGGTTAAAAACAAAAAATTCAAAGATTGTTGTATTTGTATTGTTTTCTTTACCATGTTTTACTGTATTTTATTATAGTGTCATCATATGTACAGCACTTTGGTGCAAATAATTTTCTTTTTATTATTGATCTTTTTCCCCCTCCTTTTTCCTCCGATTTTCTCCCATCCCAATGTTAGTCGTTATGCCAATTCCCAATCCCCTTCCTGGTCGCTGCGCACTTACCCCCCACAGTCGGTCTGGGAGAGTGGAGGCTACCACGTGCTTCCTCCGACACACGTCCAGCCAATCAACCGCTTCTTTTCACCTGGCAGCGCGGATTCTCACTGAGAGGGCGTAGCGTGTGGAAGGATCACACTATCCCACTTAGATCCTATCCGCGCTTAGCAGGCGCCCCGACCGAACTGTAGGAGTCGCTGTTTACAACGACCCGGACCCACCCCGCCAGCTTCTCCCACCCTCTAATACTGCCAATTGTATTAGTGTGAACGGCCAGCCAAGCTGGTGACAACCCCGGAGCTGTGAGCTGGAGCCGCTCCGGGGTTGGTGACGAACGCAATCTCCGTTACGCCACCTGACCGCACAACTACAGTTGTTTTAAAGGTGCTTTAGAAATAAAAACATACTTACTTATACTTATGACACAGAAAAACACACTGACTGTAAAGTCCTATTTCATTCCAATTTGGTACAGCCTTGGTTGACACTTTCCTGTAAACATTTCATGTAAACACCTGTGTATTTACCATTAACATTTTCGTTTTCATAAGCAGATATATACTCTGAACCTTTTGAAAAACAGGGCTTTTGAGGTGATGAAATCACTCCGCCCAGTCAGCAGTGGTTTGGCAAAAAAAATCTGAGTATATATCTGCTTAGAAAATTAAAATGTCAATTTTCACAGGTCACAACATGTTTACAGGAACGTTTTGGAGTTGTATTTGGAGTGTATTTCGTGACTTTTGGGAACTAGGCTACACTGGCACACCTATTTCCAGTGAATGGCGCTAAGCTAGGCTAACGGTGCGGCTGCATGCACAGAGAAGAAAAGGGTATATGTATCTGCTTGTCTAACTCCAGGGTAGATGGCAAATAAGCAAATCTCCCCAAAAGTTGGCGTATTCCTTTAAGAATGAAAGGTAATGAGAACTATATACAATAAATAATATACAAATATTCAGTTATGTTTTTAAAGTGACCTTTTTTGTAGTATGTTTGTGTGTGAGAGAGTGCAAGTGAGGATGTGTGGTGTGTGTGTGTGTGTGTTCATGTGTGCTTGTGTTGTGTGTGGAGAGATCAGTGTTCAGTGTTCTGATGGCCTGGGGATGAAGCTGAGTCAGAGTCTCTCTGTTCTTGCTGCATGTATGCAGAGGTGCTTGCCTGACCGCAGCAGCTTGAACAGGCTATTGTTGGGGTGGTGAGGGTCCTTCATTATTCTGCAGACTCTGGATTTTCACCTCCTGTTGTAAGTCCTGCAGGGGTGGTAGTGCAACACCCGTAGTATGCTCTCTGTAGAGCCTTCCTGTCCTGGGCAGTGCAGTTGCAGTGATGTTCCCAGTCAGGATGCTCTCCACAGCCCCAGAGTAGAAGGACTGGAGTATCATCCCTGATACTCTGAATTTCCTAAGTTGTCTCAGGTGGTAGAGGCGCTGCTTCGCCTTTTTTAACACAGTGTCTGTGTGTGTTGACCATGTCAGGTCCTCCGCGATGTGGACTCCCATATACGTAAAACTGCTCACTCTGTCCATGATAATAATGTAAACAATCCACAGTGGCGTGTCTGTCCCCTCCGGGTGACCAGGTGTCCCCCTTTTTGTACTGTTATTTATTGTTTTAAATATTCAAACTTATCACTTGACAGTAATGTCTTGTGTTCGATTTTTATTTTTTTGCTTCGAAAAGAGGGACATCCTCTCAATATGTGGGACGCGGTCTCAAATGATGGGACAGTACAACCAAAAGGGGGACACTTGGTCACCCGCTGTATTCTCCTAAAATCCTCGATCAGCTCCTTGGTCTTGGTCAAACTTCACTATGGAGTTGGAGCTGAACCTGGCCACACAGTCATGTGTGTACAGCGAATACAGCAGGGGGCTGAGGACACAGCCCTGGGGTGGGGGGACCCGATGCTCAGGGTGATTGAGTTGGAGGTGTGTCCACCCACCCTGACCACCTGGGGCCGGTCGGTCAAAAAGTCCAGGATCCAGGCGCTCAGGGTGGAGTTCATTCAGACCCAGATCAATCAACTTGTCAGCCAGTCTAGTGGGGACTATGGTATTGAAAGCTGAACTATAGTCAATGAACAGCAATCTCACATAGCCCATAGATAGATAGATAGATAGATAGATAGATAGATAGATAGATAGATAGATAGATAGATAGATAGATAGATAGATAGATAGATAGATAGATAGATAGATAGATAGATAGATAGATAGATAGATAGATAGATAGATAGATAGATAGATAGATAGATAGATAGATAGATAGATAGATAGATAGATAGATAGATAGATAGATAGATAGATAGATAGATAGATAGATAGATAGATAGATAGATAGATAGATAGATAGATAGATAGATAGATAGATAGATAGTCATTCAAGAAAAGAGTGGATACTGCGGAAGCCCTCATCCCAGGTGTCCATTGGAATGTCCACCTGAATATCGCTCTCCCAGGACTCCCTCAAGCATTGTGTAGATGGAATATAGTGTTCTGTAAATGAGTCTACAAACTTGGATATCAGGCCTGTTGACAGATGTTGGCTATGGGGCGACAATAACTTATCATGACGACAAGGTCCTCTCACTTCAGCCTTTAATCGGCGTAGTTTATTATCACATTGGTACACAGTACATGAGACTTTCTCTCTGTGGGAGGTAGGTGGGAAGAGAGGGAACAATCCCTTAAATACCCTCTTACCTGGCGCCAGCGTCAATAGCTCCGCCTATAGCACCCTCTTGTGGAAACAGTTAGACAGTTACATGCAATCGTATACATCACATAACTTTAACAAGGCCTATTGGGCTCTGTAGTCATGAGGGAATATATCACAGCAATCGGTGTATACGTTTAAAAATTTGGAATATTTAAACGAACGTAGTTCCTAATTGTAAATATCAAAAGAAATTAGTGGGGGGGAGCTCATATTTATTTTATTACGTGCGGTTTCGCTCCGTTTTGGGAGTGGTAGAGAGCGAAGGAAACTGCTAATGTCTGTGTAGAGCTTCTCATAAAATTCTTTAAAACATTTGTTAATTTCCTCTGGGCTGGTAATGAGAGACCCAGAGCTTGATTTTATCTTATGAATAGCTCTATTGGCCTGGGTACCTCTCAGCTGACGTGCCAATAATGAGCTTGGTTTATCTGCTAACTCAAATAGTTTGTGCTTTAATTTGAATAACATTACACTTATTTGACTAGAAAAGTGTTGTATTCATACTTGAGTTTCATAATATTATTTAAAGAAGAACAGGGAGCAAAGTTTCAATTTCTAATAATCTTTTTCTGCTCTTTTTTTCCATTGCAGACTCATGATATTACATGTCCACGTATAACAGCTTTAAATGTCTCCCATAGGACTGAGTCAGATACATCTTTAGTTTCATTTAAACAGATATATTCTTTAACAATGGTAGAAAATCGTTGACAGAACTGAACATCATTAAGCATAGTTGGATTGAAACGCCAGCTATACTGTGATTTTCTCCCACCAAAATCAATCGACACTGTAACTGGGCAATGGTCTGAGATTAAAATATTGTGATATTTGTAGGAGATAATATTGGATGTTAATTTGGAATCCATTATAAAATAGTCTATCCTTGTATATGATTTATGTACTTGTGAAAAAAAGGAGAAATCTCTGTCTGTGGGGTGCTGTAGTCTCCATTATGTCTACAAGGTTCAGTGATTTAAACAAGTTGTTTTACATTACAGTAATGGAGTTAAAGAGGAGTGGCTGGGCGAGAAGAGTGCCTGTACATGAATGGGTCCAGAATGCAATTAAAATCTTCACCTACTATTAGATGTGTAGTTGACAAGTCAGGTATAGGTTATAAATGGCATAGCCATTCTCCCATATTTAATAACAATGCACTCCTTATTGCACAACGACCTATCAGATTTCCCAAATGGGAAAAGAAGGACATACATACTTTGGGAGATATCTTCAATGACCGGGGTTTCTGTAGCTATCAAGATATACATAACAAATTTAACCTCACCAGCTCCACATATTATTTCTATCTACACTTATTAGCAACTTTGAAGGCTCATGGAGTCCCATTAAAGATACCACTTGAGCACCACAGATATCACAAATTATTTTATAAAAAGGAGACATCGAGAGGCTTCGTCTCTGACTTTTATCGTCACTTACTTACGTCTTCGTATGAAGTCCTTCCCCTAGATTCAGTTTGGAGGAAGGATATACCAGACTTAGAAGTAGATTTTGATTGGGCTGAAGTCTGGGCAAACGTTCGGCTATCGTCACGCAACCCGGATCATCAACAGATTAATCTTAATTTTATTCATAGGACTTACCTGACACCTATACGACTGAACCGAATGGGTCTTAAACAAGACTCTCGATGTTCCTTATGTTTAAACGGTGATAGTGGTACATTTATGCATATGTATTGGGAATGCCCGCCTGTTAAGATATTTTGGGTAGAAGTAACCAAGCTATTATCAGAATTTTTTTTTCTGACAATACCTGTACTGCCTTCTGTATTGTTGCTGAATAATGTCTCTCAGTTATCACACTTTGTACATGTAAAGAGGCTAATCTTGTCCGGTTTTACGGCTGCCAAAAAGCTAATAGCATCACGCTGGATTCAACCGGATAAAATGTGCCGGAGGGTATGGATTCTTACCTATCTTGATGTGATTTATCTAGAGATATCTACCGCACGAATTCTAGGTGTTAATGAAGCCAGCATAGCAATCTGGTCAGATGTGGTGGAGAGGATAAAGCATTATATGAACTTTTAATCCTTGGTGTCAAACGGTATATATTTTTAATCTACATCTATTTTGATTTAAAAACTGGGCTGTCATTATTGTTAGTATTATATCGGTAATAGTCCTGTGATTTATAGAGGATTTCTACTGTTAATGTTTGTGTGTAATGTAAAAAGAAAGAAAAAAAAATACATTTGTTAAAAAAATGTATAGGTTAAAAACACTTCGAAAAAAACCAGGGTCGTCAGAATTCGGGGCATATAAATTTAAGAGAGTAACATGAAATGATAACATATTGCCTGTGTCAATCAAATAGCGGCCGTTGGGATCGGCTGTGGTAGATATGTTGGAATGGGATATTTTTGCGCATTTAAACACATCCCGTACCTCCCCATCTTTCCGCTTCCCCAAACGAAGCAGGAATAAAAAATGTAAAGAAAAGCTGGGCAATACATGGCGTGGTGGTAGAACTAAACATAATTATTGTTTAGGCTTCAGCTCAAACTCCAATCAAATAATACTAGTCGCTCTTATGTAGCTATAGGCAATAACAAATAAATTAAGCCATGTCTCTGACCAGACCAGGAAATGATTATGTAGCCTGGGAGTTAAATAAATAATTATATATATCACACACACGCATATATAGATACATACATACATACATACATACATACATACATACATACATACATACATACATACATACATACATACATACATACATACATACATACATACATACATACATACATACATACATACATACATACATACATACATACATACATATACATACATACATACATACATACATACATACATACATACATACATACATACATACATACATACATACATACATACATACATACATACATACATACATACATACATACATACATACATACATACATACATACATATGACATACCCGTCCATTTGAGGGAATGCTTTGACAACGAAAATTAAGCTTGTATAATAATAATAATAATAATAATAATAATAATAATAATAATAATAATAATAATAATAATAATAATAATAATAATAATAATAATAATAATAATAATAGAAGTATTGTAATAATAATTTAAAAGAGAATAGGTTATCCGGGGTTGTCGCCAGCTTGGCTGGCCGTTCACACTAATACAATTGGCTGTATTAGAGGGTGGGAGAAGCTGGCGGGGTGGGTCCGGGTCGTTGTAAACAGCGACTCCTACAGTTCGGTCGGGGCGCCTGCTAAGCGCGGATAGGACCTGAGTGGGATAGTGTGATCCTTCCACACGCTACGCCCTCTCAGGGAGGATCCGCGCTGCCAGGTGAAAAGAAGCGGTTGATTGGCTGGACGTGTGTCGGAGGAAGCACGTGATAGCCTCCACTCTCCCAGATGATCTGACTGTGGGGGGTAAGTGCGCAGCGACCAGGAAGGGGATTGGGAATTGGCATACGACTAACATTGGGATGGGAGAAAATCGGAGGAAAATGGAGGGGGAAAAAGATCAAAAAAAAAAAAAAAAAAAAAAAGAGAATAGGTTATCTTCGGTCAGCCTTAGTTTAGGTCCTAGAACTGCCTTTAAAGAAGAAAAGTCAAGCATAGTCTATATTAAGAGAACAATTTATTTATTTTTATTCTTATTTATTTACTTATTTTTTTCATCAATGCGTGATGATCAGGCCTGTATGCAAACTGCAAAGGATCCATGGTACTAGGGAGGGAGGGGCAGATGTAATCCTTGACCAGCCTCTCAAAGCATTTCATGACCACAGAGGTGAGTGCCACCGGTCTGTAGTAATTTAGGCCTGCTGGGGAGGTGTTTTTTTGGTACAGGGATTATAGTGGAAACCAGATCAGTGGGTTTAACAGATTAGGTGCTGCAGTCACCTGTCTAAGTGGGCTGGTCCAGACACACTTCCCTGTTGTCAAGGCAATACACATTCAAATCAACATTAGTCAAAAGATGTTATCAAATTGTCATGAATTAAATTATTTCTAATCATTGTTTCAAGTAATATTCTTTCACATATTATGCATAAATAATAACAATTGAATCTGGCTCCAACACTGACCAACAAACACACTGACCACTCAGTTCATTTATTTATTCATCATCATATAATTTATGTACTTTACCCTTGGCATACATACCGTTATGTGTATGTATATGTTGGTATTTCAGTCTTGCAATAACATTTTAAAATAAAACAAGTTAAAAGAAACACTGACCACTCTCAAATGAGTTATTAGCACTAGCATGCTAACGCTAGATTCTACCTCTTCGTCTGTCACTCACTTCCTGTTTCCTGTTTACCCCAGGTATGCTTAATTCTTTTTGGAACTAGTCAGCTAGTGGCTAAGACCTCCGGTCAGGGGTCACAAGATAAAATAATGTCTGTTGATTCCTGTTTACTCCAGCTCTGTTTCATGTGGGGAGAGCTGCTGGAGATTTGCACTCTACTGAGCGTGCCCTTCTAGTTAATGCTGTTCACATCACAAACCTGTTGTAAGTCGTCCACAAATAATAACAAGTTAATATGAAATATTCATCAACAAATCATTATTAAATATTTACCTAAGGATTTGTTGATATATTATGAATGATGTCTATTTTGTGTAAACGTATTTACTGAATAATTTACAAGTGCTTTTACATTCCCCTAAAGCTAAAGTGTAAACAATTCATAATACATAAATGTCTAACCTATCACTTTTAGATTACTTTTACCTGTTTTACACACATTTGAATACTTTATTTGGTTCCACAAATTATATTACATAAACAGGGAATCAAATGTATCGGGCCAAGCAGCACTGAACACTTGAGGGTACACATAGCACCTCCTTCTCCACGTGGCTAAGCTGCCAATAATAGCTGAGACAGAGCAATATTTGGCTATTTGTTTGGCTTTTCTTTTAGACATTGCAGCAATTCTCAGACCGGTCATGGTGCATTTGTATACATGGCCAAGACTTCCGAATACAAGTACACTATATCTACACCTATACCCAAGGTCGGCCATCACATTGAGCAGTGGTTGGTATTTGATATATACTTGTCCCGGAACACCTGGTCCATGTACAGATCAAAGGTACAGCCTACTTCTATGACCAGCACCTCCCTGTGGCTGGTGTCAACAAAAACAACATCCGGTGTATTTGGTATGTTGACATCGTTGGTAAGGCCAAACCACTCTGGTTGCACTCTAGTATATGTTTGCACATTGCTGCACTGTGTTATGTGTGCAACATTCCTGTGTGTTAGTTGGTTGGATCCACTACACTTCCGGTTGCTACTGAACGGACGTGTTTTGCGGACCTCCCAAACTTTCAAACTTTAGACTGTTTTCTTTCTTTCTACCATTTTTTAACCAGTGATCTTAACTGATCACTGTGACTTTTGCTCTTATCGTTTATGCTGTTGGATTTATTGGTTTTATGTGACTTTTTACTGGACGTGACCTAAGCTATCGGAGCTTGTTGTTGCCATAGCTACAGCTACACGCTACAGTACTCACAGTGCTAAACTCCCCCGAGGAAATGGCTCCAACGTCAGATGTCGCAGAAATGCGAACGGAACTGAAGACCATCGAGATACTAGTAATGGATCTTCTCAAGCCTCAAACGGAGCTCATGTCCAGGCTGGCTAGCATGGAACAAGCGGACGCAGGCTGCACCAGTAGTCCCTCCTGGGCGACAGTGGTGAGGGGCCGAAGGAAGCTCTCCCTTCCTCTATATGATCCCGTTGATTCACCTCAACTATCAAACCGATTCAATCCTCTTTGTAATGATCCCAGCCTCCTAGGCTCTCCCTCGTTTCCGTCTCCTGCTGCTAGTAATGTAGCTTTGCTCAAAGACTATCCGATGCTAGCTACTAGCCTAGCTACTAGCCAGGCTCCAAGCGAAGCTACCAGGACGGCGGCCCTCTCCAGCTCACAACTCAACCATGGAAATATATCTGCAACCCAGAGCAGAAAGCGCTCTGCCCTGTTTGCTCTCGCATCGCCAAACTCCCCAGACTCATGCGATGGGTCCGACTCCCCAACGTTTAAACGTCCTCGTCTGCGGTGCTCTGCAGCCCATGCCAGTATGATCATTCAAACGGCGAGTGTCATCGATGGAAATGCCGCTGTGAACGAGCCCCTCCACACGGCGCTGCTGCCCGACCAACCATCAAACCCCGCCAACAATGCAGACGCTACTCCTGCGGCTTTTCACCATAGAAACCTGGCCATCTACGACGGGGAATGCATCCATGAACAGCCAGAGATCCTACTCATCGGAGATTCCATCACCAGGTTTTTGCAAATACCACACGGCATTACGTATTGTTTTTCCGGTTTAAAAGTTACTGACTTACTTGAGTGTACTCCCGAAATCATCGACAGATATCCGTCCGCCCACACCGTTATCATTCATATCGGAGCAAATGACGTAATGGCTAGACAATCCGTTAAACTCCAATCTGACTTTGAATCACTAATACTCACTATTGAAAGCCTGGGTAAAATATGCATTGTGTCTGGCCCCATTCCATCCATAGGTCATGGATCTGAGCGATTTAGCCGTCTGTTCTGGTTGCACAAATGGCTACAGACCTACTGTACTACTATAGGACTTTGCTATATAAATAACTTTGATCTGCTCTGGTCCAGGAAAGACCATTACAGACCCGATGGCATCCATCCAAACATATCAGGGGTAAATGTGCTAATACATAACGTCATACAAAGTGTAGCATCACTGGCCTGACAACCAACCATATCTAGCTCTGTAGACTATATACAGAAGCAGCCTAAGCTACAAAAAACACATTGAGTGTCATCCCGATTCTGATCACCAAAAGACTAATCAATTGCTCATTATCACGTCCCATATGTAAATCTAACCTTATCAATATCAGTGTTCAACCACAGACTATCTCACACCCCACTACAGAACCCGTACAGCTAAAACTAGTACTGTTCAACGTTAGAGCGCTGAAACAAAAATCATTTCTAATAAATGAACTCATAGTAAAACATGGTGTACATTGTATGTTTTTAGTAGAGACATGGTTAGACAATATCACTGGTGTAGCAACACTGATTGAGACCTGCCCTTCCAATTTTAAATTCTATCAATCAAACAGACAGAGTGGGAGGGGAGGCGGAATAGCAGCAATCATCTCCACTCAATTTGTGTGCAATGATATTGACCTGGGAACATTTTTATCATTTGAATACCTTGCTATTGTATTGAAAACAGAAATGCCAGTAATATGTGTGACATTGTATCGACCACCAAGGTACTCGCCACTCTTCATACAGGAATTTTCAGAACTCATATCGATCTGCATTACCAGGTATGATAGAATCATTCTTAATGGAGATCTAAACATTCATATCAACAAAAAGGATGACCCCAGGGGTTGTGAGTTTCTGAACCTACTGGACAGTTTTGGACTGATGCAACATGTTCACGAGGCCACCCACCAACATGGCAACACTCTGGACCTACTAATAACAACAGGGCTAAACATTGAGAATGTATCAGTAAAACAAATTCCAATTTCTGACCATTATTGTGTGTTCTATGGTACAAGCCTAATATTACATAAGACCAGAAGCGAATTCCTAGTTCACAGAAGGCTTCTGGACGCTAGAGCTGAAGCAAAATTATCTAGTATGATGAAATCATATGACCAATGCAGTGAATCCCCCTTAAATCAGAAAGTGCAAAACTTCCACAGCACCTTGTCAACAGTGTTAGATACTGTTGCCCCTCTGAAGGTTAAAAAGGTAAAAACTGATAGAATCTCTCCATGGTTAAATAAAACCAATGTTAAAGATAACAAGAGAAAATGTAGGATAGCCGAGCGAAAATGGAGGAAATTCAAACTCACAGCTCACTTTAATTTATACAAAGACGCCATGGGCGCATACAATAAGGCAATACAACTTGCGAGAAAGGAATATTTTTCCAAAATGATCTCAGAAAATATGGGTAACTCCAGGGTACTTTTTTCCACCATCGACCGGCTGATTAACATACCACCCCCCCATATACCACAGCAATCAGCCACAAAATGTGAAGAGTTCGCAGTTTTCTTTAATGAAAAAATATCATTGATTAGAGCAAACATTACCGCTGATATAGATCTGGCTGTGAGTGAAAACCCACCTGAGATAACTATGGGGGAATTCACATGTATTACATTACCTGACCTCTGTAAGATTGTCTCTGAGTGTAATTCCGCCACCTCCTGCCTCGATCCTATACCAACAGCATTTCTCAAGCGGGTGTTCGATAGTGTCTCAAATCATGTCCTTGAAATCATAAATATGTCTCTTCAAACAGGCACTTTTCCAGATGCATTTAAAACGGCTGTAGTAAAACCACTACTAAAGAAAACAAACTTAGATGTAAACGAACTAAAAAGCTATAGGCCAATATCGAACCTTCCATTTATCAGCAAGATATTAGAAAAGATAGTCTCAGTACAAATAAACTCCTTTCTCAAAGATAATAACATCATGGAGGAATTACAATCAGGTTTCAGAACAAATCACAGCACTGAAACTGCCCTTACCAAAATAGTTAGCGACCTCAGGCTAAACTCCGATGCTGGCAAAGTCTCAATTCTTGTCCTATTGGACCTTAGTGCAGCGTTCGATACGATTGACCATAATATCTTGATCAGTCGTCTTGAAAGACTGGTTGGCTTTTCCGATCATGTACTAAATTGGCTCATAACATACATTAAGGGGAGAAGGTTCTATGTTAAGCTTGGAGACAATATATCCGAGGAACATGACAGCAGCTTTGGAGTTGCACAAGGAAGCTGCCTTGGTCCATTACTCTTCTCACTATATATGCTGCCCCTCGGGGACATCATTCGAGACCACAATGTATGCTTCCATAGTTATGCTGATGATACACAACTATATATCTCCGCAGAACCAAATAACACTACAGCCATACAGTCCATTACAAATTGTCTGTTAGCAATAAACAAGTGGATGAACAATAACTTCCTAAAATTAAACGAAAGCAAGACCGAAATCCTATTGATCGGCCCAAAAGCGAAAAGGGAAGTGCTGTGTGAAAACCTGGGGAGTCTGTCATCCTATGTAAAGACTGAGGTTACAAGCCTAGGTGTCATCTTGGACTCAGACCTGACCTTTAAGTCTCATATAAATAAGGCCATGAAAACGTCATTCTTCCACCTAAGAAACATAGCAAAAGTAAGACCTTTCGTAAATAAAAAGGATGCAGAGAAACTTATTCATGCTTTTGTATCAAGTCGGCTTGACTATTGTAATGCACTGTTCACACCAGCAACCATTGGGAAGCTTCAGCTTATCCAAAACTCTGCAGCTCGATTACTAACTCATACAAGGAGAAGAGAACATATCACTCCAGTCCTGGCCACTCTGCACTGGCTTCCAATAACTCATAGAATTGATTTTAAGGTCCTTTTCCTAACATATAAAGCTCTTAATGAGCAAGGCCCAAAATACATAGCAAATTCCCTAGTTAGTTATCTGCCCTCAAGAACGCTACGGTCATCCACTACAGGTTTACTAGACACGCCCAGAAACCAAAAGAGGATAGGAAATATGGCATTTGCCAACTATGCCCCAAAACTATGGAACACACTACCAACACACATCAGAAACGCCAGCTCCATACACATTTTTAAAGGAAAATTAAAAACGTACCTATACAGTCTAACTTACAAATAGTTATGGCTTGGAAAAACCTGATGGATCCATGAGGCTAGGATAAGCCTTGTGGACCCAACTTTTTAGATGAAGGAACGGGTACATACGCACACAATACACAACCACTGATGGATCCGTAAGGCTTGGAAAAGTCTTGTGGACCCAACTCTTTAGATGAGGGAACGGGTACATACGCACACAAGACGCGACCACTGATGGGTCCATGGGGCTTGGATAAGTCCTGTGGACCCAACTCTGGCCACTGACCACATGAGGGAACGGGTACATACGCACACAATACACGGCCACTGATGGATCCATGGGACTTGGTAAAGCACTATGGACCCAACTATGACCACTGATAAAAACGTAACTACACTAGCGTTATAAGAGCTAAACATTGCTACCTACCATACAAGTGCATTGGTTTAGTGCACTTCCGGTTGCTACTGAGCGGACATGTTTGTGCGGACTTTCAATTTTTTACTTATCATACTTATTTATACTATCTTATTATTATCTAGCACACTCTCAGGAGCGAAACAGAAAGAAACATTTCATGCAAAGTATTCCGTATTTCTGTATGACAAATAATAAAGAAACTTTAACTTGAAACTTGAAACAAAGGTCATAATTTGCTCTCTCTCTCTCTCTCTCTCTCTCTCTCTCTCTCTCTCTCTCTCTCTCTCTCTCTCTCTCTCTCTCTCTCTCTCTCTCTCTCTCTCTCTCTCTCTCTCTCTGTCTCTCTCTCTCTCTCTCTCTCTCTCTCTCTCTCTCTCTCTCTCTCTATCTCTCTCGGTAACTTAGACCACAGCTCTCTCTACTGTTTAAATGAGATATTGCACCCTCTCAGTCTGACAGCTGGTAGGGCAGGTTTGGAAATAACCCACTGAGAATAATCCAAGTTCAAGTTCAAGTTTTGTTTTATTTGTCACATATAAGGTACATGTACATTATAATGAAATGCTTGATTCTGTATGACCCTTCTAGAATTGTGCTTCATATAGTCAGAAAAAGTTAAAGAATAAAGACCAAACACTATACAAATAATAAATATACAATATACAAAACTAAAGTTCAAAATGCAAAATTGCAAATTGCAAAAATGCAAAACCCACTACATATAATGGGATTACAGTAATATGATTACAAAAATGGTAACTGTTATTTGGTATAGTGACTAAAACAATAAACAGTGAATAGATTAAAGAATAAAATAAAAGTTGACTAGTTGACTATTTTGGATGACTGATCAAAATATTTGACAAAAAAGGCATTTAGATAGATTTGTCTCTAAAAATCCATGGAATATGTTGTCAAACTATTGATTTTGCTTTACTGTTAAATATGTACAGTTATGTAACCCTAACCCAGTTATGTTATGAATTGAAAATGGGGGACCCTGATGTAAACAAGACGAAAGTCTTTCTCTGGTCTGTATCCCCTTAACAATTGTGTGTATTGAGCCGTACTGTATTGTACCCATTCTGCAATCTGTTAACTCAATGGAGGCCAAACCCGAGATAAGTCGGGTTAACTCGCCAGTCGCCAGCGGTTGGGCGCCAGACCCGAGATTTCTCTGGTTTTGGTCGTTTATTCCTTTACTCGATATTTGTATTCATTATTCATCAAGGGACCTTGGTGTTACCATAGGGAATGAGTCTGAGATCGTCAAAGTGCAATACCGGCCGCATCCAGCTAGACAGTGGTATCGAGCACCCTTTGTAACCTTGTATCTTGGCCTGTGTAACGGCCAAATGTCTCCATGCTCACTTTTCTTTGTCGGGCGATTGGAACGGTTCTCCCGGTTCCATTGAAGCGCGTCAAATATCCCAGATCCATATGTTGTGGTGGGTTATGCCGTGGACCAAATGGACATCGGATGTACCAGATGGTGATCAAACAATTGGAATATTATTTTTGGAATACTCCCGATCACAGGTAAGGACTATCTGACGTAAATTTTTGCTTGATTGTTCAATGCTTTTATACCGATCGGGCTGATAAGCGTTTTTAGTGTTATTATACGAATGCCGTTACTGGCAATCAAATAATCAGAAACGACCCCCCCCCCCCCTTTCATGCATTCATGATGAAACATAATACCTATGACATAGATTTGATTTGGGAATAGTAGCGTGTACAGGCAAGAAACGGCAACGTTTATAGTAGAATTGACGTATAAGGCTATAACTCAGCATTTCGGGAAACCATGGATACTTATATTCACCACGGTATAACACGGGAACATATGGATGGAAAAATTCATTCTTTTTCACATATTGAACGATAGATAGGTGATGTCAAATGGGCCATAGTATTGTATCCATAGCTATAATATAGATATAATATAGTTATAGCTCTACAAACAAGGTGACGCACTCCTATCTTTTAAAGCGTGGCCTTGCTATGATGGCCCCGTCTAATAGCTGGCGCCAGGGGCGTCATTTTGGTATGGCAAGGTATGGCACTCGCCATACCTTGGCAAAAAAAACAAAAAAAAAAGTTTTTTTTATAATTAATCTTTTTTTATGTTGATTTAGAATTCGAATGTCAACATTATGAACGAAGCTTCGAACTATTCGGTACAGCCCTAGCATGTTTTGATATTGTC
The DNA here is from genome assembly GCF_963971535.1 of Notolepis coatsorum. Taxonomy (NCBI): domain Eukaryota; kingdom Metazoa; phylum Chordata; class Actinopteri; order Aulopiformes; family Paralepididae; genus Notolepis; species Notolepis coatsorum. The sequence continues at coordinate 33,469,579 of NC_140177.1, read as the reverse complement.
AATTATCTCACTTTTACTAGGTGACTTTTACTATAGGTGACTAACTCAAATATGCCACAAAAAAAAGGAAAATGGACATCCAGACATTTTTGTATCAAAGGGCAGCAGAGACAAGTGATACAGGGACACAGGTAAGGTCTTACAATGGCTTAGTGATTATAACAGTGCAGTTTAGCATTCTGTAACCCATACTTTTTGTGAACGTGTTTTTGATACTACAATCTGTTGAACACAAACCTCAAAACCGTACCTAAGGAAAATTGGCTCAATTGCAAGAAAAATAATAGACAGTTATGATATTATATTCTGCATAATTCGTATTCAAAATATTGTGGTTCCCTGCTTTAGTCTGTTGACACATTTCTATACTAAAAATGCTTGTGTAGTCCTAGAAACAACTCACCAAAAGTGTGAGGATTGGCCCATTCCCGCCACACGCTTGATTTGATTTGATTTGATTTGATTTGAAGTCTTTATTTCGAACATGCAATGAATACAACAAACAATAACAAAAAAGAAAAACAACTCAATCTGCATGTTCGAAAAGGAGTAGGAAGAAGTATACACTTATTTAATCCTACCCCTTTTCCACTACTCAAATGAGTGTACTATTTTAAACATAAAAAAGAAAAGAAAAGAAAAGAAAAAAAAAATATATATATATATATATGCAAAACAAAAAACAAAAACTATATATGTATAAAATAAAATAAAATAGAAACAAAATAAAAATGTAAACACATGTGAATATCAAGTCCCTTCTTCATCCCTGTACCTTGTGAACATAATTTCCTTATACATCAGTTTGAATTGTCTCATGTTTGGACATTGCTTTAACACCACATTAAGACTGTTCCACAGTTTCACTCCACATATTGAGATGCAGTGTTTTCTCATGGTAGTGCGTACGTTTAGCACCTTTAAATTGTGTTCTCCCCTCAGATTATAACCCCCCTCCCTATCAAAGAACAATTCTTGAATGTTTCTTGGAAGTGCATGACTTTTTGCTTTATACATTAATTGTGCCGTTTTAAATTCCACAAGATCATTTAACTTCAATGTCTTTGACTCCAGAAACAATATGTTAGTGTGATCACGATAACCTGCAATGTGAACTATCCTTATGGCCCTTTTTTGGAGTATAAAAAGTGGTTGTAGTGTAGACTTATAATTGTTTCCCCAGACTTCAGCACAGTAATTTAAATATGGTAAAACTAGTGAACAGTAGAGAATGTAGAGTGATTTTCTATCCAGGATGTGCTTTACTTTACTCATGACTGAAATGCTTCGTGAGAGTTTAGATTGGACATGTTTTATGTGAGGTTTCCAACAGATTTTATGGTCTATTATTACACCTAGGAATTTATTTTCATAAACTCTTTCAATAATCACATCATTTATTTTAAGGTACTGTGAGGAGGATTGGCTCATTGCCGCCACACGCTTCTAGGTCAATTACCAATTGCCGTCACGCACCTGTCGTTTGTTTGTAATCAGCGCTCCAGAGCCCTTCATATACTCGGGTCTTTCTGTCAATCGTTGTCGGGTCGTTTTGGATTACCACTGCTGCTGCCTGTTCCCCCCGTTGTTGTACCTCGTCTGTTTTTCTTCAGGACGTCTATGGAAGTCGCCGGTGTTGTGTTTCTCTATCATCCGTTGGAGCTGTGCCTCGTTGCCCGCTTTGCGCTTTGCGCTTTGGTGAGTTTTTGGAACAAACCTTTTGGATTCTCTGTTTTCTGTGTGTTTGGATAACACTGAAGATTTGCCGTTTTTGTTTTGTACTGGACTCAGCTAAACTTGTGTGTTGGTAACACTGAAGATTAAGTCACGTGTGATTGTACTGGACTCAGCTAAACTTGTGTGTTGGTAACACTGAAGATTAAGTCACGTGTGGTTATACTGGACTCAGCTAAGGAGGACTGGACTGCCTCTGTATTCCGTTGGCTTGTTTATTGACCACTCTCTCTCTCTCTCCGTTCCTCCCCGAGTTGGATCCTGGAGTAGCTGCAGAGCCGCAGAGGCAGTGGCGCTACGCCGCTTCACCATCTCAATACCGGGACGATCTGCAGAGCCGCAGACAACTCCGTCAAGAACATTCTCCCCTTTGTTGTTCTTATTGTTATTTCGCTCATTCCTGTTTCGGAAATAAATACGCCCTAGTCTTTGGCTAACTCTGAACTACCTGTCTGTGCCGTGCTGTTGGGGTCGGTTTCAAACCATAACATTACGACCCGACCATGACAACCCCAGCCGACACAGACAGGGTCAAGGCAGCGTTGGCGGTCCAGATCGAATTGACCAACAACCACAGCCTACAGTTAGGCGCGGCTGCGGCTGCTGTGCAGGACCTCCGGGCCCAGGTCCAGCCTATTCAGGAGTCCCTTAGCTCTCTGGCTACCCTGCAGACAGCCCAGGGTAATCAGCAGGCTGATATTCTGCACCAACTACAGACGTTGAGTGAAGCATTTAACGCCCTGCTTGTAACCCCACCTACTCCAGAAGTCTCGGCCAGAGCACCACCCGCAGCCGTGGCGGACCCCGCGCCTCCCGACCTCGCACCTCGGGAGCCCCGTCTCTCTCTCTTTGTTTAACGGTAACTTCGAGGATTGTGCCACATTCATCATGCAATGTGAGTTGGTTTTCCTTCATCAACCCAGCCGATTTACTTCAGAGGGAGCCCGAGTGGCTTACATGACTAACCTGCTCTCAGGCCGAGCAGCACAGTGGGTTACTGCCTCCTGGTCAATGAGGGCTGATTTTTGTTTTTCCTACCCAGACTTCGTGGCAGAGCTCCGCAGGGTTTTCCATCACCCAGCTCGTGGCCAGGACCCAGGAGCTCGGTTGGGCACCTTCCGGCAGGGCAGTGGCAGTGTCACCGACTACGCGCTGGAGTTCAGACTGGCCGCAACGGAGAGCGGTTGGAACGATCAAGCGCTTCGTCTCACCTTCCTGAGGGGGCTCAACGACGCAGTAAGGGACCAGCTCGCGACCCGTGAGGAGCCCGATTCCCTCGAGGGCCTATTCGACCTCGCAATTCGCATCGACGGACGCCTCTGGGAGAGAAGGCGTGAGAGAGCCCGACTGGGACCCCCAGACGTTCCCCAGACCCGCGCACTCGTGACGGTACTGCGGTCCGTCCTGCTCCCTCCGCAACTGGTGGCCCCTTCCCCTCCCGTTCGGTGCCAGAGGAGGAACCCATGCAGCTGGGACGCACACACCTTAGCCAGGCTGAACGGGAGGCCAGGTTCAGGTCCGGCCTTTGCCTCTACTGCGGCCGGGATGGACACTGTATCTCCAATTGCCCCACCCGGCCAAAAGACCAGGCTCGCCGGGACCCCGGGAGATCCTGGTGAGCCGTTTTTCTTGTTCCCACACCCGTGCACCACCTAACCGTCTGACGAGCGTCACCCTAGCCTGGGCGGACCAACGGGCGACGGTGGAGGCACTCATTGACTCGGGTGCTGATGAGAGTTTCCTGGATTTCGAGTTTGCCACCCAGGCCAACATTCCACTTGAGGACCTCGAGAGACCCTTGGAGGTGTTCGTGTTGGACCAGCACCGCCTGGCTGACATCACTCAACGCACCTGTCCAGTCCTTCTCACCATTGCTGGTAACCACGTTGAGAGACTCCAGTTTTTTATCACCAGATCCCCTCTTGTCCCAGTAGTCCTGGGTCGGCCCTGGCTTGCGCTGCATGAGCCCCACATCGCCTGGTCCTCCGGTACCATCAGGGGGTGGAGCTCCTCCTGTCATGCCCAGTGTCTTCAGGCGGCGTCCAGTCCCTCGCCCCGGAGTTCCCTTTGTGAGCCGCCCCCGGACCTCTCGACTATTCCCCCCGAATACCACGACCTCGAGGAGGTTTTCACTAAGTCCCGGGCTCAGGCCCTTCCGCCTCACCGGCCTTACGACTGTGCCATCGACCTCCGCTCTGGGGCTCCCCTTCCCGGCAGCCGCCTCTACAGTCTGACCGTCCCTGAGAAGGCAGCGATGGATAAGTACATCTCTGAGTCCTTGGCAGCAGGCCTCATTCGGCCTTCCTCCTCCCCGGTGGCGGCCGGTTTCTTTTTTGTTGGGAAGAAGGATGGAGACCTTCGACCCTGCATCGACTATCGCCAACTCAACGAGATCACCATTAAGAACAAGTATCCTCTTCCTCTCATGAACTCCACCTTCGAGCCCCTCACCCAGGCTACCGTCTTCACCAAGCTGGACCTCCGGAGTGCCTACCATCTGGTCCGTATCCGAGAAGGCGATGAATGGAAGACCGCCTTCAAGACTCCCAGGGGCCACTACGAGTACCTGGTGATGCTGTTCGGCCTCACCAACGCTCCGGCGGTATTCCAGGCGCTCATGAACGACGTCCTCCGTGACATGCTGGAGGAGTTTGTGGTGGTATACCTGGACGACATCCTCATCTTCTCCAAGACCCTTGAGGAACACGTCCAGCATGTCCGCCGTGTGCTGGAGCGCCTCCTCCACAATCGGCTCTTCGTCAAGGCAGAGAAGTGCCGATTTCACTCCGACTCCGTCGATTACCTGGGCTTCATCGTGGAGAGCGGCTTGACCCGAGCTGACCCTCGCAAGATCCGGGCCATGGAGGAGTGGCCGGAACCCACCTCTCGGAAGGAGCTACAGAGCTTCCTCGGGTTTGCAAACTTCTACAGAAGATTCATCCGGAACTACAGCCAGGTGGCGGAACCACTTACCAGGCTAACCTCTCCCTCCCTGCCGTTCGACTGGTCCCCAGCGGCTTGCGCTGCATTCTGTTCCCTCAAGAAGAGATTCACCACCGCCCCGGTCTTGCTCCACCCAGACCCCAAGAGACAGTTCATTGTGGAGGTGGACGCCTCGGATACTGGACTAGGGGCTATCTTGTCCCAGCGGTCGGCAACGGACCAGAAGGTACATCCGTGCGCCTTCTACTCACGTTGTTTCCTCCCTGCCAAGAGGAACTATGACATCGGCAATCGGGAGCTGCTGGCGGTAGTGGCTGCCTTGGAGGAGTGGCGTCATTGGCTAGAGGGGGCCGAGGAACCATTCACCATTTGGACGGACCACAAGAACTTGACGTTCATCCGTGCTTCCAAGCGCCTCAACGGCCGGCAGGCAAGGTGGGCCAGCTTCCTCAGTCGGTTCGACTTCTCGCTGACCTTTCGCCCTGGGTCCCGCAACACGAAGGCCGACTCCCTGTCCCATCCTCCCAGAGGCCAGGGTGGTGGGAGTGGTCACCTTGAGCATTGAGGGGTTGGTAAGGCGTGCCCTACGCTTCCATCCCGCTCCCGGCAATGTACCCGTTCGTCGCCTCTTCGTCCCCGACTCTGTCCGGTCCCGGGTCCTCCAGTGGGGCCATACCAGCCGGTTCGCCTGCCACCCGGGCGTTCATCGCACGTTCTCCTTCCTGGATCGTCGATTCTGGTGGCCCACCATGAGGAACGACGTCAAGGAGTTTGTTCTGGCCTGCGCGGTCTGCGCCCGCAGCAAGGCCTCCCACCAGGCACCCTCCGGGCTATTGCAGCCGCTTCCCATTCCGAGCCGCCCTTGGTCCCATGTGGCGTTGGACTTCGTCACGGGTCTTCCTTCGTCCCAGGGGAACACGTGCCTACTGACCGTGGTGGATCGGTTCAGCAAGGGGGTTCACCTCGTGGCCCTTCCCAAGCTTCCCTCGGCTGCCGAGACAGCGGACCTCCTGACAAGCCACGTGTTCCGCCTCCATGGGTTTCCCCAGGACGTCGTCTCGGACCGGGGCCCCCAGTTCACTTCCCAGGTATGGCGGGCCTTTTGCAAGGGATTGGGGGCAACAGTCAGTCTTTCCTCTGGTTATCATCCCCAGACTAACGGACAAACAGAGAGGATGAACCAGAGCGTGGAGTCTGCTCTCCGTTGTGTGGCTGCCGAGAGACCCGCTTCCTGGAGCCGGTTCCTCCCCTGGGTCGAGTACGCCATCAACTCCCTGGTCAGTTCCGCCACCGGCCTCTCGCCTTTTGAGGTATCCCTGGGCTACCAACCCCCTCTTTTCCCTGCACAGGAGTCGGAGGTGGCAGTTCCCTCCGTGCAGGACCATCTCGACCGGTGCCGACAGGTCTGGGAGATCACCAGGACTGCACTGCTCCGGTCATCGGAGCGCGCCAGTCGTGGGGCTGACCGGCGCCGGATCCCTGCGCCGACGTACCACCCTGGGTAGAGGGTGTTTTTCTTCAGAACGTCTATGGAAGTCGCCGCTGTTGTGTTTCTCTATCATCCGTTGGAGCTGTGCCTCGTTGCCCGCTTTGCGCTTTGCGCTTTGGTGAGTTTTTGGAACGAACCTTTTGGATTCTCTGTTTTCTGTGTGTTTGGATAACACTGAAGATTTGCCGTTTTTGTTTTGTACTGGACTCAGCTAAACTTGTGTGTTGGTAACACTGAAGATTAAGTCACGTGTGATTGTACTGGACTCAGCTAAACTTGTGTATTGGTAACACTGAAGATTAAGTCACGTGTGGTTATACTGGACTCAGCTAAGGAGGACTGGACTGCCTCTGTATTCCGTTGGCTTGTTTATTGACCACTCTCTCTCTCTCTCCGTTCCTCCCCGAGTTGGATCCTGGAGTAGCTGCAGAGCCGCAGAGGCAGTGGCGCTACGCCGCTTCACCATCTCAATACCGGGACGATCTGCAGAGCCGCAGACAACTCCGCCAAGAACATTCTCCCCTTTGTTGTTCTTATTGTTATTTCGCTCATTCCTGTTTCGGAAATAAATACGCCCTAGTCTTTGGCTAACTCTGAACTACCTGTCTGTGCCGTGCTGTTGGGGTCGGTTTCAAACCATAACAAAAAGTGACTATTGCGCAACTGATTTGACAAGAAAAATACACCAAGGGGGGGAAACCCCCCCTTCACCCCCCCACCCTCCCTAATTGCCATACCTAGGCTTTTACTGAAATGACACCACTGGCTGGCGCTGAATGAGTTAATAACATTTTCAATCAATCCATCAATCAACAGACTTTGAACAGCAACCACAAATTAATAAGAGGTGCAATGCTGTTATTTTGTATAATATCACAATTCAAATATCTGTTTATGTATAATTCAACAAGTAATCTCATAATATTATTTTCGGTTTCTACAATCTGATGTTGTTGTTGTTGTTGCTGTTGTTGTTGTTGTTGTTGTTGTTGTTGCTGCTGCTCTACAAATAAGATGTAGTAACTGTCTAAAAGTCAAGGTACTTGGCAGAAAGAAATTATTAAGAGGAACAACACAATTCCCTACATTACAGACCTCTAAACTAGAATAACCATGATGACACACAATCTGTCAGATCAATATTGAAAACCTGATATAACTTTATATAACCTCTCTCTCCCCCCCATCTCTCTCTCTCTCTCTCTCTCTCTCTCTCTCTCTCTCTCTCTCGCTCTCTCTCTCTCTCTCTCTCTCTCTCTCTCTCTCTCTCTCTCGTGTGTGTGTGTGTGTGTGTTTGTGTTTCTCTATGCAAAAACATCACATGTTGACAAGACACCAGTCTATACTGATCAATGAGTTGACCTAACTATCTGACCTCCAGTGAAGCACTGTGATAGGCTGACGGGCTGGCTAGCCCCATGAATGTACGCCAATCAGCAGAGAGTATCTTAGGGTGGGTCAGATAGAATAGTAGTTAATTTTATTTGAACAATAAAGCAATACAGGACAGGTTCAGGTTTATTTTTTGTGATGTTGACTAGTACTGAACCCAGGCTCTATTTAAACATTGTGATGTTGACTAGTACTGAACCCAGGCTCTATTTAAACATTGTGATGTTGACTAGTACTGAACCCAGGCTCTATTTAAACATTATGATGTTGACTAGTACTGAACCCAGACTCTATTTAAACATGATGTTGACTAGTACTGAACCCAGACTCTATTTAAACATGTTGTTGACTAGTACTGAACCTAGACTCTATTTAAACATGATGTTGACTAGTACTGAACCCAGACTCTACTGACTCGGACTTGTTAATTGATAATAATAAAATCAGTCCTGGACTGATTTTCAGGACATGTGACTCGACTTGGACTTGAGCACCTATGACTCGGACTTGGACTTGGACTCGAGCATTGACTGCATTCGGACTTGGAAGGTGCAGACGAGGACTCAGACTTATTGATAAATACAGTTATTTAATTGTTTACATTTCTTTGTAATAGGCCCTAATCATTTGGCATAAGATATTGATGGCTAGTGCATTTGTCTGGCTATTGTGTCACAAAGTAAATAAACTCCCTTTGAAATGGTGACCGCTGTGTCATTTATGTTTAATGTAGACCTGTTTTTATTTGTATGTCAGCTCTTTTACTGCCAGAGTGGAGTGGACTCAACCATGATGACTTGGACTCGGACTAGGGTAATGGGGACTCGACTCGGGATTTAGTGACTCGACTACAACACTGCCTAACTGATCTATGAAACTCATTAGAATGTTTGATACGATGTATGCTTTCCAACCACTTCCTCAGTAGAAAGACACATCTGATTACACTGTGAGCTTCCTGTTTTGCTAAATCCTCTAATCTCATCCAGTCATTGGAGAGGATTAAGAGGAGACAGACAGGTCAGATTAGACCAGACTGGATTTACACAACAGAGTTGATTCAATGTAAACAAGATGGCCACAGTAGGTCGGATATGAATAGAAACACTGGTGTCCCGCCCCATGGTAATCACTATGATTCTCTACCAGCTGACCTTTAGAATGTTGGTCACCATGGTGGTGTTATGATTCTATACCGGCTGATGTTTAGAATGTTGGTCACCCCCAAGAAGAGGCAGCAACATGGTGTCCATAGTTCAACCTGGACAAACTCTGTTGGTATATATGGCTCTGGATTCAGCACCACACACTGTGGACAGCTTCTATGCCTACAACAGATTCAGCACCACACAACGTGGACAGCTCCTCTGTCTACAACAGATTCAGCACCACACAGCGTGGACAGTGCCTCTGCTTACAACAGATTCAGCACCACACAAAGTGGACAGCTCATCTGTCTTCAACGGATTCAGCACCACACGTCGTGGACAGCTCCTCCGTCTACAACAGATTCAGCACCACACAGCGTGGACAGTGCCTCTGCTTACAACAGATTCAGCACCACACAATGTGGACAGCTCATCTGTCTTCAACGGATTCAGCACCACACGTCGTGGACAGCTCCTCCGTCTACAACAGATTCAGCACCACACAGCGTGGACAGTGCCTCTGCTTACAACAGATTCAGCACCACACAATGTGGACAGCTCATCTGTCTTCAACGGATTCAGCACCACACGTCGTGGACAGCTCATCTGTCTTCAACGGATTCAGCACCACACGTCGTGGACAGCTCCTCTGCATACAACAGATGTTGTGGGTTGCAGCACAGTTGATTTTGGAGGCTCAATGTCAGTCAGTTACTATCAGTCAGTTACGATCTGTCAGTTGCTATCAGTCAGTTACTACCAGTCAGTCACTATCTGTCAGTCACTATCAGTCTGTCACTATCTGTCAGTTACTAACTGTCAGTTACTATCAGTCAGTTACCATCATATGGTTGATCTGGAAGATGAAATCTGTCTTTTAAGTCCATGATGCACAAGCAACCTCTTAAGACAATACAGAGGGTCACTGTAGCTAAGTTCTGTTCATTCTATTTTAGTTCCTGCTAGTCCATGTTCTTATTGTCCCAGTTCCCCTCCCATACCCACTGTAGCCAATAGGAGCTGAGAGTGTGACCAGTTCCTCTCCAATACTCACTGTAGCCAATAGGAGCTGAGAGTGTGACCAGTTCCCCTCCCATACCCACTGTAGCCAATAGGAGCTGAGAGTGTGACCAGTTCCCCTCCCATACCCACTGTAGCCAATAGGAGCTGAGAGTGTGACCAGTTCCCCTCCCATACCCACTGTAGCCAATAGGAGCTGAGAGTGTGACCAGTTCCTCTCCAATACTCACTGTAGCCAATAGGAGATCAGAGTGTGACCAGTTCCCCTCCCATACCCACTGTAGCCAATAGGAGCTCAGAGTGTGACCAGTTCCCCTCCCATACCCACTGTAGCCAATAGGAGCTCAGAGTGTGACCAGTTCCTCTCCAATACTCACTGTAGCCAATAGAAGATCAGAGTGTGACCAGTTCCCCTCCCACACCCACTGTAGCCAATAGGAGCTCAGAGTGTGACCCACAGGGCTTTATGATGCAAACATGCCCTTCAGGCTGGACTGGACACACGTCTCTTTTCCGGGTACCGAGTCAAAAGAGTTCCATGGCATTAAAAAAGACTCACAACACTGTAGACTCCCAATATTTGTATCAATCGATTAAATTTAAAACGACAATGTTGCTTAATGTAATAAAGCGATAAAACCATATTGGGAACTTCAGTGTCCTCCATGTTTATGTTCATTCACATTATTGTTCATTTGCGCATGCGGGTCAGTTCAGGAGCGTGACCAGTTCACACTGGAATCTGATATTGGCCATATTTAAAAAAAATAATAATGTGAACAGCCAAACAAAGAAATCGGATCTGAGCAGTAAATCTGAATTGAGCACTTGGCTTGCAGTGTGAACAGAGCCTAAATGGCAGAAAACCTGATCATTGGTGAAAATCAGGCGGTGGAGCTGAATACTACAGAACCATATGACCTGTCCCTCAACTTATTAACCAGAATATAAAAGATTTTCACTCTCAGAATCATGGTCGGCGTTATTTCACATTCAGTTCAACATGGAAACAGAAGCTGTTATATTGACTTATTTATGTTTTATTTATTTCAATAGGGAAAACCTGATTCAGACTACAGTTCCTTTTGCATCAGTGGCATGTTTACAGAGGAGATTTCAACATAAAACAAGTATTAAAGAAAGAGAAAAACATTGAGACATGACATGGTGCAAAAACACTTAAAAAAACATACATTCAACAACACTTATTTAAAGAAGACTTTTGACATCCATCTATATCTGTCTGTCTATATATCTATCTATCTGCTGTATCTATCCCTCCCTCCCTCCCTCCCTTCAGCGATGGAATGCAGCTTCTCTCTTGGCATTCACCGCGTGCCTTAATTGACTGATTTGAAATCAAGGTCCGCTGTGAACACTGGGAGAGAGAGCCCAAGTTACAGAGAGAGGGGGAGGGGGATACAGGCCAAGAAAAAGAGGGGGGGAAGAGAGAGAGGGAGATAGAGACAGATAGACAGACAAAGAGATATGTGGCGTGAGACAGAGAGATGTAATCCTATGGAAATAAAGAGAAAACAGACACCAATACTGATCTCTATACATAAAATATCTGTTATAAATCTGATAATAGTTGTTCCTTGTTGTAGAGTTTGATAGCAGCTTTAAGGTGCTGTAAGTGGTATTTATATTATTGTTCAAATAAGTGTTAAATAGCTCTACATTCTGACCGCTGATATAGAGTATTTGGTTAGTAACATGGGTCTCCCAGTCCCTCCTGCTCTGCAGTAAACACAAAATACCCACTTTATCCTATCAGGAAAGAGAACAGATATTTTTTACTTATGTCAAGAAATCTTGCCAAGCCTATACTGCACCGCCAGTATTATTTATTTATTTATTTATTTATTTATTTATTATAATTTGACTTGTTTAAAGCACATATTTTCTTAAAACAAGTTTTTATTCCTTATTTGTGTGTGTGTGTGCATGTGTGTGTGTGTGGAGTTCTCTCCTGATTGGATACAGTGGGAACAGGATACCAGAACATGTATTTTCTGATTACTGCAGAGCAGGAGGGACTATAGGTAGGCCCATGTTACTGACCAGACACTCTATATCAGTGATGTCTGTCGGAATGTAAAGCTATTATCTTAACATGTAGACCTTATTTTAACACACTAAATATTAAGTCACAGCAGTCAGTCTGAACAGACCCATCATTTCATCTCAACAATAATAGTTTACCCACCTGCACCAGTATCTCCTTTGTTAACTAAAACACGATTTTATCTCGCGCCATCACCAATAAACATCAAAGCATTGATAAATATCAAATACATCCTTCTTGTCAACCGGACAAGATATATTTACGACGAATCACCGGTGGAGAGACGAGACCGACCGTGGCCAGAGCCCGTTCTTGGGAGCAGCGCCTCTGTGTCAGAGCTGGAGCAGAACGCAGTGGCCTGACTGGAAGACAATATGATGAGAGACCATGGACAGCGACGCATATAGCCTCTGACTGCAGCATCATCCACATCCATTCGACTATATAGACGCACTCTGCTTCTGTCGCCGTGGTGCGACCAAATTAACAGGCTTTGATTCAAACTATGGTTCTTTCTGAAATTATGATGATGATGGCGATGATGATGATGATGATGATGATGGTGATGGTGATGAGGGTGATTTGAAGGGTGAGGAAGGATAAATGACGACAATAATCTGCTCAGCATTGCTGATGAAGCGACTAAATAAAGCAATGGGGTTTTATTCAGGCCTAGATCCCCATCTATTTAATGGCTATAAAACGGTTCTGTATAGGCTGTAAAATGGAGCGGCTTTATCTATAGGCCGGGCTATGATTAGCCAATATTAAGCTCTGTGTGTAGGCCCAGTATAGCCTATATACGACGCAAACGCAAATCATAGTAAACAACAAAACCATCATCAATCCAATTGCTACATCAGAGAAAATCGTTCTACTACATCGATAATGAATAAGGTTAATAATAATAACCGTGCAGTTTACGACTGTATGAAATAATCCACTGGATCAAACAGGATTGGACATATCGATTTTGCGCACAAATGCACTGCGCTTCTGACAAGCCACAAAAGGCACGGATGAAAACGGAATGAACGCAAATAAAACACGAAGACAGCGGTCAGTGGAGATGTGTAATGTTTGCTGAATTCCTCCTCGTCGCATCGCATTTTCTCCCCCTGAAACCTTCGCATCGCTCCTCTCTTCTCTTCTCTTCTCGTCTGTTCTTCTCTTCTCTTCTCTTTTCTCTTCTCCTCTCTTCTCTTCTCCTCTCCTCTCCTCTCCTCTCCTCTCCTCTCCTCTCCTCTCCTCTCCTCTCCTCTCCTCTCCTCTCCTCTCCTCTTTGGTTCCAAACCGCATCTTCCAGAATACAGCGAAATATTTCAGATGCTTTTTATACTCAGTCGTTGCCTGGAGGATTTTTAACGAAGCGGATACCAAATCATCTCGTCCGGGAGAAATAATTCGGTGGTTTAATTCCACACCCTTCAAAGAGCGAGCGGGCGGCCGATTACGCACACAGGCAGGACTAGGGCGGGTGACGTCACCATGCAGACAGACGGTCAGAAATCCCTCTCATCCTTCCTGTTAATCTCTGTTTTGTAGATTTATATGGTCAGTTAATCTCTTTAGTTTTATGGTCTGTTAATCTCTTGCTTGTAATTTTATATGGTCAGTTCGTCTCTATTTTGTAGTTTTATATGGTCCATTAATCTCTTGTAGTTATATATGGTCCATTAATCTCTTGTAGTTTTATATGGTCCATTATCTCTTGTAGTTTCATATGGTCCGTTAAACTCGGTCTTGAAGTTTATTAATCTCGGTCTTGTAGTTTCATGGTCTGTTAATCTCGGTTTTGTAGTTTTATATATGGTCCGTTAATCTCTTGCTTGTAGTTTTATACGGTCCTGTATTATTATTGTCCTCTGTCTTGTATTATTATACAATAATGACAAGACAATTAGAAATAATAAATACAGAATACAAAATACAGAGTAAAAATTAAAAAACACCACAAAAGCCATTAGTCATTTACTCCCCCCCCCCCCTTCTGTGAGCTTTCACACTGCACTTTGTCAAGCACTTTGTCAAGTGCACCAAACATTGTAAACAAATGTCACATGGTCAAAACAATCGCTCGTCTATTGGACAAAAACAGTGAAACTACAAGAATAATGGAGCAACATCACAGATTGATGCAGATCTTGGGGTTTCTGTTTTTTATATAGTGTATGAAGGGGATATGTTTCTCAATATATTCTGGCAACACATATCCCCCATACAAAACCAGATTTCACTATACAATAGAATAAAAAATGAAATTGGTAAACAGGAGATTATATGTGTGGACAAAATAATTATGTGATCTCCACCTTGGCTTGCACAAATGCTATGAATAAGATATAATATTCCTTTATTGATCCCGTTGGGGAAATTTGGGCATCATAGCAGCACGGGGGGGGGGTACAGGTATGGGCAGGGTAATAGTAGAAAAACATAAATATAGGCAATACAATTAGATCTAAATATAAAAATATGAGAAAACACAGTGTAAACAAAGTGTAGATGGTCTGGATCTTCTAACTATACATCCTCAAGACCCCTATGCTCTGCATCTTCTAACTACACACCCTCAAGACCCTTACGCTCTGCATCTTCTAACTACACATCCTTTGTAACGTTTGGGCTTTTGCTATCTCTTAGGAGTAAAAGTCCTAGCGTCATTTCTTCCAGGTTGTCCTGATTGCTAATTGACGCCTGCTGTGTATATCTTGACTCTCTTTATAATGACCACTTCCACTTGTTTGTTCTCTCATTTGTCAGTTCTTCACAAACGTTACCGTGAGTATGCTGTCTACGGAGACTCACATCGCTCCCGGCCTGGAGGATGCGTCTGCCGTTTTGCAATTATGTTTAGTATTGTTTAGTTTCTTTGTTTATTATTATTCTCTTCTTTTGCTCTAAACGTTTCAAGAAAATAAAGAAACAGTATTTTTGTTGAGAAAGAGCAACTACCGTCTCCGCACTTTCTTCTGTTCTGCATTTGGGTCCAACACACTGAACCGTAACAATCCTCAATACCCCTACGTTTTGCATCTTCTAACTACACATCCTCAAAGGTATAATCATAGTTAAGAGAAATATCAGATTTAAAGGTATAGTCCACATAATAAAAAATATATATGATTCATACAGTGTATTACAGTACACCAGTAGTATAGACAGGTTTTGCTAACATAAACAGCACACAATTTAAATGACATTCCTTGGTTTGGGTTGTTGTGTTGCTATTGGTTTAACTTAGGGCTGTTGTGTTCCTATACTGGTTTGACTGGGAGCTGCTGGGAGCTGTTATGTTGCTACCATGGTCTGACTGGGATCTGCTGTGTTCCTACTGGTCTAACTGGAAGCTGTTGTGTTCCTATACTGGTCTGACTGGGAGCTGTTGTGTTCCTACTGGTCTGACTGGGAGCTGTGGTGTTCCTACTGGTTTGACTGGAAGCTGTGGTGTTCCTACTGGTCTGACTGGGAGCTGTTGTGTTCCTACTGGTCTGACTGGGATCTGCTGTGTTCCTACTAGTCTGACTGGGAGCTGTGGTGTTCCTATACTGGTCTGACTGGGATCTGCAGTGTTCCTACTGGTCTAACTGGAAGCTGTTGTGTTCCTATACTGGTCTGACTGGGAGCTGTTGTGTTCCTACTGGTCTGACTGGGAGCTGTGGTGTTCCTATACTGGTCTGACTGGGATCTGCTGTGTTCCTACTGGTCTGACTGGGAGCTGTGGTGTTCCTATACTGGTCTGACTGGGATCTGCTGTGTTCCTACTAGTCTGACTGGGAGCTGTGGTGTCCCTATACTGGTCTGACTGGGAGCTGTGGTGTCCCTATACTGGTCTGACTGGGATCTGCAGTGTTCCTACTGGTCTAACTGGAAGCTGTTGTGTTCCTATACTGGTCTGACTGGGAGCTGTTGTGTTCCTACTGGTCTGACTGGGAGCTGTGGTGTTCCTATACTGGTCTGACTGGGAGCCGTGGTGTCCCTATACTGGTCTGACTGGGATCTGCAGTGTTCCTACTGGTCTAACTGGAAGCTGTTGTGTTCCTATACTGGTCTGACTGGGAGCTGTTGTGTTCCTACTGGTCTGACTGGGAGCTGTGGTGTTCCTACTGGTCTAACTGGGAGCTATTGTGTTGCTACTGGTTTGACTGGGAGCTGTTGTGTTGCTACTAGTCTGACTGGGAGCTGTGGTGTTCCTATACTGGTCTGACTGGGATCTGCTGTGTTCCTACTGGTCTGACTGGGAGCTGCTGTGTTCCTACTGGTCTGACTGGCAGAGGTCAGCTGAGCCACACCCTCCTCTCAACCTGTTTCCTTCCTATTGATAATCACAGATAACTAGCTGCTAGGATGTGTGTGTGTGTGTGTGTGTCTGTGTCTGTGTGTGTGTCTGTGTGTGTATGTGTGTGTGTGTGTGTGTGCATGTTCATGTTAATCTGGTGGCTAATTGGCTAAATGGAGCGGATGGGACTTAGACCAAGAATAGACCTACCTGTCCTTGAGACATGAGACGTGTGTGTGTGTCTGGGTCTTTGTCTGTGTTTGTGTGTCTGTGTGTGTGTGTGTGTCTATGTGTGTGTGTGCCCCAGTGTAGTATGTGTGCATGCATACTGTAGGTGGCGCTCTTGTGTGTAAGTGTGTTCATGATGTGTGTGTGTGTGTGTGTGTTTGTGTGTGGAGGTTAAACTGATGGTGACTAATAACAATGATTAACTTCAGGGAATTCTTATCCAAAATATCTTACCAGCTAGCGGAGAACACATATAACACAGAGAACACAGAGAACACAGAGAACACACATAGAACACATATAACACAGAGAACACAGAGAACACACATAGAACACACAGAGAACACATAGAACACAGAGAACACATAGAACACAGAGAACACAGAGAACACAGAGAACACAGAGAACACACATAGAACACAGACAGAGAACACATAGAACACATAGAACACAAAGAACACAGAACACAGAGAACACATAGAACACAGAGAACACAGAGAACACATAGAACACAGAGAACACAGAGAACACAGAGACCACAGAGAACACAGAGAACACAGAGAACACAGATAACACACATAGAACACAGAGGGCACAGAGAACACAGAGACCACAGAGAACACAGAGAACACAGAGAACACAGAGAACACACATAGAACACACAGAGAACACATAGAACACATAGAACACAGAGAACACAGAGAACACAGAGAACACACATAGAACACACATAGAACACAGAGAACACATAGAACACATAGAACACAAAGAACACAAAGAACACAGAACACAGAGAACACATAGAACACAGAGAACACAGAGAACACATAGAACACAGAGAACAAAGAGAACACAGAGACCACAGAGAACACAGAGAACACAGAGAACACAGATAACACACATAGAACACAGAGGGCACAGAGAACACAGAGACCACAGAGAACACAGAGAACACAGATAACACAGAGAACACAGAGAACACATAGAACACAGAGAACACAGAGGGCACAGAGAACACAGAGAAAACAGAGAAAACAGAGAACACAGAGAACACATAGAACACAGAGAACACAGAGACCACAGAGAACACATAGAACACAGAGAACACAGATAACACACATAGAACACAGATAACACACATAGCACACAGAGAACACAGAGAACACAGAGGGCACAGATAACACAGAGGGCACAGAGAACACAGAGACCACAGAGAACACAGATAACACAGATAACACACAGTGAACAGAGAACACAGAGAACACAGATAACACACATAGAACACATAGAACACATAGAACACAGAGAACACAGAGACCACAGAGAACACATAGAACACAGAGAACACATAGGACACAGAGAACACAGAGAAAACAGAGAACACAGATAACACACATAGAACACAGAGAACACAGAGAACACGGAGGGCACAGATAACACACATAGAACACAGAGGGCACAGAGAACACACAGATAACACAGAGAACACAGATAACACACATAGAACACAGAGAACACAGAGAACACAGAGAACACTGAGAACACAGAGAACACAGATAACACAGAGAACACAGAGAACACAGATAACACATAGAACACACAGAGAACACATATATAGAACACACAGATAACACAGAGAGAATACATAGAACACAGAGAACACAGAGAACACAGAGAGAACACAGATAACACATAGAACACACAGAGAACACAGAGAACACAGATAACACATAGAACACACAGAGAACACAGAGAACACATATATAGAACACACAGATAACACAGAGAACACACATAGAACACAGAGAACACAGAGAACACAGAGAGAACACAGAGAACACAGATAACACAGATAACACATAGAACACACAGAGAACACAGAGAACACATATATAGAACACACAGAGAACACAGAGAGAATACAGAGAACACAGAGAACACAGAGAACACAGATAACACAGAGAACACACATAGAACACATATAACACAGAGAACACAGAGAACACACATAGAACACACAGAGAACACATAGAACACAGAGAACACATAGAACACAGAGAACACAGAGAACACAGAGAACACAGAGAACACACATAGAACACAGAGAACACATAGAACACATAGAACACAAAGAACACAGAACACAGAGAACACATAGAACACAGAGAACACAGAGAACACATAGAACACAGAGAACACAGAGACCACAGAGAACACAGAGAACACAGAGAACACAGATAACACACATAGAACACAGAGGGCACAGAGAACACAGAGACCACAGAGAACACAGAGAACACAGAGAACACAGAGAACACACATAGAACACACAGAGAACACATAGAACACAGAGAACACATAGAACACAGAGAACACAGAGAACACAGAGAACACAGAGAACACAGAGAACACACATAGAACACAGAGAACACATAGAACACATAGAACACAAAGAACACAAAGAACACAGAACACAGAGAACACATATAACACAGAGAACACAGAGAACACATAGAACACAGAGAACACAGAGAACAAAGAGAACACAGAGACCACAGAGAACACAGAGAACACAGAGAACACAGATAACACACATAGAACACAGAGGGCACAGAGAACACAGAGACCACAGAGAACACAGAGAACACATAGAACACAGAGGGCACAGAGAACACAGAGAAAACAGAGAAAACAGAGAACACAGAGAACACATAGAACACAGAGAACACAGAGACCACAGAGAACACATAGAACACAGAGAACACAGATAACACACATAGAACACAGAGAACACAGATAACACACATAGCACACAGAGAACACAGAGGGCACAGAGAACACAGAGGGCACAGATAACACAGAGGGCACAGAGAACACAGAGGGCACAGAGAACACAGAGACCACAGAGAACACAGAGAACACAGATAACACACAGTGAACAGAGAACACAGAGAACACAGATAACACACATAGAACACATAGAACACATAGAACACAGAGAACACAGAGACCACAGAGAACACAGATAACACAGAGAACACAGAGGGCACAGAGAACACAGAGAAAACAGAGAACACAGATAACACAGAGAACACAGAGGGCACAGATAACACACATAGAACACAGAGGGCACAGAGAACACACAGAGAACACAGATAACACACATAGAACACAGAGAACACAGAGAACACAGAGAACACTGAGAACACAGATAACACAGAGAACACAGAGAACACAGATAACACATAGAACACACAGAGAACACAGAGAACACATATATAGAACACACAGATAACACAGAGAGAATACATAGAACACAGAGAACACAGAGAACACAGAGAGAACACAGATAACACATAGAACACACAGAGAACACAGAGAACACAGAGAACACAGATAACACATAGAACACACAGAGAACACAGAGAACACATATATAGAACACACAGATAACACAGAGAACACACATAGAACACAGAGAACACAGAGAACACAGAGAGAACACAGAGAACACAGAGAACACAGATAACACATAGAACACACAGAGAACACAGAGAACACATATATAGAACACACAGAGAACACAGAGAGAATACAGAGAACACAGAGAACACAGAGAACACAGATAACACATAGAACACACAGAGAACACAGAGAACACATATATAGAACACACAGAGAACACAGAGAACACAGAGAACACAGATAACACATAGAACACAGAGAGAACACAGAGAACACAGATAACACATAGAACACACAGAGAACACAGAGAACACATATATAGAACACAGAAAACACAGAGAACACATATATAGAACACACAGAGAACACAGAGAACACAGAGAGAACACAGAGAACACAGATAACACATAGAACACACAGAGAACACACAGAACACACAGAGAACACAGAGAACACATATATAGAACACACAGAGAACACAGAGAGAACACAGAGAACACAGATAACACATAGAACACACAGAGAACACATAGAACACACAGAGAACACAGAGAACACATATATAGAACACACAGAGAACACAGAGAACACAGAGAACACACAGAGAACATAGATAACTATTTAAATAACATATAGAACACATTGAGAACACAGATATAACACATTGAGAACATAGATAGAACACACAGATTACACATATAGAACACAGAGAGAACACAGATAGAACACACTCAGAACACATAGATATAACACACAGATAACACATAGATAGAACACACAGAGAACACATACTGTAGATAGAACCCAGAGAGAACACATCAATAGAACACACAGGCAACACATAGATAGAACACACAGAGAACACATAGATAGAACACACAGACAACACAGAAATAGAACACACAGACAATACAGATAGAACACACAGACAACACATAGATAGAAACAGACTAAGAAATGACGTAAACTCCATGATCAAAACTGCTAAAAAAAATGTCATCAATGACAAAACTGAGGAAAACAAAAATAAACCGTGTGAACTTTGGAAATTACTCAATAATCAACTAGGCTGCAGTAAAAAACTTAAAACCAGGTTCTCAAACATAAACATAAAGACGGACAACACGCTCGTCACAGACAAGCTGGATGTAGCCAATTACTTAAAGGAGAACTATCTTATAAATGGCCTTTTTGAGTGTTTAGCATTGTTTCCTAGCTATGTGAACTTATATTAATATGATCTATGTCTCAAAATTCTCATATTGGCGCATTCTTCCAATTCTCCTCTCACAATATTCACCCTCACTGAACTGAGTCGTTTGAAAATGTGCCTATATGTGATGTCATATAGTCACTGCTGCATGTTAATGTTGAGATAGACGACGACGCTCCGCAGTGGTTTAGGTGGCACCTGCAGCCCAGGCTCAAAACAGCTCGAGATCTTGAGGTAGAAAAATGCTGTTTTTGAGGACTTGATTAGAAATACAAAACAATGAATAAAAAAAAAATATATATTACAGAGGTGTTCCATAGACTCACAGGAATTGTGTAAAAGTGCCCAAATAGTGAAAGAAATAGTAAAATAGTTCCCCTTTAAACACTTTCTTCACAAACATAGCCACAACACTGGTAAACAAACTACCCTCCCACTCAGGGCATTATGGGGTAGAACACATAGTAGCATACTACAAGAACCTAGGCGTCCACAAAGACGACTTCAAACTGGAAATGGTAACTACAGATGAGGTACTCAAAAAACTGAGCGCCCTCCAACCGAACAAGGCCACTGGCCATGATAACATCCCCTCCAAATTCCTCAGAGACTCAGCAGCCGCCATCACCCCAGTCATCACACACATAATAAACCTCTCCATAAAACAGGGACACGTCCCCAAGGACTTCAAAATTGCGAGAGTAACACCCCTGCACAAAAAGGGCAGCAAATTAGAACCAGGCAACTACCGCCCTGTTTTTATCCTTACATCCATCTCGAAAGTCATGGAAAAAATAGTATACGAACAGGTCAAAAAGTACCTTGCGGAAAAAAATCTAATCTACGAATTCCAATCTGGCTTCAGAACATCCCACTCCACTGACACATGCCTTCTCTATTTGAACGACCACATCAAACAAGAGGTGGACGCGGGCAAATACTGCGGCATGGTCATGCTGGACCTACAAAAGGCCTTCGACACTGTCAATCACACCATTCTGATTGACAAGCTAAAAGCAATTGGTTTTGATAGTCTATCAGTGAGCTGGATACAATCCTACCTGGAGGGGAGAGAACAGATGGTGGAGGTAAACGGTACCCTATCCCCCCCCCCTCCCAGTGAGCTGTGGTGTTCCACAAGGAAGCATACTAGGACCGCTACTGTTCCTAATTTATGCAAATGACATGTCGTCAGCTTGTGACTGCAACTTGTTCCTGTTTGCGGACGACTCAGCCCTGCTGGTCTCTGACAAGAACAAGTTACAGGTTGAAAAAACCCTCAGCTCGGAACTAGGCAAAATCTGCATATGGCTCGCTGATAACAAACTATCATTACACATGGGCAAAACAGAGTCCATTCTCTTCGGTTCAAATAACAAACTCAGCAAGACCAACGGCTTCTCAGTTACAGTGGGTGACAATATTGTCGCAAGGAAAGATGAAATTACCTACCTGGGTTCCATCCTAGAGGTTAATCTTTCCTGTGACAAAATGGCATCCAATGTAATAAAAAAAGTCAACCAACGAACTAGATTCTTGTACCGGATCTCCTCTCTGGTAAACAAGAATACCCTGAAGACTCTGGCAGGAGCACTCATTCAAGGGTACTACGACTATGCTTGCACCTCATGGTACCAAAGCACCTCAAAGGCACTAAAAACCAAATTACAAACATCTCAAAACAAACTAGTCAGACTACTGCTTGACCTGACTCCTAGAACCCACCTCACCCCTGCCCACTTTGACAACCTAGGATGGCTTAGAGTAGACGACAGAGTACAGCAACTTGCAATGGGCCTGGTCTACAAGATACACTACACGACCAAGGTACCCATGTACATGTCAAAATACTTCCCAAAGGTCAGTGAATACCACGATCTATCACTTGTATGTTGTGTGTGTCATATATGTTATGATGAATTGAAAATGGGGGACCCTGATGTAAACAAGACGAAAGTCTTTCTCTGGTCCTCATCCCCTTAAAAAAATTATGTATTGAGCTGTACTGTACTGTACCCATTCTGCAATCTGTTAATAAAGTTTTCAATCAATCAATCAATCAATCAATCAATCAATCAATCAATCAATCAATCAATCAATCAATCAATCAATCGAACACACAGACAACACAGAGATAGAACACACAGACAACACATAGATACACAGACAATACATAGATATAGAACACAGAGATAAAAGACAGATAAAAGACAGAGATATAACACAGAGATAGAACACACAGATATAACACACAGAGAACACAGAGAACACATATATAGAACACACAGAGAACACAGAGAGAACACAGAGAACACAGATAACACATAGAACACACAGAGAACACATAGAACACACAGAGAACACAGAGAACACATATATAGAACACACAGAAAACACAGAGAACACACAGAGAACATAGATAACTATTTAAATAACATATAGAACACATTGAGAACACAGATATAACACATTGAGAACATAGATAGAACACACAGATTACACATATAGAACACAGAGAGAACACAGATAGAACACACTCAGAACACATAGATATAACACACAGATAACACATAGATAGAACACACAGAGAACACATACTGTAGATAGAACCCAGAGAGAACACATCAATAGAACACACAGGCAACACATAGATAGAACACACAGAGAACACATAGATAGAACACACAGACAACACAGAAATAGAACACACAGACAATACAGATAGAACACACAGACAACACATAGATAGAAACAGACTAAGAAATGACGTAAACTCCATGATCAAAACTGCTAAAAAAAATGTCATCAATGACAAAACTGAGGAAAACAAAAATAAACCGTGTGAACTTTGGAAATTACTCAATAATCAACTAGGCTGCAGTAAAAAACTTAAAACCAGGTTCTCAAACATAAAGACGGACAACACGCTCGTCACAGACAAGCTGGATGTAGCCAATTACTTAAAGGAGAACTATCTTATAAATGGCCTTTTTGAGTGTTTAGCATTGTTTCCTAGCTATGTGAACTTATATTAATATGATCTATGTCTCAAAATTCTCATATTGGCGCATTCTTCCAATTCTCCTCTCACAATATTCACCCTCACTGAACTGAGTCGTTTGAAAATGTGCCTATATGTGATGTCATATAGTCACTGCTGCATGTTAATGTTGAGATAGACGACGACGCTCCGCAGTGGTTTAGGTGGCACCTGCAGCCCAGGCTCAAAACAGCTCGAGATCTTGAGGTAGAAAAATGCTGTTTTTGAGGACTTGATTAGAAATACAAAACAATGAATAAAAAAAATATATATATTACAGAGGTGTTCCATAGACTCACAGGAATTGTGTAAAAGTGCCCAAATAGTGAAAGAAATAGTAAAATAGTTCCCCTTTAAACACTTTCTTCACAAACATAGCCACAACACTGGTAAACAAACTACCCTCCCACTCAGGGCATTATGGGGTAGAACACATAGTAGCATACTACAAGAACCTAGGCATCCACAAAGACGACTTCAAACTGGAAATGGTAACTACAGATGAGGTACTCAAAAAACTGAGCGCCCTCCAACCGAACAAGGCCACTGGCCATGATAACATCCCCTCCAAATTCCTCAGAGACTCAGCAGCCGCCATCACCCCAGTCATCACACACATAATAAACCTCTCCATAAAACAGGGACACGTCCCCAAGGACTTCAAAATTGCGAGAGTAACACCCCTGCACAAAAAGGGCAGCAAATTAGAACCAGGCAACTACCGCCCTGTTTTTATCCTTACATCCATCTCGAAAGTCATGGAAAAAATAGTATACGAACAGGTCAAAAAGTACCTTGCGGAAAAAAATCTAATCTACGAATTCCAATCTGGCTTCAGAACATCCCACTCCACTGACACATGCCTTCTCTATTTGAACGACCACATCAAACAAGAGGTGGACGCGGGCAAATACTGCGGCATGGTCATGCTGGACCTACAAAAGGCCTTCGACACTGTCAATCACACCATTCTGATTGACAAGCTAAAAGCAATTGGTTTTGATAGTCTATCAGTGAGCTGGATACAATCCTACCTGGAGGGGAGAGAACAGATGGTGGAGGTAAACGGTACCCTATCCCCCCCCCCTCCCAGTGAGCTGTGGTGTTCCACAAGGAAGCATACTAGGACCGCTACTGTTCCTAATTTATGCAAATGACATGTCGTCAGCTTGTGACTGCAACTTGTTCCTGTTTGCGGACGACTCAGCCCTGCTGGTCTCTGACAAGAACAAGTTACAGGTTGAAAAAACCCTCAGCTCGGAACTAGGCAAAATCTGCATATGGCTCGCTGATAACAAACTATCATTACACATGGGCAAAACAGAGTCCATTCTCTTCGGTTCAAATAACAAACTCAGCAAGACCAACGGCTTCTCAGTTACAGTGGGTGACAATATTGTCGCAAGGAAAGATGAAATTACCTACCTGGGTTCCATCCTAGAGGCTAATCTTTCCTGTGACAAAATGGCATCCAATGTAATAAAAAAAGTCAACCAACGAACTAGATTCTTGTACCGGATCTCCTCTCTGGTAAACAAGAATACCCTGAAGACTCTGGCAGGAGCACTCATTCAAGGGTACTACGACTATGCTTGCACCTCATGGTACCAAAGCACCTCAAAGGCACTAAAAACCAAATTACAAACATCTCAAAACAAACTAGTCAGACTACTGCTTGACCTGACTCCTAGAACCCACCTCACCCCTGCCCACTTTGACAACCTAGGATGGCTTAGAGTAGACGACAGAGTACAGCAACTTGCAATGGGCCTGGTCTACAAGATACACTACACGACCAAGGTACCCATGTACATGTCAAAATACTTCCCAAAGGTCAGTGAATACCACGATCTATCACTTGTATGTTGTGTGTGTCATATATGTTATGATGAATTGAAAATGGGGGACCCTGATGTAAACAAGACGAAAGTCTTTCTCTGGTCCTCATCCCCTTAAAAAAAGTATGTATTGAGCTGTACTGTACTGTACCCATTCTGCAATCTGTTAATAAAGTTTTCAATCAATCAATCAATCAATCAATCAATCAATCAATCAATCAATCAATCAATCAATCAATCAATCAATCAATCAATCAATCAAACACACAGACAACACAGAGATAGAACACACAGACAACACATAGATACACAGACAATACATAGATATAGAACACAGAGATAAAAGACAGATAAAAGACAGAGATATAACACACAGAGATAGAACACACAGATATAACACACAGAGATATCACAGATAGCGGCTGGGTGGCGCAGCGGACAAGGCGCTCGTCACCAACGCAAGAGACACTGGTATCAAATCCAGCTGTCAGCGTTGCTTCCGGCTTGGCCGGCCGTCATACTGGCTCGATTGGCAGAGTCAGCGGGAGGGAAGCCGGTGGGTGGGTCTGGGTCGTTGTGGACAGCGACTCCTACAGTTCGGTCGGGGCGCCTGCACAGCGAGGGAAGGATCTAAGAGAGGTAGTGTGACCTTCCACACGTTACACTCTCTCAGTGAGAGTCCGCGCTGTCAGGTGAAAAGAAGTGGTGGGCTGAGTACACATGTGTCGGAGGAAGCATGTGATAGTCTCCGCCCTCCCAGACCGACGGTAGGGAGTACAGTGTGCAACGACCAGGAAGGGGATTGGGAATTGACATAATGACTAACATTGGGAGGGGAGAAAGAAACAGAAAAAGAAGGAGAAAAAAGATAATAAAAAAATAAAATAAAAGATATATCACAGATAACGCAGAGATAGAACACAGCGATAGAACACACAGAGATAGAACACAGAGAATACACAGAGAACACAGGTAACACACAGAGAACACAGAGAACACACAGACATAACCCTGGCACCACCCTGGCACCAGGCCCCTGTGGCATACTGTATGTAAAAAATAAATGTTTTTTCACAGGAAAGTCACTGTATTATTTTACAGATTACTTTTGTTTTTCTACTTTAAGTGTAAATGCCATAAAAATACCGTAAATTACCTTTTATCAAAATATTAACCATTAAATAAAGGTTGTAATCTGTAAATGTATTTGATTTTACTGTAATTTGACAGTAAGTATTTGTCAACCATTGATGCCAGACATTTACCGTTTTCTTGCAGCTTTTTTTCTTATCAGTACACACCTTCCTACTGTCTGCAACCATTCACGTACAAAACACACACACACACACACACACACACACACACACACACACACACACACACACACACACACACACACACACACACACACACACACACACACACACACACACACACACACACACACACACACGTGACGGATCATAATTGGTTGTGTTGATGTTAAATGTTAATGTCCCGAGGGGGAGTCGAACAGGGGGCTCCCGCGCCGCGGGCGACGACACAGGCCGCTGCACTAAGAAGTGAATTCACTCCTAACTACCGTACCTATGCGTCTGTTAACCCTGTTATGAGGAAGTGAGTTTAACTTACCAGCCCGCAATGCCACAGTCACTCGTCAACACCCCTGTTTCCGTGACTGTGGACATACCCACGGGGTTCCCCGTTACACTCACCTCCCTAAACTCACGCCCCTCAGGACATCCGGGTCACGGCACCACTGTGACGGATCATATTGGTCTGCGTTGTGTTGATGTTAAATATTAATGTCCCGAGGGGGAGTCGAACAGGGGGCTCCCACGCCGCGGGCGACGACACAGGCCGCTGCACTAAGAAGTGAATTCACTCCTAACTACCGTACCTATGCGTCTGTTAACCCTGTTATGAGGAAGTGAGTTTAACTTACCAGCCCGCAATGCCACAGTCACTCGTCAACACCCCTGTTTCCGTGACTGTGGACATACCCACGGGCTTCCCCGTTACACACACACACACACACACACACACACACACACACACACACACACACACACACGACGCACGCACACACTCGTCATTATAGCCGACTATTCACCCTCCCTCACCCAAACTCACACACACGCACGCACACACACACACCTACAAACACACACGCACACACACTCGTCATTATAGCCGTCTATATTCACCCTCCCTCACCCAAACTCACACATACACCCACGCTTGTGTGCGTTGAATCAGCCCCCCACCCCCACCACCTCCAATGTACAGTTTCCCCCCCACCCCACCTACCCAACCCCCTACCTAAACCAACCTCCTCCAATGTACAGTTCCTTCGTCAAATGTATATACTGTAGCGCTGAGAGAAAGGAGTCGGAGGCGGTGTCTCGAAGTTAAACCTAATTCCTTTATTATTCATCAGCGTAACAACAAGTCGACGTAGTCGAGTCGACAGTAAGTAAGAATGCCGGTGGCAGGAAGTGCCACACTATATATCGCTCGGGGGGAACTACTATTCCCAACAACAGTTCTGTGTGAATTATGTACAGTCACTACACAAGCCCCCCCAGAATTCACCCATAGTCAAAATCCCCCCGGCGTGGGGGAACAATTGCCCGGCCTCTGCGTGTGCGGAAAGCCGGGGGCGGGGAGGGCGGAGCGGCGTAAGTGCCTGTGCCGTCCACGACACCCGGGGGCACGAAACGGCCTCGGCGAGCGCGGAAAACCGGGGGCGGAGAGGGGAAAGCGTCGCAAGCGCCTGTACCCTCTCCGACCCCCGGGGGCACTGGCATCGGTGAGGCTGCCGGTGGCTCTGTGGGAGGCGGCTCCCGGGGCAACGGCGGACGACCCCTGCGGGGGGGAAGGGCCAACTCCAAAGGTTGGGAAACGTCTACGTGAGCGGGCTTGATCCTGTCTATTGACACGGTCTCCGTCCTACCGCCCATGTCGACCATGAGGTCCTTATTACCGTGTCGCAGGACCCTAAACGGGCCATCGTAAGGGGGGCGTAGGGGCCCATGGTGCGCGTCGTGGCGAACAAAAACGTACTCCGCCGTGTGCAGGCTGCGCGGCACCCGGGAAACGGGGGTACCATGCTGCGACGTGGGAATCGGGGCGAAAGTCTGAGCCGCTTCCCGCAGGGTGGAACGCTGGCTGGCCGCGGACCAAGGGGTTGTCGCGTCCGGAATGAAATCCCCCGGGACGCGCAATGTCTGGCCGTATAACAGCTCCGCGGACGAGGACTGCAGGTCTTCCTTGGGGGCGCTCCTAAGTCCGAGCATGACCCACGGCAGCTTATCCACCCAGTTGCCGTCCGCCGCCTTCATGGACCGGTGGAAACGTTCGCATAGCCCGTTGGCCTGCGGGTGGTACGCGGTTGTACGGTGCAGCTTAACCCCCAGGCCGCTGGCGACCGCGTTCCAGAGCTCCGAGGTGAACTGCGAGCCCTGGTCGGAGGAGAGGTCGGACGGGGTACCGAAACGTGCGATCCACGTGCTGATAAAGGCGCGGGCCATGTCGGAAGAAGATGTCGAGGCGAGGGGAATGGCTTCCGGCCATCGGGTGGTCCTGTCCACCATAGTGAACAGGTAGGTAAACCCGTGAGAGGAAGGAAGCGGGCCCACGAGGTCAACATTGACGTGGTCGAATCTCCTCTCGGGAACTACGAATGTCACAAGCGGGGCCTTGGTATGTCGGTGCACTTTAGCCCGTTGGCAGGACACACACGCGTCGACCCAGGCCATCACGTCTTTCTTGAGCCCTCGCCACACAAATTTCTGTGACACCAACCTGCTCGAAGGCTTCCTACCGGGGTGAGACAGGTCGTGCACCGCCTCGAAAGCCCGCCTGCGCCAGCCTATAGGGACCAGCGGCCAGGGTTGCCCGGTGGAGAGGTCACAGAGCAGGGACGCGCCCGAGCCGCCAATCGCGACGTCTCTGAGGCGCAGACTGGTATCCGCTGTCCTGAGGGCCTGGATGTCGTGGTCGGAGGCCTGTTCCGAGCCCATGGCGACGTAGTCGAGGCCCAGTTGCACAGCTCCGATGACGACCCTGGATAGGCAGTCTGCAACCACGTTGGCTTTTCCGGCGATATGCCGTATGTCTGTCGTGTATTCAGAAATGTATGAGAGTTGTCGCGCGGACCACGGTTCAGCCACCTTGGACATGGAGAACGTGAGGGATTTGTGGTCGACGAAGGCCGTAAACTCCCGGCCCTCCAGCATGAAACGAAAATGGCGCACCGCCAACCAGAGGCCTAGGAGCTCTCTGTCAAATGCGCTGTACTTGCGCTCCCTGGGGGTCAGTTGACGGCTGAAAAACGGCAGCGGTTGCCAGGCGCCGTCAACGTACTGTTCATGCACCGCGCCCACCGCGTAGTCTGACGCGTCGGTGGTAATGGCGACCGGGGCCCCCGGTGACGGGTGAGCCAACATGGCTGCATCCGCCAGGGCCGTCTTGGTGGCCGCGAAGGCTGTCGTTCTCTCGGCCGTCCACTCGACAGGCTGGTTGGGGGACTTGTCCTTCAGAGCCTCGTAAAGCGGCCGCATGGTGTGGGCCGCCCGGGGGATGAACCGGTGATAAAACGTCACCATCCCGAGAAATTCTCTGAGTGCTCGGGCCGTCGGGGGTAGTGGGAAAGCGGAAACGGCTTCCACTTTCGACGGGAGGGGTGCGGCCCCCCTCCTGTCGATGAGATGTCCGAGGAACTGTATGGAGGTCAACCCGAACTGGCACTTAGCCGGGTTGATGATTAGGCCGTGTTGGCCCAGCCTCGTAAAGAGGCATCGGAGGTGCGCCAGGTGCTCTTCGGGCGAGGAGCTGGCGAGGAGGATGTCGTCCAGGTAGACAAAAATAAACGGCATGTCTCTGAGCGTCGAGTCCATTAGCCTCTGGAAAGACTGTGCCGCGTTCTTAAGTCCGAACGGCATCCGTAGGAACTCGAATAGACCGAAGGGTGTTACCACTGCCGTCTTCGGGACGTCCAAGGGGTGTACCGGCACTTGGTGGTAACCGCGTACCAGGTCTACTTTTGAAAAGAACAGCTTACCCGCCAGGTGCCCTGAGAAGTCCTGGATGTGGGGGACCGGGTAGCGGTCTGGCGTGGTAGCATCGTTGAGGCGTCTGTAGTCACCGCACAGTCTCCATCCCCCGTCCGCTTTGGGCACGATGTGCAGCGGCGAGGCCCAGGGGCTGTCCGAGCGTCGGATAATCCCCAACCTCTCCATGTTGGCGAACTCTGACCTAGCGACTGCTAGTCTGTCAGGGTTGAGCCGGCGGGCCCTAGCGTACACGGGAGCTCCTTGAGTGATGCTCGACCCCGTGTTTGGTGGTCGCGGCCGAGAACGTAGGCTGTGTCAAGCCGGGAAACTCCCGCAGTAGGCGTTGGTACACGTCACCTTCTGCGAGCGAGCTGGCCAGCCCGCTGTATACCACTTCATTGCGCACACATGTCAAGGAAGCATATGTCTGGGCGTCTACCAGGCGGCCGTGCAGGGGCGGACCTAGCACATTTGGCGCCCTAGGCGAGATTCACCACTGCGCCGCCCCCCCCCCCCCCCCCCCCCCCCAAAAGAAAAGTTTTTTTTTTTTTGTAATTTTTTTCTTTTTGTAATTTTTTTTTTTGGCTTTTGCCTCTTCATTGTTCTCTAACGTTAGTCTTTCTTTCCTCAACGCTCAATTCTATAAACACTTGACCGATACCCATCAATGCACAGCGCTCTAGCATGTTCTGACTGTGAACACCTAAAGCTGAGGCTCAGACCGACTGACCGTTTTAGATTTTTGGCTCATTTTCCCTTATGTTAGAATTTTTTTTATGTACAAATAATGGTTGCAGATATAGAGGGGGGCGCCAAAACTGCACAGAGAAAAAAAAAATTAAAATAAAAATAAAAAAAAATAAATTAAATTTTTTTTTGTGCGCCCCCCTCTGGGTGGCGCTCTAGGCGACTGCCTATATCGCCTGTAGGAAGGTCCGCCCCTGCGGCCGTGCCTCACGTCCACAAGGAGCCCATGTGCGCAGAGGAAATCCGCCCCAAGTAGTGGGAACGAGATGTCGGCCGTGACAAACTCCCACGTGAACCGCTGTCCCCCGAAACACAATTCCACGGTCCTCGTGCCGTAGGTGCGGATCGGGTTACCGTTGGCGGTCGTCAGTCGTGGACCCCCCTCCCCGCCGGCGGTGTCCTCCACCGTCGCCGGTAGGACGCTCCTCTGTGCTCCGGTGTCGCAGAGGAATTTTCGACCGGAGAGTGTGTCCTTAATGAAGAGTAGCCTGTTCGACGTACCTGCGCTCACGGCCGCTACTGGGCGCAGGTGTTGGCGTTTCCCGCCCTGACAAAAGTACAAGGTGGGCGGCACTTTGTTGCTTTCGCGCAGAAGCGTGCATGGAAATAACACAGGCCTGTGTCATTATTGCCGTCGGCCGCGGCGCCTCTCTCCATCTTCGCCCCTCCCCCTCTGGGCATGTGCGCCCGTGTCGGGGCTAGCACCTCTGGGGCTAAGTGCTGCGTGGCCAGGTAGAACCGGTCCGCCTCTTCTGCCAGAGCATGGGGATCCACAATGGTTGTATTGGCAAGTGCCGTCTGTACGCGTGGCGGCATGTGTCTGAAGAACAGCTCTTTAAATAAAAAATTCTGCTGTTCGGCGCCCAGTAGGTTCAGCATCATCTCCATGTGCTCTGACGGCTTGCTGTCTCCCAAGCCTTGTATATCCAGCAAGCGTCGGGCCCGCTCAGACTGTGATAACTCAAAAATCCTGAGTAGGTGCGTCTTAAATGCCTCATATTTATTCTGGGCCGGTGGAGCGGTAATGAAGCCTACCGTCCTCGCCGCCGTAGTGTTGTTCAGGCTCGAGACGACGTGGAAGTATTTTGCGGCGTCATCCACGATTCCCCGTAGGGCGAATTGCGCCTCAGTTTGGGCGAACCACGCAGCTGCCGACTGCTCCCAAAACTCAGGCAGTCTGAGAAAAACAGCGTTGTTTGCCATGTTCGTCGTATTCTCTGTCTCGGATACTTCTTCGAGACTAATGTCGGGGTCACCAGTGTAGCGCTGAGAGAAAGGAGTCGGAGGCGGTGTCTCAAAGTTAAACCTAATTCCTTTATTATTCATCAGCGTAACAACAAGTCGACGTAGTCGAGTCGACAGTAAGTAAGAATGCCGGTGGCAGGAAGTGCCACACTATATATCGCTCGGGGGGAACTACTATTCCCAACAACAGTTCTGTGTGAATTATGTACAGTCACTACAATACTCTCTTTTTTTAGACTCTTCTTGTATCAAAAAGAATACTGTATTTGTAAATCTGGTATGTCATAAATGTATAGATGTAACAGTACTGTCTATCTGTATGTCATGTGATGTGACTCATGTATGTCATAAATAATGTTATATGATGAATTGAAAATGGGGGACCCTGATGTAAACTAGACGAAAGTCTTTCTCTGGTCTGCATCCCCTTAACAATTGTGTGTATTGAGCCGTACTGTATTGTACCCATTCTGCAATCTGTTAATAATAACATGTTCAATCAATCAATCAATCAATCAATCAATCAATCAATCAATCAATCAATCAATCAATCAATCAATCACTTAAGGCTCGTTCCGACCGCCTCCAGCAAAGTTTTAGCGACGCGACTGCATTCAATTCATTTCCAGTGTAGAGGAGCGCGTGCAGTGCCGCGCGTGCACCTCGTGGCTCCTCTGCATAGGAACCGGACCGGAGGCAGCCGCGCCGCTAGACACGACCGGACTCGGTGGAAACGGTTTGATTAGCGGACTGGACATGTGCAGCAGCGCCGTGTGTGAAGTGCGGGAGGTGACATCTCTTCGGTGACAGAGGGACACTTTCATTCCGACCGCACGGAAGCCGCTGTATCTCAAAGGAAATACAGTACATGTTCAAATCATGTGGGAGGATTTTGCAAGTTGACGCATCGTGACCAGTTGCTACCTGGAAGATAACGAGCTTTTAGAGGGAATTAAAATTGTATTATTTGAGAGTTTGAAGCGTATACTCCCGACTCGAGTTATACGTATAGGTACACGTACTATGAGTTGTAATGTGTGGGTTCTTGGGCAAATGGGTGATTTGTGGGACCTCGTCTGGATGATGGTTCGTGGATATATATTGAATTTGACCGTCCATCACAGATTCGATCAGCAAAGATAACAACCAACCGGGGGGAGAGAGAGAGAGAGAGAGAGACACACACGCACTTGACCCGGTCACTTCTTGCGCCCTGTCATCAGCAGACGGTGGATTGTAACACGAAGACTCGCTCGTTCTATTTCAAACTAATCCTAAACGGAGGCAGAACAGCAGCCAGAGAGACGTCACGTGACTCTAACGGATGGAGATGGCAGGAGGAGAGTCTGAGCTGTGTGGAGCTGCGGAACTCATCAAAGGTCGGTGACTGTCAGTGATTGATTACTTACCGACCGTTGACAATTGGAATTTAAGTTGAATTGAAAATGATTTCGAGTCTGATATCAATAACCTATACGGTTAAATCGAGATCTATAAAATCACATTTGAAACAAATATCATCAAACAGAATTTTCGGTATATTTGGTATATGAATAGGGCAACATAAAAAACACTATATGTCCTATCCTAGAAGTATTCTCAATAGTATTCCTAAATGGAATACTTTCACATTCAAATGATCAGTAACCAATATAGTTGCTTTTCTAATCTGATAGCATGTTACGTGTTTAGAGACACCCGCTCAACCCTGCCTATAGGCTATAGTTATATAACTGGTTTGTTCAATCAAGACAGTGAATGACATCCACTAAGACGTGTATAGGTACGAGCTTTAGTGTCATCAGTTCAAATCTCAAATGTCTATCTCAGTGCAGACAGATGTTTGGTGTATAGATCTATCTCAGTGCCAGGAGTCGGACAGATGTTTAGTACAGATCCTTAAGATAACTGTAGTATCTATCTCAGTGCAGACAGATGTTTGGTGTAGATCCTTAATACAAACACAACAGCGTCATGCGTTTGGTAACTTTGAATGAACTTGGTTCAGATTTTTTATTTACAAATTATAGTATATCTGTCTGTATGTCTGCCTGCCTCTCTGTCTGTCTGCCTTACTGTTTGTCTATCTGCCTCTCTGTCTGACTGTCTGTCTTTCTGCCTCTATCTCTGTCTGTCTATCTGTCTGTCTGTCTGACTGTCTATTTGTCTGTCTGTCTGTCTGTCTGTCTGTCTGTCTGTCTGTCTGTCTGTCTGTCTGTCTGTCTGTCTGTCTGTCTGTCTGTCTGACTGTCTATTTGTCTGTCTGTCTGTCTGTCTGTCTATTTGTCTATGTCTGACTGACTGCCTCTCTGTCTGTCTATTTGTCTGTCTGACTGACTGCCTCTCTGTCTGTCTATTTGACTGTCTGTCTGACTGGCTGCTTCTCTGTCTGTCTGTCTGTCTGTCTGTCTGTCTGTCTGTCTGTCTGTCTGTCTGTCTGTCTGTCTGTCTGTCTGTCTGTCTGTCTGTCTGTCTGTCTGTCTGTCTGTCTGCCTGCCTGCCTGCCTGCCTGCCTGCCTGCCTGCCTGCCTGCCTGCATGTCTGTCTGTCTGTCTCTCTGTCTGTCTGTCTGTCTGTCTGCTCTACAGACCGTCTGTACTTCACAACTCTCCGGGGGAAACCCAAGAACACGAGCAGCAGCCACTACTTGAGTTCAGATGAAGAGTTTACTTATGAGAGGTAAGAATTACATACATACACTACATGCTGTCAGAGTCAGACCATGATCTATCTAGTTGACTACATGACAAGTCATTCTGTTACATACACACACTACAAGCTGTCAGACCATGATCTATCTAGTTGACTACTGTTATGGTTTGTAACCGACCCCAATCGCACAACACAAGACAGGTATGATGGTTTGCCAAGAAACAGATATTTATTGAACAACAGGGAAATACAGGGAAAAGGGCACTGTCCCTTTAAGGGAGAATCACAAATACAGGAATATAATATGAGGGGAAGGAAAGGTGCCTTTAAGAGGCGGGCAGGAAAAGGGAACACTAAGGGAAAGTAAGGGAACGCCTAAGGGAAGGTTAAGGGAACGCCTTGGGACAGAGGAACTAGAGACTAGGTAAACCAGGGACAAGGAGAACTAGGGAGAGAGGACTAGGGACTAGGAGAGCTAGGGAAACAGGAGAAACGGGGACTAGGGGAACTAGGGACAAGGAACTAGGTGGAACTAGAAAGGGGAGAACTAGGGAACAGGAACTAGGTGGAACTAGAAGGGGAGAACTTGGGACCAGGAACTAGGTGGAACTAGAAAGGGGAGAACTAGGGAACAGGAACTAGGTGGAACTAGAAAGGGGAGAACTAGGGAACAGGAACTAGGTGGAACTAGAAAGGGGAGAACTAGGGAACAGAGGGGACTGAGGCCCGCGGAGGCGGGCTGGGGTACAGGGAGGAACTGGGGACTGGTGGGAAAACATCTGGGCCGCTCTGCAGGACAGAGGAGAGAGTTAATGCACAAAAGGGAAAAAAACAGAGCAGGTGCAGAACAGTCCAAATAACAAAGTGAACAAAGTAATAATATCTTCGTGTGACAAACACACAGGGGGAGATGTAAAGTCCAAAAATACTATTCTAAGTGAGAACCAAAAACAGAGGCATTACGCTGGGAGATGAAATGTCCAAACTAACTAACAGAGGCAATACGCAGGGAGATGAAATGTCCAAACTAACTAACAGAGGCAATACGCTGGGAGAGTGACATCACAATCAAAACTCACCCAGGCGTATGCGTAAAGGTAAAGGGGCAGCAGCGGGAACGGGGGCAAGGGCACTACGCTGAGTGAGTGACATCACAATCAAAACTCACCCAGGCGTATGCGTAAAGGTACGGGGACAGCAGCGGGAACGGGGGCAAGGGCACTACGCTGAGTGAGTGACATCACAATCAAAACTCACCCAGGCGTATGCGTAAAGGTACGGGGACAGCAGCGGGAACGGGGGCAAGGGCACTACGCTGGGTGAGTGACATCACAATCAAAACTCACCCAGGCGCATGCGTAATGGTACAGGGACAGCAACGGGAACGAAGGCATCGCCACCGGGGCGGCTGGCTGTCCGAGCCGAGGGAGAGAGTGCTGGAACAGTGGCGGTGACGAGGGCATCGTCCACCGGGTAGCCGCTGTCGGAGCCGAGGAACAGAGTGCTGGAACAGTGGCGGTGACGAGGGCATCGTCCACCGGGTAGCCGCTGTCGGAGCCGAGGAACAGAGTGCGCGCCACACCTTGGTGTGCGCGTCGGAACAGGGAGCTGGAACAGTGGCGGTGGCGAGGATGTCGTCCACCGGGTAGCCACTGTCGGAGCCGAGGAACAGAGTGCGCGCCACACCTTGGTGTGCGCGTCGGAACAGGGAGCTGGAACAGTGGCGGTGGCGAGGATGTCGTCCACCGGGTAGCCACTGTCGGAGCCGAGGAACAGAGTGCGCGCCACACCTTGGTGTGCGCGTCGGAACAGGGAGCTGGAACAGTGGCGGTGGCGAGGATGTCGTCCACCGGGTAGCCACTGTCGGAGCCGAGGAACAGAGTGCGCGCCACACCTTGGTGTGCGCGTCGGAACAGGGAGCTGGAACAGTGGCGGTGGCGAGGATGTCGTCCACCGGGTAGCCACTGTCGGAGCCGAGGAACAGAGTGGCGCGCCACACCTTGGTGTGCGCGTCGGAACAGAGAGACGCATCGGGGTGCGTCTGCCAGGAGGAGTGTGCCAAGCACGAAGGTCTGGAAGATGCGCGTCTGTGCGCCGGTACGGAGGAGCGTGCCAAGCTCGAAGGTCTGGAAGATGCGCGTCAGTGCGCTGGTACGGAGGAGCGTGCCAAGCTCGAAGGTCTGGAAGATGCGCGTTGCGCGCTGGTCTGGAGAGCGTGCCAAGCTCGAGCGTCCTTGGAAGATGCGCGTTGCGCGCTGGTACGGAGGAGCGTGCCAAGCTCGAAGGTCTGGAAGATGCGCGTTGCGCGCTGGTCTGGAGAGCGTGCCAAGCTCGAGCGTCCTTGGAAGATGCGCGTTGCGCGCTGGTACGGAGGAGCGTGCCAAGCTCGAAGGTCTGGAAGATGCGCGTTGCGCGCTGGTCTGGAGAGCGTGCCAAGCTCGAGCGTCCTTGGAAGATGCGCGTTGCGCGCTGTGGACTGGAGAGCGTCTGCGCTGGTCTGGATGTGCGTCAGGACGACAGCTGCGCGGGGGGTCTGAAGTGGATGACTGGGATGCCTCCCGTGGAAGTCTAGGGAGCGCAGACCAGTCCCACTCTCAGGCAACGGCGACAGCAGGCGAAGGCTGGAGCAAACATCTCGACGCCGGAGAATGGAACAGCATAGGCAGACAGAGGATCTCCCGAAAGAGTCTAGATGTTTAGAGAATATGACTCGGCAAGTATACAACACGACCCCACGCCAAAACGAGGGGAAGCGCCCTGGTATTTAAAGCCCACAGGGGGACTAATTAGCCTGCCACCACAGGTGCGAGAGATAATAGAATATCAAACAGGTGTGGCCACTAAGGGTAAGGAACGAGAGGGTGGGGGCTAGAGAGAGTGAGTAGGGAATTCCTAACAGTAGGCTTAAAGAAGACAGAGAATAGGGAATTCCTAACAGTAGGCTTAAAGAAGACAGAGAATAGGGAATTCCTAACAGTAGGCTTAAAGAAGACAGAGAAAAGGTAGTGAGCAGCGGGCAAAACCTCACAGTATCCCCCCCTCCAACGGGAGCCACCCGGCGACCCAAAACAAATACAGACAGAGTGGCAGGGGGCAAAACAAGACAAAAACAAAGGCACTGGCCAAGCCAGTAGGGGAAGCCACCACAAGAGTGGGGCTAGCAAACGAAACAGGGTCGCCGAGGGGTAACTAGGGTAGCAGAGGGGCAACTGGGGGAACTGGTCTAGAGGAACTGGGTCTAGAGAACTAGTCTAGCGAACTGGGCAAGAGAACTGGTCTAGAGGAACCGAGGGGCGAGCAGGGTAGCTAAGGGGTAACCATGGAAGCACCGGGAAAGGGCTAGCAGAGGGAAGGTTAGCTGCCAGGGCACTGATAGCTACAGGGCCTATGCTAGCTGTACTGCTACATCAACATAGAGGCTGCGCAAGCTGCCGGAGCCAGGCTAGCAGAGGGAAAGGGTAGCTGCCAGGGCACTGATAGCTACAGGGCCTATGCTAGCTGTACTGCTACATCAACATAGAGGCTGCGCTAGCTGCCGGAGCTAGGCTGGCAGACAGGGCTGGACCAGCATGAGAGCACAAGCTAGCTGGAAGGACAGTCCTAGCTGTGTGAGATAAACTGACCTTGCTAGCTGAAAGGGCAGTCCTAGCAGTGGGAAAAACTACACAAAAAAGTGGAGGCCATGCAGAGGGACCGGGTTAGCTGCTTGGGCCTGGCTAGCTACAGGGCCTATGCCAGCTGCAAGGCTGCATTTAACATAGAGGCTGTGCTAACAGCCGGGGCCAAGCTAGCAGACCGGGGCCATGCAGAGGGACTGGGTTAGCCGCCAGGGCATGGCTAGCTACAGGGGGGTCAAACAGGGCAAAACGGGAAGCAACCAGGGGAGCTAACCGGGGAGACTAACAAGCTAAACAGGGGAGTAACAGGCTAACAAGGGAGCTAAACAGGACTAACAAGGAAGCTAAACTGGGCTAACAGGGAAGCTAGAGGGGAGACTAACAAGCTAACAGGGGAGCTAACAGGGCTAACAGGGGAGCTAGAGGGAACAAGAAAAAAAAAGGCAAACTCAACATACACCGTCTGTGCTGGCTGGGGTCGTCGATTTGGTGGGGTCGTACTGTTATGGTTTGTAACCGACCCCAATCGCACAACACAAGACAGGTATGATGGTTTGCCAAGAAACAGATATTTATTGAACAACAGGGAAATACAGGGAAAAGGGCACTGTCCCTTTAAGGGAGAATCACAAATACAGGAATATAATATGAGGGGAAGGAAAGGTGCCTTTAAGAGGCGGGCAGGAAAAGGGAACACTAAGGGAAAGTAAGGGAACGCCTAAGGGAAGGTTAAGGGAACGCCTTGGGACAGAGGAACTAGAGACTAGGTAAACCAGGGACAAGGAGAACTAGGGAGAGAGGACTAGGGACTAGGAGAGCTAGGGAAACAGGAGAAACGGGGACTAGGGGAACTAGGGACAAGGAACTAGGTGGAACTAGAAAGGGGAGAACTAGGGAACAGGAACTAGGTGGAACTAGAAGGGGAGAACTTGGGACCAGGAACTAGGTGGAACTAGAAAGGGGAGAACTAGGGAACAGGAACTAGGTGGAACTAGAAAGGGGAGAACTAGGGAACAGGAACTAGGTGGAACTAGAAAGGGGAGAACTAGGGAACAGAGGGGACTGAGGCCCGCGGAGGCGGGCTGGGGTACAGGGAGGAACTGGGGACTGGTGGGAAAACATCTGGGCCGCTCTGCAGGACAGAGGAGAGAGTTAATGCACAAAAGGGAAAAAAACAGAGCAGGTGCAGAACAGTCCAAATAACAAAGTGAACAAAGTAATAATATCTTCGTGTGACAAACACACAGGGGGAGATGTAAAGTCCAAAAATACTATTCTAAGTGAGAACCAAAAACAGAGGCATTACGCTGGGAGATGAAATGTCCAAACTAACTAACAGAGGCAATACGCAGGGAGATGAAATGTCCAAACTAACTAACAGAGGCAATACGCTGGGAGAGTGACATCACAATCAAAACTCACCCAGGCGTATGCGTAAAGGTAAAGGGGCAGCAGCGGGAACGGGGGCAAGGGCACTACGCTGAGTGAGTGACATCACAATCAAAACTCACCCAGGCGTATGCGTAAAGGTACGGGGACAGCAGCGGGAACGGGGGCAAGGGCACTACGCTGAGTGAGTGACATCACAATCAAAACTCACCCAGGCGTATGCGTAAAGGTACGGGGACAGCAGCGGGAACAAGGGCAAGGGCACTACGCTGGGTGAGTGACATCACAATCAAAACTCACCCAGGCGCATGCGTAATGGTACAGGGACAGCAACGGGAACGAAGGCATCGCCACCGGGGCGGCTGGCTGTCCGAGCCGAGGGAGAGAGTGCTGGAACAGTGGCGGTGACGAGGGCATCGTCCACCGGGTAGCCGCTGTCGGAGCCGAGGAACAGAGTGCTGGAACAGTGGCGGTGACGAGGGCATCGTCCACCGGGTAGCCGCTGTCGGAGCCGAGGAACAGAGTGCGCGCCACACCTTGGTGTGCGCGTCGGAACAGGGAGCTGGAACAGTGGCGGTGGCGAGGATGTCGTCCACCGGGTAGCCACTGTCGGAGCCGAGGAACAGAGTGCGCGCCACACCTTGGTGTGCGCGTCGGAACAGGGAGCTGGAACAGTGGCGGTGGCGAGGATGTCGTCCACCGGGTAGCCACTGTCGGAGCCGAGGAACAGAGTGCGCGCCACACCTTGGTGTGCGCGTCGGAACAGGGAGCTGGAACAGTGGCGGTGGCGAGGATGTCGTCCACCGGGTAGCCACTGTCGGAGCCGAGGAACAGAGTGGCGCGCCACACCTTGGTGTGCGCGTCGGAACAGAGAGACGCATCGGGGTGCGTCTGCCAGGAGGAGTGTGCCAAGCACGAAGGTCTGGAAGATGCGCGTCTGTGCGCCGGTACGGAGGAGCGTGCCAAGCTCGAAGGTCTGGAAGATGCGCGTCAGTGCGCTGGTACGGAGGAGCGTGCCAAGCTCGAAGGTCTGGAAGATGCGCGTTGCGCGCTGGTCTGGAGAGCGTGCCAAGCTCGAGCGTCCTTGGAAGATGCGCGTTGCGCGCTGGTACGGAGGAGCGTGCCAAGCTCGAAGGTCTGGAAGATGCGCGTTGCGCGCTGGTCTGGAGAGCGTGCCAAGCTCGAGCGTCCTTGGAAGATGCGCGTTGCGCGCTGGTACGGAGGAGCGTGCCAAGCTCGAAGGTCTGGAAGATGCGCGTTGCGCGCTGGTCTGGAGAGCGTGCCAAGCTCGAGCGTCCTTGGAAGATGCGCGTTGCGCGCTGTGGACTGGAGAGCGTCTGCGCTGGTCTGGATGTGCGTCAGGACGACAGCTGCGCGGGGGGTCTGAAGTGGATGACTGGGATGCCTCCCGTGGAAGTCTAGGGAGCGCAGACCAGTCCCACTCTCAGGCAACGGCGACAGCAGGCGAAGGCTGGAGCAAACATCTCGACGCCGGAGAATGGAACAGCATAGGCAGACAGAGGATCTCCCGAAAGAGTCTAGATGTTTAGAGAATATGACTCGGCAAGTATACAACACGACCCCACGCCAAAACGAGGGGAAGCGCCCTGGTATTTAAAGCCCACAGGGGGACTAATTAGCCTGCCACCACAGGTGCGAGAGATAATAGAATATCAAACAGGTGTGGCCACTAAGGGTAAGGAACGAGAGGGTGGGGGCTAGAGAGAGTGAGTAGGGAATTCCTAACAGTAGGCTTAAAGAAGACAGAGAATAGGGAATTCCTAACAGTAGGCTTAAAGAAGACAGAGAATAGGGAATTCCTAACAGTAGGCTTAAAGAAGACAGAGAAAAGGTAGTGAGCAGCGGGCAAAACCTCACAACTACATGACAAGTCATTCTGTTACATACACACACTACATGCTGTCAGAGTCAGACCATGATCTATCTAGTTGACTACATGACAAGTCATTCTGTTACATACACACACTACATGCTGTCAGAGTCAGACCATGATCTATCTAGTTGACTACATGACAAGTCATTCTGTTACACACACTACATGCTGTCAGACCATGATCTATCTAGTTGACTACATGACAAGTAATTCTGTTACATACACACACTACATGCTGTCAGAGTCAGACCATGATCTATCTAGTTGACTACATGACAAGTCATTCTGTTACATACACACACTACAAGCTGTCAGACCATGATCTATCTAGTTGACTACATGACAAGTCATTCTGTTACATACACACACTACATGCTGTCAGACCATGATCTATCTAGTTGACTACATGACAAGCCATTCTGTTACACACACTACATGCTGTCATACTCTACATGATCTATCTATTCAATATGACCACTTATCCTCTTACAATGGAAACACAATGGTAATGAAATCATGATATTGAGATATTTAAGCGACCTTGGGTCTTTTGAAAGGCGCTATATAAAATGAAGCTATTATTATTATTATTATTATTATTATTATTATTATTATTATTATTATTATTATTATTATTATTAGTATTATTATTATTATTATTATTATTATTATTATTATTATTATTATTATTATTATTATTATTATAATAATCATATTATTATTATTATTATTATTATTATTATTATTATTATTATTATTATTATTATTATTATTATTATTATTATTATTATTATTTATTATTATTATTATTATTATTATTATTATTATTATTATTATTATTATTATTATTATTATTATTATTATTATTATTATTATTATTATGACACAATTATGAATTGTTATTATTTTGTGCTTGTTATTATGAATCATCTATATAACTGATACTAAATCGTTTCATTTTAATCAAATCGAATCGTCTCTTGAAATACCAAGATTGGTCTTTTAATCTTTGGCATTTTTTCAGTGGATGCGTGAAGATTTTTAGCTTGATATTGTTTCTAGCGC
This sequence comes from Notolepis coatsorum, assembly GCF_963971535.1. Lineage (NCBI taxonomy): Eukaryota > Metazoa > Chordata > Actinopteri > Aulopiformes > Paralepididae > Notolepis > Notolepis coatsorum. The sequence goes on along the minus strand of NC_140177.1, from coordinate 33,426,056 downwards.
ACCTCTTGTCCTGTAGACGCCCCCCGTCCTGTAGACGCCTTGCTCTGAGTTACCTTGTGCTGCTACGACCTCACTTAACCAAACAACCTCTGCTGACAACAGTGGCAGGTCCCCTGAGACTGACGCCACCAAGTCTGGTTTTACCACTGAATCAAATCTACATCAAATTGAATCAGGATCTTGTGAATCGAAATTGAATCTGGGAATCAGTGCCGATACCCTACAAATGAGTAGTTGATTGAGCAGAACAAAATAAAACAGAACAGAACAGAACAGAGCAGAGCAGAGCAGAGCAGAGCAGAGCAGAGCAGAGCATCCTCAACCTCATCCATGCCTTCGTCACCTCCCGCCTGGACTACTGCAACGGGGTCCTATCCGGGGTCCCAAGCAAAACCCTGGACAGGCTCCAGTATGTTCAAAATTCAGCTGCCAGGGTTCTAACCCGCACCAAACCCTGGCAGCACATCACCCCCACCCTCATCCACCTCCACTGGCTCCCCATCAAATCCCGCATCACCTACAAAACCCTCCTGCTCACTTACAAATCCATCCACGCTCTGGAACCTCAGTACCTCACTGACCTCCTCCACCCCTACACTCAGTCACGGACCCTGCGATCCACAGACACTGGTCAGCTCTCCATTACCGAACCAGACTGCGGACCTTCGGGGACAGAGCTTTCAGTGTGGCAGCTCCCACCCTCTGGAACTCCCTCCCTGCAGAACTCCGCAACGCCCCAACTCTGGACTCATTAAAAAAAACTGCTCAAAACCCACCTCTTCAACTTGGCCTTTAACCCCTAATTTCTCACTTTGTATGTTGTGTCTGTCCACTATGTTTGTTACTTTTGTTATTTTCCGACTATGTAAAGCGACCTTGGGTCTTTTGAAAGGCACTATATAAAATGAAATTATTATTATTATTATTATTATTATTATTATTATTATTATTATTATTATTATTATTATTATTATTATTATTATTATTATTATTATTATTATTATTATTATATAGCAGAGCAGAGCAGATTAGAGCAGATCAGAACAGAACAGAACAGAACAGAGCAGATCAGAACAGAACAGAACAGAACAGAACAGAACAGAGCAGAGCAGAACAGAACAGAGCAGAGCAGAGCAGAGCAGAACAGAACAGATCAGAGCAGAGCAGAACAGAGCAGAGCAGAACAGAGCAGAGCAGAACAGAACAGAGCAGAACTGAACAGATCAGAGCAGAACAGAGCAGAATCAAATCAAATCAAATCAAATCAAATTTATTTATAGGGCCCGACAACACACGTTAATGTCCCCATGGGCCGTACAGGTCTTCTTTAAACAAGTCAAGAAGACAACATAACAATAAGTCAAGAACAGAACAAGAACACCATAGGGTCCAAACATTTTTTAGATGAATGCAAATAAATGAAAGAATGCAAGCACTCCCAGACATACCCCACGCGAAGGTAAGGAAAAACTCACTAAAACCTAACAATAGGGAAAAAAGCTCCACAGGCAATGTGGAGGAGAGAAACCTTAGAAGGGCCGTTCAAGGGGGGATCTCCCTTCTTAGATGTCGGTGATAGTAGTGTTGCAGACGGACAGTTGGTAAGCATGCACTCATGTGTGTAGTGAAACACAGATGAGTGCATGCAATAGCAACTGTACATTTTGAAAAATTAAAGATAAGAGTTGATAGCGGATCTATTTGAAGCACAGGGGCGGCGCAAGAGGGTCACGTCCTCCCCGTCTTAGTCACGGGACATTCAGCACTCCGGTCGTTGCTCAGGGACAGCCGGAGACAGGGGGAAGGGGGGGTGGCACAGAGAGGGTCGCGAACTCCCGGCATCATCGCGGGACATCCGGCACTCCGGTCACCACTACGAAACCTCCGAAGACAGGGGGGCACGCAGAGGGGGTCGCAATCTCCCGGCCTTCGTCAACGTCCAACACTCCGGTCAACACTCCAGGACAGCAAGTCATAGGAAGACAGGGAGACGGGACAGGCGTTAGACAGCTCATGAGATTGTAGTAGGCGGACATAGCAATAGATACAAGTGGTAGGCATATATGTGAATGGAGTAGATATATGAAGTAAGCGTATTATGTGAATAGAATAGAAGTACTTAACCCAGCAATGAAACCGCGTTGACTGTTAATCTGTTAACAGTCTGTTAATCAGTTGACAGGACCACGGACAGACGGCGGTGAATAACTGATCCAATGCCTCGGAGGTGCATGTAGAGCAGTCACTACAAGCTTGGCCAAGACCCCGAGGCATCCATCACCTTGGTCAGCGCCAGGAGACGGGTACTCAGAGAGAAGGGGGAGGGAGAGGGGGGGGGGGAGAGGGGGGGGGGGGGGGGGAGAGTTAGAGAGTTCCCATGTTTGTGGTGCTGCAAAGGAGCAGACATGTAGTACCCTGTAGTGCCATGTAGTACCCCGTAGTGCCATGTAGTACCCTATAGTACCCCATAGTGCCATGTAGTACCCCGTAGTATCCTGTAGTACCCTGTAGTGCCATGTAGTACCCTGTGGTGCCATGTAGTACCCTGTAGTGCCATGTAGAGCTGTGTAAGCCATGTAGTACCCTGTAATGCCATGCAGTACCAAGTAGTACTCTGTGGTACCATGTAGTACCCTGTACCCTAACTAAACTACCCTATAGTAAACTACCCAGTGGTACCATGTAGTACCCTGTACCATAACTAAACTACACAGATTAATCTAAAGGTCAGTCCCCGACCAGGTGAGATCAAGGTAGGTTGAAGGAGAGAGAGAAAAGATGAGTCTTAAGCAGGGATTTAAAAGCTTCGACAGAGCAGGCGCCCCTGATGACGGCAGGTAATTTGTTCCACAGGTAGGGAGCGCGGTAGACAAAGGCTCTGTGGCCGGCGGATTTCTTTTTAACCCTAGGGGTCGATAGAAGCCCCGCATTTTGTGAGCGCAGAGCACGAGCGGGCGAGTATCGGGAGATGAGATCAGATAGATAGAGCGGTGCAAGCCCATTTAAAATTTTGTAGGTGAGGAGTAGCACTTTAAAGTCAGAGCGGGCTTGGATAGGAAGCCAATGTAGGGCGGACAAAACTGGTCAGAACAGAGCGGAACAGAGCAGAACAGAACAGAGCAGAACAGAACAGAGCGGAACAGAACAGAACAGAACAGAACAGAACAGACTAGAACAGAAAAGAAATGAAAAGAAAAGAAAAGCAGCTGTGATCCAGTTCGAGGCTCATCATTCAGGGTCAGTTTATGCAGGCCGACCCCTTCACAGGCCGACCCCTTCACAGGCTGACCCCTTCACAGGCTGACCCCTTCACAGGCTGAACCCTTCACAGTGGTAGTTCAGGGTCAGTTTATGCAGGCTGACCCCTTCACAGTGGTAGTTCAGGGTCAGTTTATGCAGGCTGACCCCTTCACAGTGGTAGCTCAGGGTCAGTTTATGCAGGCTGACCCCTTCACAGTGGTAGTTCAGGGTCAGTTTATGCAGACTGACCCTATTCACAGTGGTAGTTTGATGTTAGTTTGATGGTACCAGCCCTTGTATAAATATTTTGCCATGGTACTGCCATGGTAAATGTCATGTATTTTACCATGGTACCATTTGTGCTTAAATAGCAACAGAGGGGGCGGGAGGTAGATCAGTCGTCTGGTAATTCAGAGGTTCCCGGTTCAAATCAAATCAAATTTATTTGTAAAGCCCGAAATCACAAGGTAATGCCCCCATGGGCTGTTCTTTTTTAAACATGTCAAGAAGAAACATCACAATAAATCAAGAACAAAAAAACACCATAAAATCCAAATATGCGACACTCCCAGACATTCCCCAATGAAGATAAGGAAAAACTCACTAAAAACCTAGCAATAGGAAAAAAGCACCACAGGCAATGTGGAGGAGAGAAACCTCAGATGGGCTGTTCAAAGGGGATCCCCCAACTTGGATGTCGGTGATATTAGTGTTGCTATAGATCAGGGGTCAGCAACCTTTTTGACATGAAGTGCCAGTTTGAAATATAGTTGTAACTAGTGTGCCTGAGCCATATCAACAATATTCCATGCATCGTAATTTCTTTTTCATAATCAGGTATTTTTAATGATAATTTTTACATTATTACATCATTATTGTTATTGTTATTATTAACAATATAATTATGATGGTTGTATCAACCCTAAATCTGAGTTGGGGCGGGGGTGCAATGCAGACAAACAGTTTTGCTTTGCTGAGCTCCGTTATCTGGGGGCTGTAGTTGGTCACTTTAAAGCCCAACATCCAGGTTAAACCCTACTGATCAATTATGGGTAGTTTACATCATTGGTATATAATTTCATTATTTATTTTTTTCCATTTGACACCGGAAATGCCACTTCGAAAGAGTTAAAAAGGTCCACGCACGAATAACATGCACGCGCGAATCAAAAAAGCTTATCAAACGCCGACGTCACTACAGGTGCATATTAATGAGCCGAATCTAAAAGCTTATCAGACGCTAGCACGGCCGTGACGTTACTTCAGGAAACGTATGCCTTATGCCCGTCCGGGTCATAGTACTAGATCAATGGTGGCCCACTCGGTGCATCACAGTTAGCCTATAGCTCCGCCGTCCCTGCTACAGTCGGGACCACTACAGCTCCGCCGTCCCTGCGGGTGGTTCTCTCCTCTTTGTGTGCCCCCGTCCTCGCGGGTGTCCTGCGGAGGAGCTTGTGGACGCGACAACAGCGGCGGCCGTACTCCGTAGGGTGTTTGAGCCTGTAGAGTTAGCTCATAGCTATCGTGTACCACTAGCCTTTACGGGCTCGAGCACCCTACGGCTGCCGCCGTTGTCGCGTCCATGGGCCCCCCGGCAGGGTACCCGTGGGGACGGGGTGTACAGAGAGGAGAGAACCATTTTGGGTCGGCCGTTCATGCCGGCCAGCGAGCCGGATGTCGGGATATGTTGTTAGCACAATAGCTACCAAGCTAAGCTATGTTAGCTACTAACGTTATAAACACAATATGTGTACAACGACACAATGATTTACATTATTACAAATATGGTAACGTGGTTGTGGCTTTTACAAATAGTGGTTAGCTTTAGAGATGGATGGCTATAATCACGGAGCAATAGTGTTAGGTGAAACAGATACATTTTCATTCGGCTAGTAGTAGCAAGCATATATCTATGGTAGCAAGGCTCTCTGCCTGCAGTGCCTGCCACTAGCTTTGTGTGACTCTCAGCGCCCCCTGGTGAGCCCCCTGGTGCCCTGCACCTGTTGTGACGAGATCATTTCGATTACACACGCACGTTATGAACCATTGATTAAAATATCCACGTGCGTGGTGATTGTGTTGGGCAGACAAAATGTTTGATAAAAACGCTAAAACTGGGTCAATTTCAATACTTTTTATTTCCTTCTTCATGAAAGTCACCGTTGGCCTAGTCCACATTGTTTATTGAACAAAAATACAACGTGAAGGTTGGCCTTTAAGCTGCACACCGGAGCATCTTTTAATCCAGCTGTTCTCTGATATTTTCTGACATTTCGTTGATGCGTCGCTCGACACTTCAAGCTGACATGGGGATATCTTTTATCCTTGATTTGATTGTCTCTTTGTTTGGCAAGCCTTCAAACAAAACATCTGAGCTACAGAGAAAAGCCTCCTTGATATACTCGCCATCAGTGAATGGCTTTCCACATTTCGCAATGCAATGAGCAATGCCATAGCTTGCTTCAGTTGCGTGGTTTTTAGCAGTCGTGAACACTTTGAGGGTGCTGGCTTGCTTTCCATACCTGGCCACGGCACGTTTAATCGATTCTGCCTTAACTTTTTTGATGCTTCGTCTCAAAATGGCGTTTTACATCTAAACATAAAGTACACACAGCATGGTCCTTCTGACACACAAACCCGTAGTCGTCTGTCCACGAGGGCTGGAATGCCCGAATTTCCTTTGCTTTAACTTTCTTAGCGGGGTTGCCATCATGAAAGACAGCACATACAGAATGCAACCGCAGCACTGTGTGATTACCTGGGAACTGCGCGCGGGCGCGGGAGGCCAGCTGACTGCTGACAGCTGAGCACCATGGGAACAGCTGTATAGCTGTCATAGGGGTGTGCAAAACAGTCGACTTACAAAAAAGAACCTGTGGGAGGATTTCAACAAGATAAATGCGACAACAGTGCAAAATATTTCACTATAATATTTCAAAGCGAAGTAAAAAAAACTAAAAAAAAAATTATAACATTTTTTTTATGCTGCCCCCTGTGCCAATGAAAATTCCCCTGCGTGCCTATGCGGGCATGCGTGCCTAGGGTTGCCTACCCCTGCTATAGATGATCGATTGGTGGAGAATAAAACAGGCAACTATTGTATCGTATGTATGTATATATACATGTAATAAAACACATATTATGTACATGCAATAAACTAAGGTACATAAAATAGAGCTAAGAACAACAACAACAAAAGAAAAAGCATAGGGAAACGAACGCTGTGAAAATAAGATAAAGGCTAAATGTCAAGGCTCGGAGCTCAAAATATCAATATTATTCCATTTGGATCAATGTATTCAGCGGGTTCGATTCCCGCTCCTCCCGGGCAGCGTGTCGAAGTGTCCTTGAGCAAGACACTTAACCTCTAACTGCTCCCGATGAGCAGGTTGGCACCTTGCATGGTTGTCTCCGCCAAAGGCGCTTTACAATTTGTTCCTCACATTTTACCCATTCACTCACACATTCACACACCGATGGCGGAGGCGACCATGCAAGGTGCCAACTTGCTCATCGCTGCCCCGGCGGTAGGAGCGGGAATCGAACCGGGAACCTCCGGATTACCAGACGACTGCTCTACCTCCCGAGCCACTGTCGCCCCCACGCCCCCCCCTATAAGAAAATACATTATCCATGGCTGTTGTAAACCATCCATTCATCAGTGGATGTGTAATGCCAGTGTGCGGCAGCCATGCTAAGTCTACCGTCAGATGTAGGTCAGTGGGAGATCAGGGGCCTACTGAGCTCATGGATTTAGAATAACCAAACACAGAGAGGCATAAGGATAACCAATTGCAGAGAGGCAGGAGACAAAATGGACGACCCCCTTTAGACAACACATCATTCAATTCAGTTCAGTTCAAATCAGTTCAGTTCAATTCACTTAAATTACATTTAATTCAGACCCGTTCAATTAAATTCAGTTGAATTCAATTCGTTTAAGTTTGGTTCAGTTTAGATCATTCAGTCCAGTTAATTTAGTTCAGTTCAGTTACATTACTTTAATCTTAATTCAATTCAGTCCAGAGATAATTTTTTTGATCTACTTTTTCTCCCCATTTTCTATTTTTCTCCCATCCCAATTTCGTATTATCCAATTCTACCCTCCCCTGTCTCGAACGTTGTTAGACCATGCCTCCCACTGGTCGGCTGCAATGTGGACCAAGCCTTGCATCACGTGTCTCCTCCGGTACACGAGGAGGCAGCTGTCGCATCTTTTCACCTGTACAGCGCGATCTCTCAGCGGCGAGGAGTAACGCGTGGGAGGCTCACGCTGCCCCCGTTGCTTCCTGATTCTGCTGTACAGGCGCACCAACCGACCTGTAGGAGTCGCTGTCCACAACGTCCGATCCCCACCCACCGGCTTTCCCACCCCCTTATACTGCCAATTGTATTAGTATGAACGACCAGCCAAGCCGGAAGCAACGCAGAGAGCTGGGCTCGAACCCAGCATATCCTGCGTTAGTGGCGAGCGTCTTGCCCACTGCGCCACTTAGCCGCCCTTGTCCAGAGATTTTTGTTGTCAATTAATTTGAAGGGTTTTGATTGAATTTATCAATATTATTGAATATCCTTCTGACATGGGTTAAGAAACACTGCATTAGAAAAATCACCACAACGTTTACAGTGAAAACCACATCATACATCACTACGATATATACTGTATATATATATACCCTACCCCTGTACCCCCAGTGATGTCATGTTATCATAAAGACATTGTATTGCAGTTTATTTAGAAGTGAACACAGGACAAGCCAGTCAGCAGTACTGGTCAAATTACTATTACTATATGTAATATTGAATATACTGAATACTAACATACTGACTTGTCTTCAGCTGTACTACTGCCTGTAACATACTTGTCTTCAGCTGTAGTACTGCCTGTAACATACTTGTCTTCAGCTGTAGTACTGACTGTAACATACTTGTCTTCAGCTGTAGTACTGACTGTAACATACTTGTCTTCAGCTGTAGTACTGACTGTAACATACTGGTCTTCAGCTGTAGTACTGACTGTAACATACTTGTCTTCAGCTGTAGTACTGACTGTAACATACTTGTCTTCAGCTGTTGTGAGGGCTGTGGGTGTGTGTGTGTGGGTCATGAGCAGATAATAGGGATTCTTAAAGTTATACGTAAAACGGATAACCACTAACTGCTTACGCAGACGTTTTAGGAGAAGGGGAAAAATAAACAACACAAAACAACCTTTACAGGTGGAAGCCTCAAAGTGAGTATTCAAGAAAATAAGTAATGTCCAAAAAAACAGGACGACACTCATTAAAGAGGTATTGTAGAGAAAATAAATAAGCCACAAAGGCAACTCCTAAAAACAGAGTTTATATTGCAAACATAAAACAATAAACCTCCACCAAGGCAGTTTAAGGGCAGTTCCAAAAGAACAAAAGAAAACACTACCATAAAGGACTCAGCCTTTATAAAATAAAGTGTAAACTAAGCCAGTAGACGAAAACGAGTATAGCTACAAAAGAAGGCTAAATGCTGAATAGGGCAGCACTACACTTAAATATAAGAAGCCTGACCAAAAGTATAGCCAGCACAAGGAAAATGAAAAAGCAGTTGACACTGCAATCTCCAAACTTAAATAGACTCCACATGGCCATAGGCACAGCTGCACTGCATCAGGTGCAATCAAGCCCACACACCTGCCGACCCATGAGGCAATTAACCACAGGGAACAGTGATTGAAAGCTATTCCTCACAGAGAGGTGAAATAAAGCAAAAATAGACAGCTGTCCCTCACAGAAAGGTGAAATAAGACAAAAACCATGACAGGACCCCCCCTCTAGGGGGCGGCTCCAGACGGACCCTCTGAGACACGTCTCCGAAACTCCCGAACAAGCTCAGGGTCCAAGATGTCCCTGGCCGGAACCCACGTGCGCTCCTCTGGCCCATAACCCTGCCAGTCCACCAGGTACTGTATACCCCTACCAACCCGCCTACTGGACAGGATACGCCGTACAGTATACACAGGTTGGCCATCAACGAATCGAGGGGGAGGTGGAGGCCTCTCTGCAGGAACCAACCTGCTCCTCCGAACCGGCTTAAGGCGGGATACGTGAAATGTAGGGTGTACCCTCATCGACGAGGGTAACCGAAGACGCATCGTGACTGGGTTTATCTTGCGAACAATAGTGAAAGGGCCCACAAAACGGGGAGCGAGTTTGCGCGACTCCACCCGTAATGGAAGGTCGCGTGTGGAAAGCCACACCTGTTGGCCCACACGGTAGGAAGGCGCAGGGCGACGGTGTAAATCCGCCGACCGCTTGTGCCGGGCCGCAGCATGCACAAGAGCCGAACGCACCCTCTTCCATGTCGCCCGAGACCGACGGATAAACACCTCGGCAGATGGCACCCCCACGTCCCTCTCCTGTTCAGGAAACAGTGGAGGCTGATACCCAAACTGAACCTCAAATGGGGAGAGACCAGTAGATGCATTGCACAATGAATTATGTGCATATTCTGCCCATGCCAGTTGGTGACTCCAAGTGGTCGGATTGGAGGAGGCCAAGCAGCGAAGCGTACTCTCCATAGACTGGTTGGTGCGCTCTGTTTGCCCATTGCTCTCCGGGTGGAACCTTACTGTAAATTGTACCTAAAATTGTACCTCATCCCATTTCTGCTTTGCACTAGATAGTACTGTACATTAGTACACTGCATAGTATTGTGTATTGTATATTATATGGTAACTCAGAACATTGTACATATGTCTATACCGAACACTGTGACCTCATTTTCTTCTTCTAAATTCATGCTATATTATGTTATTATGTTATTTGATACTATCTTGTCTAGCACAGTCTCTGGAGCGTAACAGTAAGAAGCATTTTGTATAAAAGTATTCTGTACTTCTGTATGACAACTATTAAAGAACTTGAACTTGAACTTGAACTGATGACAGGCTAACCGTCGCACCCAGTATAGCACAGAATGCCTTCCAAAACCGAGCAGTAAACTGGGGTCCACGGTCCGACACCACGTCCTGGCAGATGCCATGAATTCGGAAGACATGGTCAACCACCAGTTGAGCGGTCTCCTGAGCAGATGGCAACTTGACCAGCGGAATGAAGTGAGCTGCTTTGGAGAACCTATCCACTGCCACCATGATGACGCTGTGATCATCAGAAGGAGGCAGACCAGTCACGAAATCCATGGCGATGTGGCTCCACGGACGACTAGGAATGGGCAAAGGATGAAGCAGCCCTGGTGGTGACTGTGTAGAAACTTTGTTCCGTGCACAAACGGGGCAGGCTGCCACAAATTCCCGAATGTCCTTCATCATACCAGCCCACCAGAACCTTCTGGCCAAGAAGTCACGAGTTCTGTGCACTCCGGGATGTCCTGTCAGCCGAGAGGAGTGGCCCCACTTCAACACCCGAGAACGAATGCTGTTTGGTACAAATAACCGACCTGGGGGCACCCCACCCGGATCTGGTTCCAAACGTTGTGCCCTCCGCACAGCAGAGTCAATGCTCCATGTCACAGGAGCTAGGATCTGTCCTGCAGGAACAATAAAATAATAATAATAATACATCTATTTTATATAGCGCTTTTCCAGGTGCTCAAAGACGCTTTACATGGGCAGGAGAGACAAACTATGGCAAAACAAAAAACAGAACAAAACAGAACAAAATAATACATGACAAAATAAAATAAAATAAAACCAACAGAATTAGAGGTCAAAAGCAAGATTGAAAAGGTGAGTTTTGAGGGCTGATTTAAAAGATGTCAGGGTGTTTGCATCACGGATATGGCTGGGTGTAACACTTCCTCCGGTCCTGGTCCTATGGGATCAGGATCCAGACATTTATATTCACAACCTCCCATCAATAACAATAACTCTCAGTCATCATTTCCAACCGGTGGGCTGATGCCGATCTGGCATCAGCTCACACATCAACTCATTATTGTTTATTGTCAGTTGTGTCTGTTATGTGTACTATCTGTGTTGTTGTTGTTATTGTTGTCTCCACTGTGTTAGTCTTGTGTTTCCCTGTCTGTGGTTTGTAATTATGTTTTAGTCTGGTTGTTTGTTATTGTTTTCCCAGTACTCTGTGCTCTATTGTTTCTGTCTACCACACCTGTGTCTTGTTTGTAAATTACCCTCTGTGTCTTGCTGGGCGCGGTCATTGATAAATGTTACCTGTGTGTGTGTACGTGAATGTGTTGAAGTAAACTGTTAATCGTCAAGTGCTGTCTCCGGTCTCATCTATCCATACTCTGCCATCTGGGTCCAACATGACTAAGAAGCGTACTAATCGTAACAGAATGACCGCGCCGAACTTGGACCCGGCAGAGAGGAGAGACGGAGCCAGCTTCGCGCTCGGGATCCTGGGCGCTTCCGTCCTGCGTGCCGACCAGGCGACCGCTCTGGGTCTGGCACCATGGGACGCAGTGGCTGGGCCAGCGGCACCGATGATATCGGGTGCTTGCGCCGCGGCCACCCCGGTGCTGGATCCCTGGGTGGAAAGTCGCCTGGTCCGCAGGGGAGCGTCGGGGACGGGGCACGGATCCCGACGCCACAGCCCCAGGGGAAGGGGTTCCCAGGACTGCAGGTCTTCCTCGCCGGTCTGGTCGAGGTCTCCTCCGCCCTGGGAGGTTCCAGAGAACGAGCCACCACCATGGCAGACCTGGAGGACGACGTCGGATTCCGCTGCCGGAGGGACCCCGGTTGGGGGTCCTGCACCGCGTCCTGTCGCCAGGGAGCCTCCGGTTCGGGGTTCGGCGGGGGGTCTCGCCACCGTGGAGACCCCAGCCCCAGGTCGCGCTCCGGAGCCGTCGTCTCTTCCTCCCATCCTTCCCTGCTCCAGCCCTCCTCGTCAGCCCCCTCCCCCCGTTCCTGTTCCCGCAGGCCCCGTCCCTCTAACCCCCGTCCTCCCCCCTCCTCTTTTCGCTGATGCGGCTTCCGTCCCCCCCACCCTCCCCGTTCCCGGGGGGCCTGTTGGGTCGCCTGGGAGTCGACCTTCGAGGGCGGGGTACTGTAACACTTCCTCCGGTCCTGGTCCTATGGGATCAGGATCCAGACATTTATATTCACAACCTCCCATCAATAACAATAACTCTCAGTCATCATTTCCAACCGGTGGGCTGATGCCGATCTGGCATCAGCTCACACATCAACTCATTATTGTTTATTGTCAGTTGTGTCTGTTATGTGTACTATCTGTGTTGTTGTTGTTATTGTTGTCTCCACTGTGTTAGTCTTGTGTTTCCCTGTCTGTGGTTTGTAATTATGTTTTAGTCTGGTTGTTTGTTATTGTTTTCCCAGTACTCTGTGCTCTATTGTTTCTGTCTACCACACCTGTGTCTTGTTTGTAAATTACCCTCTGTGTCTTGCTGGGCGCGGTCATTGATAAATGTTACCTGTGTGTGTGTACGTGTATGTGTTGAAGTAAACTGTTAATCGTCAAGTGCTGTCTCCGGTCTCATCTATCCATACTCTGCCATCTGGGTCCAACATGACTAAGAAGCGTACTAATCGTAACAGCTGGGGAGGGCATTCCAGAGGGAGGGGGCAGCAGCAGCAAAGGCCCTGTCGCCCCAGGTCCGGAGCTTGGTCGTGGGAGGTGTTAGGAGGTTGGCATCTGCAGACCTAAGGCGACGGGTGGGCGTGTGACGGTGGAGGAGGTCGGACAGGTAGGGAGGGGCAAGGTTGTTGAGGGCTTTAAATGTGATGAGTAGTATTTTAAAATGTATCCTGTATTTGATTGGAAGCCAGTGGAGGTCGTGGAGGACAGGGGTGATGTGATCAGAGCGACGGGTGGAGGTGAGCATGCGGGCAGCAGAGTATTGGACATATTGGAGTTTATTGAGAATAGTGTTTGGTGAGCCGTAGAGGATGCTGTTGCAGTAATCTAGTCTTGATGATATGAATGCATGAACCAGTGTTTCAGCAGCGGAGAGTGATAGGGAGGGGCGAAGACGAGCAATGTTCCGGAGGTGATAGAAGGTCGATTTGGTTATGTGGTTCACATGGGGGAGGAAAGAAAGGGTGGAGTCCAGGATGATGCCAAGGTTACGGACGTGAGTGGAGGGGGTGACAATGGTACCATCAATATTTAGGGTGAAATCCTGGGTGTGGCTGGTGAGGGATTTTGGACCGATAATGATGATTTCTGATTTATTGCAGTTTAATTTGAGAAAGTTATTTTGCATCCATGTTTTGATGTCTGTGAGGCAGGTGCTGAGGGTGGAGAGAGTGGCTGGAGTGATAGTCTTGGTGGAGAGGTAGAGCTGAGTGTCGTCTGCATAACAGTGAAAACGCAGGCCATGTTGGCGGAGAATCAGACCAAGTGGAAGGATGTAGAGGATGAAGAGCAGGGGACCAAGTACTGAGCCTTGGGGGACACCATGAGTGATGGGGGCAGTGGGGGATTTGCAGTTGTTGATAGAGATGAATTGGTGCCTGTGTGAGAGGTATGATTGGAGCAAGGTGAGGGGGATTCCGGAGATGCCAACGGAGGACTGGAGACGAGTGATGAGGATGGGGTGACTGATTGTGTCAAAAGCAGCGCTGAGGTCTAGGAGAATGAGGATGGAGAGGGAACCAGAGTCGGCAGAGAGGAGTATGTCGTTGGTGACCTTTAGAAGAGCAGTTTCGGTGCTGTGTTTGGTGCGGAATCCGGATTGAAATGTATCATAAAGGTTATTGTTGTCGAGGTAGGATTTTAATTGTGAGGCAATGGCTCGCTCAATTATTTTTGAGAGGAAGGGGAGGTTGGGCTCAGGAGGACGATCCTCCTCTGATCCATCATATAACCGGGAAAGATCATCCGGCTTGATATTTTTAGACCCGGGACGGTACGTCAGGAGGAAATTAAACCGAGAGAAAAACAGTGACCAGCGAGCCTGTCGCGAGTTTCTCCTCTGAGCACCCTGGATATATTCCAAATTTTTATGGTCTGTCCAGACGGTGAATGGGTGTTCAGCTCCTTCTAGCCAATGGCGCCACTCCTCCAATGCCAACTTGACCGCCAACAGCTCTCTGTCCCCAACATCATAGTTTCTTTCAGCCGGCGAGAGCCCACGTGAATAGTACGCACATGGGTGTACCTTACCGTCGGACGATGAGCGTTGAGACAGAATAGCTCCGACTCCAAGCTCAGAAGCATCCACCTCGACGATAAATGGCAGGGATGGGTTAGGCGTAATGAGGATAGGCTCAGAACTGAACCTTCTCCTAAGCTCAATGAACGCTGCCTCAGCCTTGGGAGTCCACTGGAAATTGGAAGGTGCTGTCTTCCTGGTGAGTGCAGTGATAGGTGCTACCACTGAACTGAAATTACGAATAAAACGACGGTAGAAGTTTGCAAATCCTAGGAATCGTTGCACCTGCTTGACCGAGACGGGTGTAGGCCAGTCTGTCACTGCTGACACCTTCTTGGGGTCCATTTGAATCCTCCCCTCAGATACAATGAATCCCAGAAAGGACACAGAGCGGACATGGAAGGCACACTTCTCAGCCTTCACAAACAACCGTGCATCCAAAAGGCACCTCAAGACCTGCCTGACATGTTTGACATGGTCAGGAATGGACTTGGAGAATATCAGAATGTCATCTAAGTAGACAAAAACAAACGTTTCCAACATCTCCCTGAGCACGTCATTGATTAACGCCTGAAAAACTGAAGGGGCATTAGTAAGACCAAATGGCATCACAAGATATTCGTAGTGACCATTATGAGTGTTGAACGCGGTCTTCCACTCATCCCCTTGGCGTATGCGCACCAGATTGTAGGCATTGCGGAGATCAAGTTTGGTAAAAATGGATGCCCCCTGGAGGCGTTCGAACGCCGAGTTCATCAGGGGAAGGGGATACCGTTTTTTTTACTGTAATGCTGTTCAGACCTCTGTAGTCGATGCAGGGTCTCAGTCCTCCATCCTTTTTTCCCACAAAAAAGAATCCAGCACCCGCATGTGAAGTGCAAGGTCTAATAAAACCGGTAGCCACAGCCTCCTTGATGTAGGTGTTCATAGCTGCGCTTTCGGGGACCGACAACGAGTACAAGGAACCACGAGGGGGAATAGAGCCCGGCTGCAATTCGATGGCGCAATCATAAGGTTGGTGCGGTGTCAGGATGGTGACCCTTTGTTTGCTAAACACCTCACTGAGGTCAGCATAGACAGTGGGAACTCCCTTTGGTAACGGGTGTGACTCCACGCTCATGATGTTGGTGCTCTCCATGAGGGGGTCAGCTGTACAAGTAAGCGAGGAGAAGTCCTCACACAGAGCCTCTAAACTGTCTAAACTGTCTTCCGCCAGAACCTCCTCACCGAGGGAGTCCCAATCAAACTGTGGATCCCATTCCAAACTCCCATCCTGATCGACAGATGGCTGGGAGTGCAATGGTTGAGAGAGTGGGCTCTGGAAACCAAGACCGCCCACTGCTTCAACAGGATCACAACCGCTCTCACTAAACTGATCATAACTCATGGGTGACGGAGGAATTTGGAAACAACAGTGACGGCATTGGGAGCCCCACTGCATGACAGTGTCCCTCTCCTCACCCCAATTTATCTGTGGCTTGTGTTTACTAAGCCAAGAATGACCCAGCACAATGGGATACATGGGGGAATCCACCAAAAAGAATCGAATGCGCTCAGAATGGTTCCCATAAGCAACCCGCATAGATAAATAATTGGTTCTTTTGGTGACACTGCCTGTACCCAATGGCCGTCCATCAAGCGCTGTGACACTAGAGGGCTTATGGAGGGAATGTACAGGTATTTTAGAGTCCTCAGCCCATCTGGAATCGATGAAACTGTCCACTGCCCCTGAGTCTAAAAAGGCGTCAACCTTAACAGACTGCCTATTCCAGCCTAAAACCACAGGCAAAAAGGTTTGAAAGGGGGTGATGTGATGTCTCACTAGTGTCTCTCGGCCCACTAGCGAGACTGACCGCTTCCCTTCAGTTTTGGACACTCCACCCTCGTGTGACCTTTTCTACTGCAGTACCGGCACCAGTCCACATGAGAACCAGTCTGCCTGGAGTCACGCACAGAAGTGCTGTCCACCTGCATAGGTTCAGACGAGCTGGCCACTGAAGGTTGTGGAGGAAA
The DNA here is from genome assembly GCF_963971535.1 of Notolepis coatsorum. Taxonomy (NCBI): domain Eukaryota; kingdom Metazoa; phylum Chordata; class Actinopteri; order Aulopiformes; family Paralepididae; genus Notolepis; species Notolepis coatsorum. The sequence continues at coordinate 33,409,733 of NC_140177.1, read as the reverse complement.
GGACGAAACCTCCTCCAGCGGGACACGAAAACGTTGGCCCCGCCTCTCACGCTCACGGTCTCTGATCCGGTTATCAACGCATATGGCGGTAGTGACCAGTGTGTCAAAATTGTCTGGAGATCCCACAACCGCCAAAGCATCTTTAACCTGATTAGATAACGCGTTGGTGAACAAAGTGATGAGTGGTCCCTCAGGCCAGCCTGTAGCTCCAGCCAGTGTCCTGAAAGCGATGGAAAACTCATCTACACTACTGGCGCCCTGGCGCATGCGCGTCAGCTTCATGGCGACCTCTTTATCGTAGAGTTCATGATCAAAAACTATCTCCATCTCATTCATGAGTCCCTGTGAGTCGTTTAAAACTGGAGCCTGAGCCCGTATGAGTGGAACAGCCCAATCGAGGGCAGGTCCCTCCAACAGGGATAGAATTAGGGCAACACGTGAATCCTCAGACTGAAAACGAGAAGGCTGGGCTCTGTACACTATTTGGCATTGTGCCAGAAAACCACGGCATTTACCTGACTCCCCGCTAAAGCGCGAGGGGAGCTGAACTTTAGCCTCATGAGGAAATGGCTGGGGTACTGTGTGTTGTGCTTGAGGGACGTTAGGAGATATTTGGGAAGATACTTGTGCATTGGCTATGCTGTCAGCCAGATTACGCATGGAACCTTCCATCTTGCACAACCCTTCATACATCTCCCCATGCTGTATCACCATGAGGGCTTGTTGTTCTTGTAATTGTTTGATAGCTTCCATATGTGAAAGTAATTTTTGATGCTGTGCAGCAAGTGCACGTTCGAGACCAGTATTATCCGCTGACCCATTCATGGCTTTTTCATTCTGTGAGGGCTGTGGGTGTGTGTGTGTGGGTCATGAGCAGATAATAGGGATTCTTAAAGTTATACGTAAAACGGATAATCACTAACTGCTTACGCAGACGTTTTAGGAGAAGGGGAAAAATAAACAACACAAAACAACCTTTACAGGTGGAAGCCTCAAAGTGAGTATTCAAGAAAATAAGTAATGTCCAAAAAAACAGGACGACACTCATTAAAGAGGTATTGTAGAGAAAATAAATAAGCCACAAAGGCAACTCCTAAAAACAGAGTTTATATTGCAAACATAAAACAATAAACCTCCACCAAGGGAGTTTATGTGCAAAGGGCAGTTCCAAAAGAACAAAAGAAAACACTACCATAAAGGACTCAGCCTTTATAAAATAAAGTGTAAACTAAGCCAGTAGACGAAAACGAGTATAGCTACAAAAGAAGGCTAAATGCTGAATAGGGCAGCACTACACTTAGGTCGCTTTCACATATAGTTTTGGTGGACTCGGTGCGGTTCTGGTGGTGAAGTTGCAACATTGTTGCATTCTTCATTTGGTTCGCCTGCGTTCACATAGAAATCTGTCAGCGCACCGAACCTTCTGAACAATGTCACGCGGTCGAAAAGGGCGCTCGGCTATTGGACAGTGGAAATGTGTGTGTGGCTGCGAGCCTGTGTGTGCGCTCGCATGTGTGTGTGTGTGTGTCTGGACTGCGAACCCTCCAGATCAGCGGAGGCGAGTTTTGACATGGCATTGATCCATTGTTCTATTGAAGCACATTACCACCATCCTCTCGCTAAACAACTTGTACCACTTGTACCACGTTTTTTTTTTTTTTATCAAATTTGTTTTATTATTATTTACATGAAACAAGACAACACATTAATCACAATCACCATACACAAAACTTCACAGGAAAATAACAAAAACAATAATAATACAAAAATAACAATTTATAAATTATAAAGACAAAAAGAAAAGAAAACAGAGTTCAACCTTTTTAAATTTTAAATTCAAAATTCAAGGGGTACTATCTAATAAATGACCAAATAGTGAAGAAATAGCTAAATAGCTGCCCCCCAATAAAATCCCCAGTTAAATTCAAGACATCACAAAAGACAAGACAGACAAGACATTTCCTCCTCCCCCTCCCACGAGACCGCCGGACTCCCCCGAACAAGCACCCCAACCCCGCTCAGCCGCACACGGCGGTCCTGACCTTCTCAGCTGCTGCGAACCACAGGTCAATCCCAGCCTGCCCCACCCCAATCACCCGCGCCGTGGATATCTCAAGATAAATCACATCCAACAGTGTTAGGGACCAGTTAATCACTGTGAGCTTCTCAGGCTCCTTCCACCTCAATGCTATTAGCTTCTTCGCTGCTGTGACGCCCGCTAGGACAACCCTTTTCAGTTGTACAGACGCGGGTAGTGTTGTTATATCGTTCAGGAGTAGTGTAACAGCTGTGAATGGGATAGTTAAGCCACACAGATCTGAAAATTTGTCCGTTATTGACCTCCAGAAGCGGGCCACTGGTGGGCAATCCCAATACATATGCATATAAGTGCCAGTGGCCTTTTGAGAGCACAAAGTGCACCGAGAGTCGGTTATCAGTCCCATAGCAAATAGCTTCCTAGGTGTAAGATAGGTCCTATGAATATAATTAAAATTAATTTGCTGGTGATTGGGGTTGCGGGAAGACAATGCCACATTTGCCCAAACATCATCCCAGTCAAACTCGGGGTCCAACTCCGGGATATCCACACGACATTTTTATACGTGGATTGAATTAAGAGCGTATAAAAGTCTGAGACAAACCCTCTGGAGGTCGTCCCGTCCACTATGAGCCTGAGGAAGGGGTGTGGGTGCAAAGCTTGAGCCCACGGCACGCCATGTGCCCTCAGCGCTGACCTTAGTTGAAGGTAAAGATGGACTCGCCGGGAAGATCATAAAATTCTCTTAAGTCCTGAAACGCACGGAGGCCGTTCTTATCATAAATATCCTCCAGAGTATGAACCCCCCTCCTTTGCCATTGAGGAATATTAACCGGCTTGTGCCCAACAAGTAATTGCTGGTTATTAAAAATTGGAGAGTCCAGGTGCCATGGGCATTTAACCCCACACGACTTCTGTACATTACGCCACGTTTGGATCACGTGAGTTATGATCGGTCCATACCTCAGTCGGCATTTCGAAATAGGGACAGTGGAGTACACCACATCCTGCAATCTTAGCGGTGAGACCGCCGCCGCTTCTAAGGAGCGCCAAGATACAGCATCTACAGGGTCTAGCCAGCACATCAGAGGTCTCAGTGAAAAGGACCAGAAATAAAGCTTAAAATCAGGGATTGCGAGGCCCCCATCTTGTTTCCTACGTTGAGTAGTAGCTCTTTTGATTCTCGGGCGTTTGTTATTCCAGATAAACTTAGATACCATCGATTGTACCTTGCGCCAGTGGTCTATTGGAGGGGGCAGGGGGAGCATTGAGCTAACAAAATGTATCCTAGGCAGGACGTTCATTTTGATTATGGAAGCCCGGGCTTGTAAGGAGTTAGGAAGGGACGACCATCTGTCTAGATCCTGGCGTATTTTATCACAAGTACCTGTGAAGTTGTACTTAGTAGTTTGACTCAGCGTGGGGAATATCTCTATGCCTAAGTATTTAAAATGTTCCACTATGGGGATATCAGCTGGTAGTCGCACCGCCTTGGCCAGCTCATTAAGAGGTAGGCAGGCTGATTTGTTCCAGTTAATCTTAAAGCCTGACAATTTACCAAAGTCGTCGATTATTCCCAATAATTTTGTGGCCGACCGGGAAGGGTCATCCATAAAAATCAGTAAGTCATCCGCATAGAGAGCAATTTTGTGTGGTGTATTATTGATCATTATGGGGACGATGTCCTCCGATTGCCTAATAAATTGGGCCAATGGTTCGAGGGAAAGCGCGAATAGTCCTGGGCTCAGAGGACAACCCTGTCTAGAAGATCTGGAGACTGGGAAAAGTGTGGAACAGTTTTTGCCTGTCAGTATCATTGCCGACGGCGAGGCATACAGGACTTTAATCATATGAATAAAATTCTTTCCAAGACCCATAACCTCAAGTACCTTCCACAGGTATGACCATTCTAGTCTGTCAAACGCCTTCATGGCATCCAAAGACAGAACTGTGGACGGAGCTGTATTGTCTTTACTGTTATCGACTACATGCAACAGCCTCCTAAGATTATCTGGTCGAGAACCACCGTGAACCTTGGCTCTAACATGAGACAACTATAAGGGAAAAAATAGCCATTATTATATAATAATAACTCAACATCATCCCTGTAACCATCTACCTCCGAATCTGCGTATCAATGTCGCAATGTTATAGCATAAATGGATAAAGGAAAATTTAAAACAAAATTAAATTAAAGCATACCAGCAGATAGTCTAAGGCAGGATCGGATCACAGTTAAATTGCGCAAACAGACGTCATTCAAACAGCAACAATAAGAAGAAAAGTAAAAAAGGGTTATGGTCAAGGTGCACGCATGTAACAGCCCCTCTGGTCAGGCACAAAGGCTGGAATGACATAACCTATATAAGAATAGAATTAAACACTGTAACTGAGGGGTACAATTCCCTGACTGTATTGATAAGTATGGTATCATTAAACCACTACCGCTTTATGTACTTTAACTACTGGCCATACAGTACACGATATCTAAATATGATGAACACTTTCCACAATGAAATCGGTTCCAGTCAAAGGTAATAATCAAATATTTAATGGAGCAAAAGGTACATAGAATATTTATCTTACATTTATCATTTGAATGCACTTGTAAGGCAAATGAGTATTCGTAGGCAAATCAACACTGAATGTCCAATCTCTGGTTACGCAGGAAGCAAGTATACAACCTGGCTCTTAGGGAATTACATCTATGGTACACTTAATGATATAGCGGGATATACTGGAGGGGGTCCTCCCGGTTGTAAGCCGGTAGGGGGGGTAGGAGAGCCGTCGGTAGTAGACCGTCTGGTCAACGATATCTATGGAGACTTCAAGTACAGAAGACAGTGCAATAGACTCTTGATCCGCAGATGAATACACCTTGGTTCTCTTGTAGGCTGTAGCTCCACAATGAAGAAGAAGCTAGGCGACCTCAGTCTCTCTGAGCGCCGACTCAACTTGACTCCTCTTGGGGGTAAATCCAACACTCACAGGCGTCGGCGATTATCCGCTCCACAAATCACAGTACCAAAGCAAATATATATTCCAGCCGCATAGGGCTCAGCAGTCGTCGGGTAGGTAATCCAGTGTACATGTCCCTCGGTCCTCGCCTAGATCTCCTCGGATGAAAGCGCCATGTGGTCGGCCCAACCTGGATAAGACTAGATAACACGAGGAAGCGTTGGAGATGCTGGTCACTTTAGAACTCTAACCGCACGATGCACCATACACGATAGACTATTATTACTTGATAGAAATACGTCGCACTCGACGGTACAGTGCCAAACTCTGACAATTCAGTTATTAATTCGCACGAGGTCTCAATGCTATTCTAAGGCCAAACAGGCCATACTTCACCGCACGTCGTATCGTGGGTGAGGCTTCACGTTCTGTTACTAAGTTGGGAAGAAGGGTAAGGGACTTCTACATTTACTTGCGCCATATTTATATGCACGGTGAACAAATAGTGCCACTCTCATTTCGGTAGCCGTATCCCTGAGCGGAGCCGGGGCTAGTACGGACATGTCTCGTCGGTACCTTTGAACTTGACGCCAGGGGCTGGTCCCCTGGCGCCTGGTCCTTTTGTCCAATAAGAGAATGAACTATTATGGGCTATAGTAGGCTAAAGGGATATTCCGTGTATATGTACAAGGAATATACAAGGGATATCAAACGACATACAAATACTATTCAATATATATCCATAAATAAATATATATATTCGGTTTAATCTGATCCTTCGTAACAAACACCTTCATTAACCCGGGGATAGTAATAAGCTATACCTGACACAACCTGTTATCATATATTGTATATATATATTCAACCGACCTTCTATTACTGGAGCCCAAAGCTCAAAACAGCCTGGATATAAAAAATAAAAGCATACAAGAAGTTAGTTAAGGAACCGATCACCGTTGAATTGTGCAAACCGATGTCACTTAAACAGCAACAACAACCAAAATACGTAAACATTAACGGGTCTCGAATGTCTCGGCGCGGGCGATAGACACAGCCTGCTAGCTAGCCCGAGGCTAGCGCGTAAGCTAGTGATGAATCCGGCTAGCACGCTAGAATCTGTTATGTACATTGTCCAGCTAGCTCGCTAGCTTTCATAGAGGCAACACACACGTACGACCATGAGGTCAGCATTAGCAAGTAACAGAAGTCATTGGGATGCCCCGCTAGCTTAGATGGGCAGTGGACAGTTAGCCTGTCTGGGCATGACAACAAGCATTTGTGAGTAGTCCGCCCTATCAATGTATTCAGGCCCACATCGCCAAGTCACTCACCCGACACAGTTATCAAGCTACAGTCTCGGCTATCCCCCCGAGATATTCCTCCGCTTTAGCCAACGACCAAAATGAACGACGATCATCGCCCTTACACAGCACAGATAATTTCGCGGGAGCGAATAGCGTAGGCCTCAGGCCTAGTTTCCATAGCCTGGTCATGACCACTTTGTATTCGCCTCTCTGTGCTTGAACCTCCGGCGTAAAGTCTTCGAAAATGGCCACTTTGTGATCGCCGAGACTTAGTTTACCCCTTCTGGCACGGGCCGACCGCATGATGAGCTCCCTCTGCTGAAGCCTGTTTAGCTTGACAATGATGGGCCTCTGCTCTTTGTTCACTCCAGGACTGGTCTTGCCCGCTCTGTAGGCCGACTCACATACGGGAGGGCTGGGGAGGACATCTTTCCCCAGTATTTCCTGCAACAATTCCGGCATGGTCTCAGAGAGACGGCCTCCCTCACTGCCCTCCGGTACACCAACAATCCTGATGTTGTAGCGTCTCTCCCGGGACTGCATTTCTACAATTACCGACTGTAGTTTGGCAACTTCAGCCTGCCTAGCCAGCAGGGAGGTCTCCAGACCCGCCAGCCTCTCGCCCTGTAGTGAGGCCTCTGTCGTTAGCGTGGCTAGTTCGTTAGCATTAGCCGAGGAGACAGCATGCAGCGACTCCATCTTTTCTCTCAACGGGTCGACCGCCAACCTAATTTCCTCTGACATCTCTCGATGAAGGGTATCAAAAAATTCCGCCTGCACTTTTCTTTGTGTTTCAGCGAAGCGCATCTCAAAGTCTGCATGGAGTTTGGTCATGACTGAGAGAACAGCTTCACTTATCTCACTGATACCGGGCGACTGCGAGGGTAGATCCGGTGGCAGTTTGCCGGCTGGAGTGCTCATGGACCTGGTCTCCACCGACATCGCAGAAAGTTGAAAAAAGTCGACGAAAGTAGTTGAAACTCGACGACTCAACAAGCAGACAAATAACAAATAAAAATAAAATAAAGACTAATGGGGAGAAAAGTATATTTTGCACGATAGAAGGGAGCTCTCGTGAAACACGTCTCACTCCATGAACGCCTAGCTCCGCCTCTTGTACCACGTTGTTTTTATGAGTGCCCACAAGTAGCTGTTTTATTAATAATATAATAAGCCGCGTTTTTTCTTCCTTCTTCCCAAGATGCACAGATATATAGATAGATAGATAGATAGATAGATAGATAGATAGATAGATAGATAGATAGATAGATAGATAGATAGATAGATAGATAGATAGATAGATAGATAGATAGATAGATAGATAGATAGATAGATAGAGAGATAGATGCAGTGTGGTTGTTTTGCAGTGAATGAATGCTGCGAGCAGTGGTAAGGACCGGTAATAATAAGCACTTCCTATATTTGGTTCGCGTTTGGTTCGATGAAGCCGAACCGAGACCTACGTTTTCAGGCGGACCAGAGTTTGTGTGTTTGGTCCGCGAACCGAGTTCGACGCGCATTCACACAAACCCGAAAAACCGGATCGAAAAATCGAATTCTGGTCCGATAATCCGGACCAAACAGCCCCTGTGTGAAAGCGACCTTAAATATAAGAAGCCTGACCAAAAGTATAGCCAGCACAAGGAAAATGAAAAAGCAGTTGACACTGCAATCTCCAAACTTAAATAGACTCCACATGGCCATAGGCACAGCTGCACTGCATCAGGTGCAATCAAGCCCACACACCTGCCGACCCATGAGGCAATTAACCACAGGGAACAGTGATTGACAGCTATCCCTCACAGAGAGGTGAAATAAAGCAAAAATAGACAGCTGTCCCTCACAGAAAGGTGAAACAAGACAAAAACCATGACAGCTGTAGTACTGACTGTAACATACTTGTCTTCAGCTGTACTACTAACATACTGACTTGTCTTCAGCTATAGTACTGACTGTAACATACTTGTCTTGCATGCTGACTATAGTTGTGAATTCATTTCTTTGTGTTTATGTTTTTCAGTTTCTATGCTGACTTTGGGCCTCTGAACCTGGGCATGCTGTACAGATACTGCTGCAAAATCCACAATAAACTCAAGGTAACACAGCCTGACAGCACTATACTATATATCAGGGGTGTCAAACTCATTTTCACAGAGGGCCACATCAGCATTATGGTTGCCCTCAAAGGGCCAAAGACCGTATAAATGTTAATGTAATGTAAAATAAATGTAGCTACACATTTACATATTGTTAAACATGGTGTTTCTGTATTTATTACTTATTCAAGTTATACATATTGCATATTCATTTGCATAAATGTAAAAATATATGTTAGCTTATGTTATTTTAACAAATAATTTTAGTTTATCAGAACCCCATATTACTCCACCAATCAATGATCAAACCATTCAAGTAAATAACAAAGAAGAATATCATCAAATACAAGCTATGACATTAAGTTTGTTCAAAACCTTTTTGTCACAGTCAAGAGGGGCAGAACTAACAACTGAGCTGCAAAGAACACGTGGGACAGATGTAGCAGATGTTACAAAAACAAATGGCTGCACACAACCTTGCAGAGGCCATACATCCAACTAATGGGAGATAGTTTAATTAACTTTAATTAACAGATTGCAGAATGGGTACAGTACAGTACAGCTCAATACACACAATTGTTAAGGGGATGCAGACCAGAGAAAGACTTTCGTCTTGTTTACATCAGGGTCCCCCATTTTCAATTTGTAATGAAATTGCTATTATGTGTCTGCATGAACACACAACTGTAACTGTACTCAAAAATAACAAAATAAGGGTTGTCTCAGTTCACAACTATATTGGTCAAGTTTTGGGTGGGACTTGTTTGCGTCCCTACAGCTTCTTATTCAATTGAGCGAGATGCTCGGGTATGTCACACAGCCAGTTTGCATCTGACAGTTCAGACAATATTTCTTCAACCCTTTGTTACCTATTCCGCCTGGATCTTTTTTGTATTTTGGGCTGTAAAATTGTCAAAGAATGTCTGAGGAGTAAGTGCTTTTGGCTTTTTTCCTTTGTTACCTCAGATGTTCAACATACATGTATGT